>NC_142130.1:81455674-81763545 GCF_024610735.1 Ursus americanus
TTTATTCATTGATTGTTTCATAATGAAATGGATACCCATTAATCCATCACCCACAGGGCACCTGGCTGGCTCAGTCTACAGAGCATGCAACCCTTGACCTAGGGGTTGTGAACATGCCCACATTGGGCATAGAGCCCACTAATAAAAAATTTAAAATTTTTAAAATTAAAAAAAAAATCCCTCACCCAGGATGGATTATCATTTTCCCACTTGTTAAAAGAATTTTTACATATCATGTTTAACCAAACAATATCTACTTTACCTGTTTTTTTAACTTTAGAAAACAATAGTTTTACAAATGACTTTAGTATCATTTTGTCAAATCTGCCACTGAAGAAAATTTCACAACTTTAACTGAAATGCATCATATTTATAAATGATTTGGGAAAAATTATCTCTATAATAATGAAATTTTCATATATTAGTGGTTATTACCATTTTCATTTATAATGTGCCTCTCTCTCTCCTGTTGCTTTTATTGTTTTCTTTGTTTTGCTTCAGATTGGTCTAATAATTGACCCTTTCAATGGACTGTGTTTTGAATGTATATCCTAGAATTTGTTTTTAAATTCATAATTTTCTGCTTTAGTCTTTTTTGTTCCATCCTACTGATGTTCTTAGATTCCCTATAATACTGCCCTCTTTTAACTTCTTAAATTAACAGTCTGTTTAAACTTCATTTTTCTTCTCTAATAAATAACACATTTAAAATTCTCAAGTACAGTCATATGATTGTGGCTGTCATGCTATTCTTATTATCCTATAATTGCAATTTTGTTTTCCTCTAGACCTGGAAGCTACTCAGGATAATTTTTTTAAATTTCCAAGTAATTTAGTCTTCTTTTTAAAAAAAAATTATTTATTTGAGAGAGAGAGCACGCATGAGCAGAGGAGGGGCAGAGGAAGAGAATCCCAAGCCGATTTCCCACTGAGCATGAAGCCTGATGCGGGATTCCATCTCAGGATTCTGAGATCATGGCCTGAGCCTAAACCAAGAGTCAGACACTTACGACCCAACTGAACCACTCAGGTGCCCCTCCAAGTGATTGAGTCTTTTATCAAACTTATATTGTTTATATTTCTTTTTTTACTACTTATGTTCAGGGGTTGTGTCCTATAAATTGTCTGCTTTTTTTAAAAATAACATACAGAGTTTATGTGTTCTAATATGTGATCATGCTTTAATGTTTTATGAATATGGTCTCTGTTTATAGAATACAAAAATTTCTTATATTTACATTATTTAAGTGGTTATTAGTCAAAGAATAAGATATCCAGAATATGCTTTAAAACACAACAGCAGGGGCTTCTGGGTGGCTCAGTCAGGTAACTATCCAACTCTTGATTTCAGGTCATGATCTCAAGGTTGTGCGATCCAGCTCCACTAGGGCTCGTGGAGCGTGGAGCCTGCTTAAGATTCTCTCTCTCCTTCTCCCTCTGCCCCTCCCCCTCTCTAAAAACAAACAAAACAACAACAACACACAAGAGCAATAACTCATTAACTAAATATACACATACACAAAGGGATAGAGATAGTGAAAAGGGGATGACTAAATGTGAATTTTACCCTTTTTCAATATAAATTGGTAATGGTTTTGCTTTGGATGCCAGCTTTCTGTTTGTATTGACCTTTGCTTATTCTTTAACTTTCAACTTTTTAGGCGATTTTTCTTGAATGGTATCTTTTTTCAACATTATCTTGATGACTTTTTAAAATCCTACATGAGGACCTCCTAGGTGGCTCAATAGTTTAAGCATCCAACTGGTGGTTTCAGCTCAGGTCGTGATCTCATGGGTCGTGAGATTGAGTCCCGAGTCAGGCTCTGTGCTCAGCGGAGAGTCTGCTTGGGATTCTCTCCCTCTGCCCCTCCCCCACTCATTATTTCTCTCTCTCTCTCTCTCTCTCTCTCTCTCTCTCTCAAATAAATAAATCTTTTTTAAAAATATCCTATATGGGGGCACCTGGGTGGCTCAGTCGGCTAAGCCTCTGCCTTTGGCTCAGGTCATGATCCCAGGGTCCTGGGATCAAGCCTCCAATCCAGCTCCCTGCTCAGCAGGGAGCCTGCTTCTCCCTCTCCCCCTGCCTGCCACTCCCTTGCTTGTGCTCTGTCAAATGAATAAATTCTTTTTTAATCTTTAAAAAAATATCCTACATGAACTTATTGTTCTTTTAATAGAGGAGTTTAACTCATTTATAAACATTGTTATCCGGTATATGTTTCATATTAAGTCCATCCTTTAATGCTGTTTTTTAATCATTTCTTATTTATTCTTTACCACATCAATCAGCTCTCTATGCTAGTCTTAATATATAAGAAAATATGTCCTATTTTTTAAAATTCTATAAATAGTTATGTTTATTTTTTTAATAATTTGTAATCTATAAATCCAAACTTCAGAATCAAAAGTGAAACTCATATATTCAGTCGCAAATACATATTGAGCCCTTACTCTATGCCAACGACTGTGATAAAATTTGAAAATCAAATGCCAATAAAGATAAACCTAGCCTTTGCCCATGTGCAGCTTAAAATCTAGTTGAAATATAAGCAAGTGAACAGGTATTTACAACTCAGTATTTTAAAGACAATTAAGGGAAAGCAAAGGATGCTGCAGGTGCCCATAGAAGAGACCCCATCGTGACTAAAATATTCAGAGGACATTTTATGAAGTAAGCTACATCCATATGGAGACCATAAGACTGAGCAGGAGTCTGTCAAAATCTTTTCAGCTATCTTATTTCATTTAGAACATGTTTAATCATCAGCCCTACCATCATTACTTGTCAGTTGTTAATAATATCTTACATTTTTGGGGTGCCTGGGTGGCTGTCAGTTAAGCGTCCAATTCTTGCTTTCAGCTCCGGTCATGATCTCAGGCTTGTGAGATAGAGCCATGCCTCCGGCTCCAAGCTCAGCGTGGAGTCTGCTGAAGATTCTCTCTCCCTCTCCCTCTGCCCCTCCCCCACTGCTCACATGCTCGTTCTCTCTCTAACAAATAAACAAATCTTTAAAAAATAACAACAATAGGGGAGTCTGAGTGGCTCAGTCAGTTAAGCATCTGCCTTCCACTCAGGTCATGATCCCAGGGTCCTGGGATCAAGTCCCACATTGGGCTCTCGGCTCAGCGGGGGGTCTGCCTCTCCCTCTACCATTCCCCCCTGCTCATGATCTCTCTTTCTCTCTCACTCTCAAATAAATAAGTAAAATCTTAAATAGTAATAAAATAATAATAATAATATCTTGCATTTTATTTTTGTATATTTGCCATATTTTAGTTTCGCATTATTGCAACCCAAATTTTCACTTTCAGGAGAAAATCTTGACTTTTTTTCTCAGATTCTAATAAAATGAGTTAGCTTATTTTAATTAGCTCTAGTGCTCACATCCAGGCCTTTTAACTTGTTGTCTCCCTATTCTTTAGTTATACTTTTCCCTGGAAAATTCTGGTTAAGTATTTTCCCCCAAGCTCTGTATTTAATACTTCCTCCATGTCTTTAGGGATATCATTAAATTAATTATCCCTTCTTGACTCTATCTCTATCTCTTTTTCTTCAGCATAGAAATATTCTTCCCACTTTTTTTGTTTGAAAAGTCTTGCTCCTTGACTGTCTAGTTTCTTGTAGCCAGAACTCTACATCATTCTCTCTAATGCCTAAATGGTTCCTACTAGAAAAAGTTGTGTATAACCTTATGGCTCCAATTTGTAAACACTTAATCTGGTCTTTGAATCACTGCTGTCAGCCAGTTTCTCTCCTCACTCTTTCCTGGCACTGCAATTACCAACATCATGAAAGACCTTCTTGTTGCCATATTGAAAGAAAAATTTAAAAATTTTTATGTTACTGGACTTCTGCCACACCTAACCCTGGAGATGCCCTCCTTGTGTCATTCTGTCCTCCTCAGTTGGCTGTTAAGACGCTTTCATGGTTTTTCTCCTTTCTTGCCCCTCAACTTTCTCCTCTTTCTTCAATCGTCTCTTAAGTTTTAAGGTTCTCAGACTTTCAAAAAGGCTCTCTTCTTAGCTCTTCCTCTCACATGAATACTTTTCCTAACCTGATACTATATCATCTCCAGGACATCAAATAATGCCTATAAGCCGGTAACTCCAATATAGGTATATATGTACATATCTCTGAAACCAAAATGAATGTTCTGGGCTCCAAACACTATATCTAACTGTGCATTCATATCTCCACTTCGATGTCCATTGAGTATCTTGGTTCAGTGTGATCATCTTCTTTCCAATACCCTCTTCATATATATCCTTGTGTTTTTCTCTCCTCCCAAACCAGAAACCTAAGAATCATCCTTGACTCATTCTTCTCCCTGACCCATATGGTCAGGCTTCAATTACTAATATTTCTACCCTTCAAATTTATACCTTCTTCTCTGGCTCTCTGCTACTGACATAATTCAGAGTCTCATAATATATTGGTGGATCATTGTCAAGGTCTTCCACCGTCTCCGTTCTTGCTCAACCCAATCCATTCACTAAATTCCTCCCAGAATTATTTCCCTAAGACACAAATATGATCATGCCACTTACTCACTTACATCTTTCAGTAGCTCTTTACTGCCTTGAGTATAACATGCAACCCCCTTCACCTGGTATACAACATAGTTCCTGATCTGGCCCCTTCCATTAATTGCAGTCTTAACACTTCCAACTCATACACACAGGCTCACACAACCATTTTCCCTAACAAGGCACTTTCTGTCATTGCATGGAATAAATTTAACTGAAAAAAAATTTAAAAGCTTACCTGTCCTTCTTTATCTGGCCAATTCCCAGTCATCCTTTCAGAAAGCTCCTACCAGGAGGCTGGGTCTGACAATTCCATCCCCCCATGTAGGTTACATATTATTTTCAAATGTTTATATTACTGTTATAATCAATTTTATTGGAACAGTTATAATATTTAAAATTACTGTCTCTGATATGCAACTAGGAATTCAGTGAGGATAGGAATCATGTTTTTTAAATCTCCCTCCCCTGAGAGCCTATCACCAGTGCTCTGTGATCAAGATACAGATATAGAGATTTACATGAATGAAGACAAGTGGCTCAGCACAGATGTATTATAAGGACATACAGGAAAATGGCTTAATCATGAAAAATCTTGTATGTCAGATAAGGTCTTTGAAAGTCATCAAAGTCACTTTAAAAGGAAATGATATGATCAACTGTACATGTTTAAAACCCCATCCTTGTGGCCGTATGATGAATAGACCATAGAAGGATAGAGCTGAAGGAAGCAAGAGACTTTGAAATGGTACAAGTGAACAGTTATGAAAACCAAGTTGATGACAATGAGGATAGATGGTGGAAAGCTGAAACGAAAGATATTTGGAAAGTAAAGTGAATTGAACTAAATGACCAATTAAATATAGGGGTTAATGAGGCATTTAGAACCAAGAGTATCTCCAAAACTCCTGGCTTGTGTGACTAGGAAGATGGATCATTTATTTTGTAAATCATCAAATCATATTAAACCTATACTCTAAACAGGCAATATGCCAGGTGCTAAGACCATAAGATAAATAAACAAAACACGGTCCCTGCCCTCCAGAGTGTGTAATGAAAGAGACAAAAATGTAATAAAACATAATAAATGTTATTATAGTTCTATAGGCAAGGTCCTATGAGGGGAAAACAAAGAAAGAGAGTGCTTAACTCTGCTTGGGAATGAGTAGGACATAAAACTACTCAGAGTCAAACTCTAAAAAGAATGATATGCCATCAACGGAAATAGGAAATTCAGGACATGGAGCAGAACCTGAGGAAAGGAGGCATAACGTTTTCTATTCGAAGTTGAGACCGAGTGGCCTTTTGGCTAATCCTGGTGACCACCATTAGGCAGTCAGGATCCAGAGTTCATGGAAAAGAGCTGAGGGAGAGATCTCTCACACTGGGATTATCACAAGGGCCTTGTATTCATTTCCTGTGGCTACTGTAACAAATTACGTGTTACACGTTGTGGATGGCTTAAAACAATAGAAGTTTATTCTCTCATAGTTCTGAAGACCAAGAGTCCAAAATGAAGGTAATGGGTAAGGCCACCCTCCCTCTGGAGGTTCTAGGAGAGAGTCCTTCCTTGCCCCTTCCTGCTTCTGGAGGCTGTCAGTATTTCTTCATGTGTGGCAATGTCACTCTCTCTCTGCCTCCTCTTGTCCTCCTCTTCTGTCTGTCTCAAATCCCGCTCTGTCTTTCTTTTGTAAGGACACTTGTCATTCACTTTCAGGGCCACCTGGATAATCCAGGATGATCTCCTCATCTCAAGATACTTTGTTTAGTTATATCTACAAAGACCCTTTTCCGGGGCGCCTGGGTAGCGCAGTCATTAGGCATCTGCCTTCGGCTCAGGGCGTGATCCCGGTGTTCCGGGATCGAGCCCCACATCAGGCTCTTCCGCTGGGAGCCTGCTTCTTCCTCTCCCACTCCCCCTGCTTGTGTTCCCTCTCTCGCTGGCTGTCTCTATCTCTGTCAAATAAATAAATAAATAATCTTTAAAAAAAAAAAAGACTCTTTTTCTAAATAAAGCAACATTCACAGGTGCTGGGGATTAGGATGTGGGTATATTGGGGCAGGGGGACCACATTCAACCCACTACAGGCCTCCTAACTGACCTCTCTGTGTTTGCTATTGCCTTCCTCACACAGTATCCAATACTGCAGCCGGCAGGACTCAATATTTAACTCCGATCAAGACTTCTCTGTTCAGGTGTGACTCTTTATCTCAGGGTCAAGTTCGAGGCCCACATTGGGCATAGAATTTACTTAAAAAGAAACAAATAAACAAAAAACTTCTTTGTTCAAATCCCTCTTATTGGCTTCCACTCCAAGTGGAACAGCCAAGGGACTTACCAAGCTTGGGTGTATCTGGCCCCCCATTATCTCTCTGGCTTCATTTCTTCCTTCTCCCCACCACATTCACTCCACTCCAGACACATCATCCTCCTTGCTGTTTCTTTTTTTTTTTTTTAAAGATTTTATTTGTTTATTTGACAGAGATAGACAGCCAGCAAGAGAGGGAACACAGGCAGGGGGAGTGGGAGAGGAAGAAGCAGGCTCATAGCAGAAGAGACTGATGTGGGGCTCGATCCCATAACGCTGGGATCACGCCCTGAGCCGAAGGCAGACGCCCAACGACTGCGCCACCCAGGTGCCCCCCTACTTGCTGTTTCTTAACACAAAAGACACACTCTAATATACCATATTGTGATGGCTAATTTATATGTTAACTTGACAGGGCCATGGAGTGTCCAGAGATTTGGTCAGAATTATTCCGAATGTGTCGGTGAGGATGTTTCTGGATGAGATCAATATTTTATTTTATTTTTTTTATTAATAACTTATTGTCAGTGAGAAAGACTGGTTAATGGTGGTTTTTGGAAAAAAACTTTATAAGACCATTGCATCAAAAATACACAGACACCATTAAAAGTCTGTCATGATGATTGTGGTTTATAGGTATACAGAAGTTAAAATTACACTTTCCAATAAAAAAAAATGTGTTCACAATTCTAAAATACAGCAATCCATTTAGGACATGTCCATGTATCAGATCTTTCCTTAGCATACGTACAGCTAGAAATGAATGAGTATATGGAAATGTATTAATGAAATATCATACTTCAGTGGGAAAAGTCATTTAAAGAAATCCTGATTATATTTAAAAATCAGGGTGTTAGGTAATGACACTAACACCACCAAAATTCAGTCAAATACAAATGCCCAAAATATCTCAAAAATCCAGTTGAAATGATGAAAAATTAATTTACCCCAAAAAAGGAAAATTATAATAATCAAGTTTATGCAAATAAATACATGAATCATGCTAACAAGATGGTAGGAATGATTTTCATTTCATTATTTTAACACAGACAAATATAAACACAAAAAGATGTTCAGAAATGGCACAGTCAACATAAATCTCTTTCAGGTAGGGGCGCCTGGGTGGCTCAGTCCATTAAGAGTCCACTCTTGATTCTGGCTCAGGTCATGATCTGGCAGACCTGGAATCCAGCCCCCCACGGGGAATCCCTGCTCAGCACCTCCCCCTCTCTCTCTGCCCCTCCTCCCCAACTTGTGCTCGCTCTCTCTCTCTCTCGCTCTCTCTCAAATAAATGAATAAGATCTTTAAAAAAATAATAAAAAATAAAATAAATTTCTTTCAGTTTAAGTAGGTTAGGACACGGAAAATGGCTAACGTGTCAGGAGGCGTGTGGATCAGTGCAGCCATGCCCGTTTCAGCTCACTGAGAAAAGCACTTAAGCACTGCTACAAAGAACGATGCCGAAGATTATTTCTATAATCTCTAGGTTCATTAAAGTCCAGGCACTTTGGAGGATTTTGAACCTCAGACTTCCGTAAGTCGTTGCAGATCTGGTGAAGAAATTGTCACCTCTTCCAAGTGCCCAGTGTCTCCGCTCTCACCGTCACTCATCACGACCTCAGACTCCACAGCACGCTGACACATCAGGGCACGAGGCTGCAGAAGTATCCAGACAGGGGTATGTTTTCTACAGCAGAGGCTTCAAAGTCTCTTTGAGACCCTGGAAGTAGATCTCTACAAGTACTATTCTCACCAGTGCCTGTTTGGGGAAGTTCCAACGTATTGACGGGTTAGAAATTGGGCAGATGAACTGATTTAAGTTGAACTTCTGCCAGCTTCTCAGTGAAAAACCCTAACTACCTACAGCAAGCATGTCTCTAGAAAGGTCTATGGATTGAAATTGATCACCAAATTCCAGAGGTAGTGATGGCAGTTCATCAGGCACAGGAAGTTCTTCCGCTGTAGAAAATCACTTTCGATGTCATAACCTCCAGGGTCATAGTCTGTATCCACGTATTTGGATCTGCAGAGTACAGGGTGTTTACTTATCAATAATCTCTCCATTGGAGAATTCTTGTATATCTGGCGGAGGAACACTTCCATTGAATCTGATGTATCCCAGTGATACCCTCGTCATACACGACTCACACTGCAAGGAGCTTGAGCTAGGGACTGAACTTCACACAGGCTTTCCTGGGCACTGTACCGATGAGAAGGCCTTTCCACTAGAGGTCTCGTGCAGAGTTGGAGATCAGGATCCACTCCTTCAGTATCATAGTTGGGCTTCTGTATGGAGTCACTGTCAGAAGGAGAGTTTGAAGTAGGAGGAGGCAAGTTTGGGGTTGCAGTGGAGTCCCTGGGGCTGTGCCTGATGCAGTGTGGACTTGGCCTAGAGCCAATCTAGTGTAGTTTCCCTTCCCATCAAGAAACATGACATGTCACAGCCTATTATTGACTTGAATGCTTAGAACAGAGATAATCCCAAGGCCATTTCCACAGTCAGATTTGGGTTGTAGTCTTCCATTATGCATCGCCAAGGTGCCATAGCCCGTTCCTCGAGCATATGTTACAACTGCATGAGTAGAACATGTGCTAAGCCCATGGCCAGTTTCATATCTCATTTTTTTTAATTTTCAAGATTATCATTTTATTATTTTTCTTCCAAGTTTTTATTTAAATTCAAGTTAGTTAACATATACTGTAGTATTGGTTTCAGGAGTAGAATTTAGTGATTCATCGCTTGCATATAATACCCAGTGTGCAACACAAGTGCCCTCCTTAATGCCCATCACCCAATTACCCCATCCCCCCACCCACTTCCCTCCAGCCACCCTCAGTTTGTTCTCTATAGTTAAGAATCTCATGGTTTGCCTTCCTCTCTGTTTTTCTTATTTTATTTTTCCTTTCCTTCCCCTATATTCATCTGTTTTGTTTCTTAAATTCCACATATGAGTGAAATCATATTGTATTTGTCTTTGACGGACTTATTTCACTTAGCATAATTAATATACTTTAGTTCCATCTACATCATTGCAAATGGCAGGACCTCATTCTTTTTGTTGGCTGAGTAATATTCCATGTGACAGCACTTTCAACTTCAAATATATCATCTAAATGAACGTAGAAAAAAATGGTCCTACTTGAATGTGAACTAATGGAGCAGACAAGTTAGCTTTTTTCCATGCTCCTTTCTGCCTCTCCCTTCTCAAAATACTTCATGAAAGGCTGTATTTTTGACAAAGCCTTCAAATAAAAGTATTGCAAAAAAAATGGTGACTCTAGATAGATAGATAGATAGATAGATAGATAGATAGATAGATAGATATAGATTTATATATATAGATATATATACATACACCACTTCTTTATCCATTCATCAGTCAATGGACATTTGGGCTCTTTCCATAATTTGGCTATTGTTGATAGTGCTGCTATAGCATTGGGGTGCATGTGCTCTTTCAAATCAGCATTTTTTTATCCTCTGGGTAAATACCTAATAGTGCAATTGCTGAGTTATAGGGTAGCTCTATTTTTAACTTTCTGGGAAACCTCCATAATGTTGTCCAGAGTGGTTGCACCAGTTTGCATTCTCGCCAACAATGTAAGAGAGTTCCCCTCTCTCCACATCTTCACCAACATCTGTTATTTCCTGAGTTGTTAATTTTAACCATTCTGACAGGTGTGAGGTTATATCTCATTGTGACTTTAATTTGTATTTCCCTGATGATAAGTGATGTTGAGCATTTTTTATGTGTCTGTTAGCCATTTATATGTCTTTGGAGAAATGTCTGTACATGTCTCCTGCCCATTTCTTAACTGGATTATTTATTTTTTGGGTGTTGAGCTTGATAACTTCTTTATGGACTTTGGATACTAGTCCTTTATCTGTTATGTCATTTGAAAATATCTTCTTCCATTCCGTAGGTTGCCTTTTAATTTTGTTGATTGTTTCCTTTGCTGTGCAGAAGTTTTTATCTCGATGAAGTCCAAATAGTTCATTTTTGCTTTTGTTTCCCTTGCCTCGGAGACATGTCTAGTAGGAAGTGCTCCAACTGAGGTCAGAGAGATTGCTGCCTGTGTTCTCCTTCAGGATTTTGGTGGTTTCCAGGCTCACATTTTGGTATTTCATCCATTTTTAATTTATTTTTGTGTATGGTGTAAGAAAGTGGTCCAGTTTCATTCTTCTGCACGTCGCTGTCCAGTTTCCCCAACACCATTTGTTGAAGAGACTGTCTTTGTTCCTTTGGATATCCTTTTTCCTGCTTTGTTGAGATTAGTTGACCGTATAGTTGTGGGTCCATTTCTGGGTTCTCTATTCTGTTCCATTAATCTGTGTGTTTGTTTTTGTGCCAGTACCATTCTGTCTTGAGGATTACAGCTTTGTAATACAGCTTGAAGTCCAGAATTATGATGCCTCCTTCTTTGCTTTTCTTTTTCAACATACTTTGGCTGTTTGGGATCTTTCCTGGTTCCTTGCAAATTTTAGAATTGTTTATTCTAGCTCCTTGAAAAATGTCAGTGTTATTTGATAGGGATTGCATTGAATGTGTAGATTACTTTGGGTAGTATAGACATTTTAACAATATTTGTTCTTCCAATCCATGAGCATGGAATGTTTTTCCATTTTTTTTGTGTCTTCTTCAATTTCTCTCCTAAGCTTTCCAGAGTTTTCAGAGTACAGATCTGTTATCTCTTTGGTTAGGTTTATTCCTAGGTATGGTTTTTGGTGCAATCGTAAATGGGACCAGTTCCTTAATTTCTCTTTCTGCTGCTTCATTATTGGTGTATAGAAATGCAATAGATTTTTGCCCATTAATTTTATATCCTGCAACTTCGCTGAATTCCTGTATCAGTTCTAGCAATTTTTTGGTGGAGTCTTCAGGTTTTTTAAATAGAATATCATGTCATCTGCAAATAGTGAAAGTTTGACTTCTTTCTTGCTGATTTGAATGCCTTTTATTTCTTTTTGTTGTCTGATTGCTGAGACCAGGACTTCCAGAACTATGTTAAATAGTAATGGTGAGAGTAGACATCCCTGTTGTGGTCAGAAACACTGAGGATGATATTAGCTGTGGGCCTTTCATATATGGTCTTTAGGATGTTGAGATATGTTCCTTCTATCCCTACTTTCTTGAGGGTTTTTATCAAGAAAAGATGCTGTATTTTGTCAAATGCTTTTTCTGCATCTATTGAGAGGGTCATACAGTTTTTTTCCTTTCTTTTATTAATGTGGTGTATCACGGTGATTGATTTGTGGATATTGAACCACCCCTGCAGCCCAGGAATAAATCCCACTTGATTGTGATGAATAATTCTTTTAATATATGGTTGGATTTAATTTGCTAGTATCTTATTGAGAATTTTTCCATCCATTTCATTAAGGATATTGGTCTGTAATTCTCCTTTTTAGCGGGGTCGTTGGTTTTGGAATCAAGGTAATGCTGGCCTCACAGAATGAGTTTGGAAGTTTTCCTTCCATTTCTATTTTTTGGCACAGGTTCAGAAGAATAGGTATTAATTCTTCTTTAAATGTTTGGTAGAATTCTCCTGAGAAGCCATACGGCCTTGGACTCTTGTTTGTTGGGGGATTTTTGATTACTGATTCAATTTCTTTGCTGGCTATAGACATTCAAATTTTCTATTTCTTCCTGTTTCAGTTTTGGTAGTTTATATGTTTCTAGGAATTTATCCACTTCTTCCAGATTACCCAATTTGTTACCATATAATTGCTTGTAATATTCTCTTATAATTGTTTTTATTTCTGTGGTGTTGGTGGTGATCTCTCCTTTTTCATTCATGCTTTATTTTGGGGGGTTCTTTCTCTTTTCTCTTTGATAAGTCTGGCTAGGAGTTTATCAATTTCATTAATCCTTTCAAAGAACCAGCTCCTATTTTCGTTGATCTGTTCTCTTTTTTTCCCCCATATCACTTATTTCTGCTCTAATCTTTATTATTTCCCTCCTTCTGCTGGTTTTAGGCTTTATTTGCTATTCTTTTTCCAGTTCTTTTCGGTGTAAGGCGAGGTTGTTTATTAAGGACTTTTCTTATTTCTTGGGGAAGGCCTGTGTTGCTATGTATTTCCCTCATAGGACCACCTTTGCTGCATCCCAAAGGTTTTGGACTGTCATGTTTTCATTTTCACTTGGTTCCAGATATTTTTTTATTTCTTCTTTAATTTCCTGGTTAACCCACTCATTTTTTAGTAGGATGTTCTTTAACCTCCATGTATTTATGGTCTTTCCAAATTGTTTCTTGTAGTTGACTTCAAGTTTCATAGTGTTGTGGCCTGAAAATATGATCCACTAGAAGATCTGTCTTTTTTACTAGTTGAGGACTGATTTGTGACTCAATATGTGATCTATTCTGGAGAATGTTCTATGTGCTCTTAAAAAGAATGTGTATTCTGCTGCTTTAGGATGAAGTGCTCTGAATATATCTGTTAAGTCCATCTGGTCCAGTGTGTCATTCAAAGCCATTGTTTCCTGGTTGATCTTCTGCTTAGATAATCTATCCATTGCTGTAAGTGGGATGTTAGAGTCCCCTACTATGATTGTATTATTATCAATGAGTTTCTTTAAGTTTGTTATTAATTGATTTATATATTTGGCTGCTCCCAAGTTGGGGGCATAAATATTTACAATTGTTAAATCTTCTTATTGGATAGACCCCTTTATTATGATACAGTGTCCTTCTTCATCTCTTATTACAGTCTTTGGCTTAAAATCTAGTCTGTCTGATATAAGTATGGCTACTCCAGCTTTGTTGTAATGTCCATTACATGACAAATGGTTCACCACCTCCTCATTTTCAATCTGGTGTTGTCTTGGGTCTTAAATGAGTCTCTTATAAGCAGCATATAGATGGATCTTTTTTTTTAATCCATTTTGATATCCTATCTTTCGATTGGAACATTTAGTCCATTTACAATCAGAGTAATTATTGATAGATATGAACTTAGTGGCATGGTATTACCTGTAAAATTAAAATTTTAATACAGAGAGTGAGTAAAGCAGATCAGGCTCCCTAATATGGATGCGCCTCATCCAATCAGTTGAAAGTCTGAAAAGAATGAAAGGCTGATCCTCCCATATGAAAGGGAACTCCTGCCTGACTGCCCTTGAGCTGGGGTATTGGCTTTTTCCTGCCTTCAAACTCAAACTGAAACATAGCTCTTTCTGAGTTTCAAGACTGCCAGCTTTCAGACTGAGATTATATATTTGACTCTCCTGGTTCTCAAGCCTTAGGACACAGACTGGAACTAAGCTAGATCTCCTGGGTTTCCAGCTTGCTGACTCTTCTAGAAGATCTTGGCACTTGTCAGTTCCCATAATCACATGTGCCATTTCTTTATAATAAATAAATAAATATATATACACACACACACACACACACACACACACACACACACACACTTCCCATTGGCTCTGTTTCTCTGGAGAACCCTAATACACATATCTTTAACCATTTATCCTGTTTATTGTCTGTCTCCCATTAGAATGTAAAAATTGAGGTCAGGGATTTTTCTGTCTTGATCAGGGGTCACTGGGTCACTTTTAGAGCCTAAAATATGACTGGCACATTGTATGCAATCAAAAAATCTCTTATTAGATTAATTCTTGGATGTATATAGATCTGAGAATACTCAGAAAAACACTACATTTTCCTTTCAGTTTAAGTAACATAATACAAAATATTTCTTATAATTTTCAAAGGATTCTGGTGCACCTAAAATATCAATGATATTTGGCAGAAGAGCCGTGTAAGAAAAGAATTAAAAGCACGGTACAATTTCAAAGAAAGACAAGGAAATTTTAAATCATGCAGTATCAAGGAGTTAAATATCCAACCAAAAGAGGAAGGGACAGATAAGAATATCTTGTGAGAAGAAAATAAGTCAAAAATGGAATGTAACTGATAAGAAGTTTGAGATTATGTCTTCAGGATCAAATACGTTTACAAAGAAGTTAATTAAAAGCTTCTGTAAATGTGTGTGCATAATTATATTTTAAGAGCCCTTTTTCTGAAAGCTTTCTAACGTATAGACTATGAGGATTTTATTAAGAAAGAAAAGGCCATTTAATTATATCCTTTAAAAATTTGAAAATTGCCGCTTCCAGATTAAGACTGTTGACTAAGTACATGCATTTACTTTTCTCACCACCACAAATCCCTTTGAAGTGACAGAGTATAAAAATATGAATAAATATAGCGATGCAAAAAAGCCAGGAAGTCTTGGACAGTGAGGAATTTCTTGAAGATATAAAGGAGTTTAGATGGATGCTGAAACTTGAAAGCCAAATGTCCTCCAAGAGAAGGTATCAAAAAGTGAGGGTTTCACTCAAAAAGTGAGCTTGTTTTTTGTTTTTTGTTTTCAGAAGAAATTCTTGAAAAACCCCTAAAAGCATAGGCAGCAAAACCTGAGCCATCTAGTAGGGCTATGAGTTGGTTGGTGAGATTAAAGCCCCACAAAGCCCCAAATTCAAGGTGCGGTGCGGTACACATTAATCTCTATCTGCCAAGGCCCTCGTGCAGCACAGAAAACCCACAGCTGGGAAAACAGGAGGCGACTCTCAGTTAAGAAGGGATTTCAACAAATTCCTGGAAGACACAAAGCATGAGGAGGGATAGTTATTTATGATATAGAACAGAAGAAGTTGCAGCCTAAAACACACAAATAGAGACTGTACCAATGGAAGGAGACTACCTGCTCTGCTGGCAGAAGTGAAGTAAGGGCTAAAAAGTAAGAGGCAACAGAAGAAACAGTCAGCCCTTTCCTGACAGCCATGTGTTTTTCCCAAAGGAAGAAAAAATGGGGAATTCTTCTCTTTAAAAATTGGATGAATTCTTTGGGAGAACAAAGGCAGCTGGGGATCATCACCTCTGAGATCCCCCTCCAGCTTCCCTAAAGGAATACTTGACACCTGACAGGTCCCACCCATGTTTGCAGACCCCATAGTCAGGTTTTCTATTTTTTCACGTCTATTTTTTTTAGAGGACGTTGGGGGGAAGGGCAGAGGGAAAAGGAGAGAGAGAATCTTAACCAGGCTTCACTCCCAGCACAGAGCCCAATGTGGGGCTTGATCTCACAACCTTGAGATCATGACCTGAGCTCAAAGCGAGTCAGACACTTAACCAACTGAGCCACCCAGGTGCCCCAATTCACTTGTAAATAAGCATGAAAAACCAAGGATCACCAGACGTTTGGGGGGGGGGGGACAAAAACCACAGTATACCAACCACAAAATTTCCTCAAGGAAACATAAAACTGAAAACAAAACAAAACACAATAAAGAACCTAGAAAAATGCTAATTAATACCCTCAGAAAAATTAAACTAAGATAAAAATCTAGATTTTTATGTAATCCTAAAGCTTAATCAATACTTAGGAACTTTTTTTAAAATACAAAATTAGAATGTAAAATTAGGTACAAAAAAATAAATATTTATATATGAAATCTATGTCACAATTTAGATTATGGCAACTTGGAGGTTCCAATCCCTTTCTTCTGAGATCTTTTTAGCCAGAAACACTTCCACGGAAATGCTTCCTGATTGTAACCTAGCTGTGTCTTCCCACTGAGAACACACTACCACTCCCAGAAGCTTCCAGTGGTTGTCAAATGTGGGATCATCAGCTTCCTGGCAAATCTACTCTGGCACACACACAAAAAGGGAGAGGTGGAGAAGGTTAGAGAACAAGAAGTAGTATTTTCAAAAGTTACTGCTGAAAAACAAACATCAATAAAAGTTCTAAGAGATATATAGTTGAATATATCTCAAAAAATAAGACCAACAACCCCCCCAAAAAAGACAAAAAAGATGAGACACAAAAGAGAACAAATCCAGGTGACCCATCATCAGACCAATAAAGGTTCCAGAAAAAAAGAATAGAGACAAGAGCCAAAAATTAATGAGTAAAGACCCTCAATATGCATATTATTGTGAAATTTTAGAATGCAAGAATTAAAGATTCTAAATGTTCCCAGTTAGGAAAAAAAGGAAAAAGAAGAAAGGAAGCCACATACAAAGGAACAAGGATCAGTTCAGCATCATGAGAAGTACAATGCAAATATGTCTTCAAAGCTCTAAAGCAAGGATCGACAAACTCCATCGTGTGGGCCAAATCCAGCCTGCTGCTTCTTTTGAAAATGAAGTTTTATTGGAACGTGGCCAGGTTCATTCATTCACCTCTTGTCTATAGCTTCCTTTATGCTACAAAGGCAGAGCTGAGTAGTTGCAACATAGGCCCTGTTGGCCCACAAGGCCTAAAACGTTGACGAGCTGACCCTTTTCAGAAGTTTGCTGACCCTCGCTCTAAAGGAAAATGATTCTCACCACCTAGACTCCTACAACCTCCCAAATCATCATGAAAGCCTGAGCATAAGGCGTATTTACAAACACACGGAAGAGTTAATAAATCAGTCTATCATGCACTTGTTGGAAGCTATTAGAGAGTGAAATACACAGAGTGGGGACAGAACACAGGAAAGGAAGGGACAGGATCCAGGAAACAATGGCTCTCACTCAACAGAGCAGTGAGAAAGGTGTCAGGATGACAACTGTCCCACTAGTCAGGGGCCCCTGGTCCCTACTAGACTGGGAAGGCTGAGGAACCGCTTCTTTGAAACAGAACTTGACAGAACTGACGATGTGCTGTGGAGACTGGGGTGGGGGAGAAATGAGGCCACGGGGAAGGCAAACCTGTTCAAGGAGAGAAATCTATTATCTCTAAAAATGTACAGTAATAATGTAAATACTGAATGTTGCACTTCAGCCTCGTGGCATCAATCTGTAAGCAAACATGAAAGATTTAATCATGCTTGCAGAACAGAAAGTAAATGTCATCAGTCACGACAGTGTAAAAGTACAAATACGGATCAAAGATGTTGAAAGGTCAGGTGGAGAGGAGACAAACGCAAGCTCTCTCACATTGTCTTATCTTCACCCTACAGAGCGACGCCTGGCTCTGATGGAACAAGTAATAAAGGGGTGTAAGATAACCAACTCGGAAAGCCAAGGTGACGATGGCATCACATTGAGAAGACAGGAAGGAGGGGATGTCTGGTGTTAGATGAGCTAAAATGTCCAAATCTGATGAAGCAAAGACAGTGATATAAGCATGTCATTTAGAAATACAGTTGAAATCACTTGGAAAAACAGGTACAAGAGTTTAAAATGGTTCCCTGGGAAGCGGAAGTGGGAGTGGGAGGGGTGGGCAGACCTGTTATTTTTTAGTCTCTGCGTTTGATTTTTTTTTCTCTATTTTTTTAAAGATTTTACTTATTTATTTGAGAGAGAGAGAGAGCACAAGCAGGGGCAGAGGGAGAGGGAGAAGCAGGCTCCCTGCTGAGCAGGGAGCTGGACACAGGGCTCCATCCCAGGACCATAGGACCATGACCTGAGCCAAAGGCAGATGCATAACCCACTGAGCCACCCAGGCGCCAGGTAGATGTTTACTTTAAATAAGTAGCAAAGTTGTTAGTAATCCCCATATTGAAATGAAATAAAATGAAATAATAGGAAATGAAATGAACTGCCTACAGAATAGATTCACCCCTGTTACCCTCATGGATAATATTACTTCATTACCCCCTTCTGTACTATTATTATTGAATACATTATATATTGGCAAATACATATTTTTAAATGTATATTGTTTATATATCTAATATATATGCAACAATATGGGGCTACCATTATTATATATATATTTATACATGTAATTTATATATATTTAATATATTATATTTATTGATTTAAACATCTCTATGTGGGTTTTTGGGTGGGAATTGAGAAAACAAGACGAAAAATATATATGCAGTCTTTTATGCATACCTATATATTTAATATTTCCTATGGTCTTCATCTTTCCTGTGGATCTGAGTTACAAAGTCCCCTTCTGGTGGACTTCCTTTAGCACGTCTTGTGATGAAAGACTGCTAGCAATGAACTCTCTTAGCTTCTGTTGATCCGGGGATGTCTTCGTTTCATCTTCATTTTTGAAGAAATCTTGTTGCCTGTTGGCAGGTTGGTTTTTCTTCAGCACGTTGATTGTCGCTTCACTGCCTTTGGGTCTGCATTGTTTCTGCTGAGAAGCCAGCTGTTTACAACTGTATTGTTCATGTTCTGTGTCTAGAGAGTTGTTTTTCTCTTTCTGGTTTCAAGAGTTCCCTTTATCTTTGGCTTTGGGTAGTTGGACTAAGATATGTTAACTGTGGTTCTCTTTATGTTTATAATAGTTGGGATTCACTGAGGTTTTTAGATATGTAGGTAACAGTTTTTCATTTGGGAAGTTTTTGGTCATTACTTCTTCGAATATATATATATATATTTTTGTTTGTTTGTTTGTTTTTTGTCTGCGACCTTCTCTCTTTCTTTCCTCCCTCTCCTTCTGGGACTCCCATTGCATGTATGTTATATACTTTATGTTGTCCTACTGTTTCCTTTCTCTTTCATCCTTTTTCTCTACATTTTTCTGATTGAATTATTTCTATTGCTCTTTCTTTAAGTCTCATTTTTTCCTCTGCCATCTCAAATCTGCTGTCCTATCTATTCAATTTTTATTTCATCCACAGCTTCCTCGCCAAGATTTCCATTACCCATGGTCAACTGCAGTTCAGAAGCAGATGATCCTCTTTCTGATGTATTGTCACACGGTCAACAGTAGCTCAACACTATGTCACAATGCCTGTGTCATTGACTTCACTGCATCTCATCACATAGCATATTATCATCTCACATCATCACAAGAAGAAGGGTGAGCACAGTGCAATAAGATATTTTGAGAGACACAGAAAGAGACTGTATTTACATAACTTTATTACAGTATATTGTTATAATTGTTCTATTTTGTTATTAGTCATTGTCATTAATCTCTTACAGTGCTAATTTATAAAGCAAATGTTGGGGCGCCTGGGTGACTCAGTTGGTTAAACGTCCACCTTTGGCTCAAGTCAGGGTCCTGGGATAGAGCCCCACATCAGCCTCCCTGCTCAGCAGGAAGTCTTTTTCTCCCTCTCTCTCTGCCCCTCCCTCCCTCATGCACATGCACAAGTTTTCTCCCTCTCTCTATCTCTCTCTCTCAAATAAATAAATAAAATCTTTAACAAAATAGAAATAAAAAATTAAGTAAATATTATCATAGGTATGACTGTATAGATAAAAACATGGTGTATATAGGGTTTGGTACTACCCAAGGTTTCCGGTATCCATTGGGGTCCTCGGACCATAACCCCCATGGATAAAGGGAGGACTATAGTAATGCATTTTTCAACTCCAGAATTAATATTTGGGTTTTTTTTACACCTTCTGATTCTGTATTTATATTCCCTGTATGTTAAGTCATTATCATCAAATTTTTCTTTCATTATGTGAAAATAATTTCTTCTAATTCTTTGAACATATTTATAACAGCTGCTTTGAAGTCTTTGTCTATAACCCAACATCTGGGCTCAGCCTGAGCAATTTCTATTGACTGCCCTTTTTATTTAATTAAGTATAGATTATATTTCCTGTTTCTCGTGTGCTTAATAAATTTTGTTTTAAAAGTAAACCTGTTTAGGGGACACCTGGCTGCCTCAATTGGTAGAGTATGAGACTCTTGATCGTGGGATCGTAAGTTAGAGCTCCATGTTAAGTGTAGAGATTACTTAAAAATAGAATCTTGGGGTGCCTGGGTGGCACAATTAAGCATCCAATTCTGGGTTTATGCTCAGGTTCATGTGAGTCAGGCTCTGCACTCAGCTTGGAGTCTGCTTCAGACTCTCTCTCCCTGTCCCTCTGCCCTTCCCTGCTGCACGTGCTCTCTCACTCTCTCTGAAATAAATAAATCTTTAAAATAAAATAGAATAAAATCTTTAAAATAAACATTCTTAGATAAATACTGTAGCAATTATTTTTTTTTCTACCAATATGGGTAAGAATATGGGAATTGGGAAATGAAAGAAAAATCATGGTGATTCTTTAAGCCTGATGCGAAAGGCTGGCTGGTGTTTTTCTTGCATTGTATCCTTTTTTTTTTTTTTATCATTTCTTTATTAAATGGAATGACAGGGCGTTACTTCTTGATTCTGCTTTATTTTTCTTAAGGTCGTGGGAGTTTTAAATAACTTTTTGTAGTAACTTACCTGTATTTGAACTGTGGAATCACTGATGTCTCTGCTCAGTTTTTTAATTATTTTTGTTTTTAGACTCTGTTCCTAAAAGTCTCCCTTTTATGTGCATAGCTTAGTGGTAAGCCAATGATTTGGGGAGAACTTGAGTTCGAATACCTCATTCCCATAAAGCTTCTACCTCTGTCAATTGGTTTTTGTGTTGCTTGCAAAATGTATGTAAAGTGACAGCCAATTCTCAAGTCTCCCTCTGATTTCCCTTTTCGCCAGCCTCCCTCAGGTCTCCTCCGAGCATGTACAGTTTTCCAGCCAGCCAAGAATACATGGAGAGATTATCTTGGCCTTTCTACGGGTCCTTCATTTCCAGGATCTCCCCATGAAATTTCTGGCTGGTCCACCATTCACCCCATCCAGGCTTGCAAAGCTACACCTTTCTTTATTTGTCCTCAACCATGTCCATCTCTTCTAAACAACAAGGAAAACATTTTCACCACCACCTCCACACACACCCAAATTGAGTTCATCCCCTCTGGCAGCAAAGCTATTAGGTTCCATGATCATCCCCATGCTGATAAAACTATCATTCTGCTAACCAAGTTGGGTTGAGGGAAGAAGGGAGGGATGAGTGCAGTCCAAGTGCAAAAGGCCATACTCCTACTGTTCTTACCTGAAGTTCCAGTAGCTTTTCAAGAATAAAGGCTTCTCAATTTGTTATCTGCTTTTGGTTGATTTCCAGCGCCCAACCCCTTCATGGCTCCATAACTAGAAATACCTTCCCTCAAAGAGATTTGGAGAAAAAAATTCTGTCTGAAAACACAAGGAACAGACTGTTATAAAACAAACAACACAAAAAAAGATAACCACCTAGAAGTGTTCTTTAAAAACATTTTATGAAATACCGGAATAAAAGGGCATCTAAACTTTAATGATGGGCTCATTAGAAATGAATAAAACCATGACAATACATACAAACACTAGTGAAATCGTTTCAAAGTGGTACTCAAAAAATAATTTTTAGCCTTAAGTTTATTTTTAAAAAAAAGGAAGGAAGGAAGGAAAGAAAAAAGGAAGGAAGGAAGGAAGGTTAAAATTCAACTTAAGGAGTTAGAAAAAGAACAATAAAATAAACCAAAATAAAGGAGAAAGAAGCATAAAGCTAAAAAAAGAAGGTAATGTAATATGGAAGAGAAAGTGAGTCTTAGAAAGTAAATCCAAGAACTAGTTCTTTGGAAAAAATCAGTGAAATACACAGACCTCAAGCAAGTGTAACGAAAGAAAACCACAAGAATTTAAGTTCCATGCGAGCCTTGCTGGCCACTGAGTTCTCATGCACCAGAACATTGCCTAGTACATGTGGGTACTCTGTAGCTATTTGTTAAATGAAAAACATTTAAAAATCTCACAGGCTATAGAAATAAATACAGAAGAGAATTTTTTAAATATTATATGACAATACTACAAATCTTATAAAGCATTACACTCCTCAAAGACACAAAAGCAGACTTAAACTGATGGAAATACGCTATACTAGTCAGTCATGACAACCTTACACTGGATAACAAGCAACCTCAGTGCCTTAAAAGTAGTAACCACGTGTTTCTCACTACAGGTCTCCAAGCTGGCTGCAAATATGCTGGACTATCCTGGGCTCCAGACTCTGGGATTCATGTTCTAAGTTCCAGGCTGCAAGATAAATACGAGGTTCAGTTCTATTCAATGTGTCTTCTGTCTTCACCTTGAACCAGAGATTTTTCACTGCATGCTCTTCTCATGACAGATCACAGACACACAAGCAGCCAATCCACTTAAGGCACATTTAGGCTTTTATATGCATTCATCCACCAACGTTCCATTGTCCACAGGACACTGGAGCAGTATCTTAGTACAGTTCCAGGTGCTATAAGAGAATATCCCACTGGGTGGCCTACCACAACATTTATTTCTCAGTTCCAGAGGCTAGAAGTCCACGATCAGGGCACCAGCATGGCTTGGTGAGGGTCCTCTTCCTAGTTTATATATGGCTGCTTCTTGCTGTATCCTCACACGGTGGGGAGAGAGGTTATCTCTCTTGTGTTTCTTCTTATAAAGGCACTAATCTCACTCATCAAGGCTCACCTTCATGACTTAATCACCTTCCAAAGGCCTTATCTACAAATATTATCATGTTGGGGATCACAGCTCCAACGTACACATTTTAGGGGGGACATAAACATTCAGCCCATAGCAGGCAGGAAAACAGACCACATCTACTCTAGTGTACCACATGGTTATATGCCAGAAGCAAGTGGCGATGGATTAAGAATGGCCATCCGACCTCCTACAAAGCCCAACTTTATATATAATAAAAAATACACAAAATAAGACTATAGTCAGGTAACATGTTTTATCTATCCAGTTGAGAAAAACCCAAAATATATTTTCTTGGTGAAGCTGTAACGAAACAGGCATTCTCATACATTAGTAGCTAGAATGTAAAATGGTACAATCCTTCCGGAAAGGTATTTGACAATCTCTAGAAAAATTATGTAAGCATATATCCTTTGACCCAGTAATTCCGCATTTAGAAATCTATCCAAAAGACACACTGGCATGATTGTCAGTCTGATGTGTCTACTTGGCTAGACTATAGTCCCCAGTTATTCACTCAAACACGAATCTAGGTGCTACTGTGAAAGTATTTTGTAGATGTGATTAAAGTCCATAATCCACTTACTTTTTTCTTAAAGGAGAGAATTAATATTTTATTGTCACTTATAATCAGATGGCAGTTGGGTAAACAGTCTTCATACTTGATCTTTCCTTTTGTAAATGAAAAAAAAAACAAATTTTAAACAGCCAATGGCTGGTTATGTTATCAGAAAACATAATTAGATTCATTCATGGTGGCTTCAAGTTTTCCTTATTAGCTCCAGAAAACTCACCCACCTTTTGTTCCTTTTTAAAAAAACTGGCAGATTGGCACGAATTTGACTTCACACTGTAGCAACACCCTGACCGTCATCCATGTTGACTTCAAGGAACACCACGTTGGAATTCTTCTCAGAGAGGCAATGAGAGAAAGGCTTGATCTTTTTGCAAGGCCCGCACCACGTGGCCGAGAAGTTAACTAGTTATGACAAGTTTATCTTCTGTACTGTTCAACTTCCTGAAAAGCATACTTGTTCTCCATCTGCTTCACCATTGTGGAGGCTGGGGTCTGACAAGCGACCCGTAAATGTGGCTTCAAAAGGTGGGATGGAGATGGGAGAGCTCACAGCCCACTTCCCTTTATAGCAACAGGGGGGTGGGGCAGGCGGGCATCCTGGGCATGTGTGTTGAGGCGCCCCAGCCAGGCCCCGCCTCCTGGACCGTAATCAGTTTACGTTAAGTATGGAAGATTATCCTGGGTTATTTGAGCGGGCCCAATTCACCCAGCTGGAAGTCCTTGGGAGCAGAGGCTTCCTTGAAGAATAAGAAATTCCCTTTGTGGAATTGCTTGTGCCTAATATTTCTAGTCTGCCCTTCCTGCCAGCCTGCCCTGCAGATTTCAGACTTACCTGGCAAGCTTCAACAATTCCTCAAGACAATTCCTTGCAATAAATATCCTGATTCTGTTTCTCTGGTGGAATTCTGACTTGTAAAATTGGTAAAAATACCAAATTAGATAACACGAGAGTATTCATTATACCACTATTTATAATTGTAAAACATTGAAAACCACTCAAATGTCCATCTATATGGGGACTGCAGTGGAAGACTATTGCTATGGACTGAAAACCTGTGTCCCTCCAAAATTCATGTTGAAACCCTAATCTCCAATGTGATGGTATTTGGAGATGGGGCTTTTGGGAGTTAAGTAGGTCATGAGGGTAGAGCCCTTACGATAAAATATAGAGCCCTTATAGGAAGAGACAGAAAAGAACCTGCTTCCTCTCTCTGCCACGTGAGGACACAGGGGAAATGGCCATCAGATGCTGGATCTGCCGACAACCTTGATCTCGAACTTCCAGCCTCCAGAACTGTGGAGAAATTGATTTCTGTCTATGGTATTTTGTTAAAGAAACTTGAACTAAGACAACCATGCATCTGTAATAAGGACTATCTCTATCTTCTGCTGTGGTGTGATAGCCAAGATATATTATAAAGTAAGAAAAACAAGATGAAGAAAAGTGTAGACAGCACACTGACATTTGTCTAAGAAAAAGAAGATGAGATAATCGCATAGACTCAAAAACTGAAGGATAAGTTATAAAAATATTTTTTAAGGAAAAGAAGGTAGTCTTTTTGAAATATAGCTTGTTTTAGAAATTTGAGTGTGAAACCATGCAAATGAGTTACGAAAATAGATAAAATGAAAACAACTCAAACTAAAAAAGCAATACCTAAAAATTGAAAGTAGATTAAACAAATTAACTTAATTGCGCATTAAGTTAGTAGCTAACAGAGAGAAATTATTTCAAGTGACTTTAAAACAAGACAGTTAAATCTAACCTCTAATGCACATCTCATGTGCTATATTCTTTGTGGGACAGGGAGCTGAAAAAGAAATTACAAAGTATGAAGCTGTTTTCAGTAGTAATAGTACCATCAGTACCACTGGGGTGTGTGGGGGGTGTGTTAGGATAAAGCGAATGTAGCAATGTTGATGCCGTTGGGAGTCAAATGTTTCACATGAGAAAGAAGAAAGGCAGGTGTAATGTCGAAGTTAAGTAACACCGTGTACCTCTACATTTGAATTAGAAACATTAGTGCAGGGCACCTGGGTGGCTCAGTCGTTAAGTGTCTGCCTTAGGCCCAGGGCCTGATCCCAGGGACCTGGGATCGAGGCCCACATCAGGCTCCTCCGCTGGGAGCCTGCTTCTTCCTCTCCCACTCTCCCTGCCTGTGTTCCCTCTCTCGCTGGCTGTCTCTCTCGCTGTCAAATAAATAAATAAAATCTAAAAAAGAAAGAAAAAGAAACATTAGTGAGAGGTAAGAGTTCATGGTAAGTGTTGTTTTGTCCAAGAATGATCACGGGGAAGGAGTCGACCTCTTGCAAAGTTCTGTGACTACTGGCTACCCCCCAGCTTCTTAAGGTGATCGATGCTGGTCAAGCATGAAGTTTAAACCTCAGTAACCCCACCTGTATTAGCTTCCTTTGTTGCTGTAAGTTTGCTCACAAACTTAATGGCTTAAAACAGGGTAGATTTATTATTTCACAGTTCTGGAAGTCGGAATTCTAAAATGGGTCGGCAGAGCTGTGTTCCCTTTGGAGGCTCTAGTGGAAAACTCGTTTTCCTGCCTTTTCTAGCTTCTAGAAGCTGCCCATATTCCTTGGTTCATTCAAAACCAACAATGGCCCGTTGTGTCTTTCTCATACTGCATTACTCTGACATTAACTTTTTTGCTTCCCCCTTCCATGTGTATATGACCCTTGTGATCACATTGGGCCCACCTGAAGAATCCAGTATAATCTCTCTAGTTTAAGGTCAGCTGATTAGCAAACTTAATTCCATCAACAATTTAAATTCTCACTCGCTGTGTAACATAACATACTCATGGGTCCCAGGGATTGGAACAAGGACATTTTTGAAAGAGTCATTTTTCTGCCTACCAAACCACTCAGAACATGCCAGGAAAGAGGTTTATGTTTCCTCCCCTATGAAGGGAAAAGTGGCAAATTTTGTCACTAGTTTGTTATACTGGACAGCTTCATAAGTTTGGGACCCTGGCCCCGATCGCATCAAAAGAGCAAGTGCTTCCTTAATCACCATGCTTAAAGTCTTCCAATCCAAGGATCAAGGTCACTCTCCCAGAAGCTAACATCTTGCCCCAAACGGGTTGCTGCAATCTGCCTCAGAGTGGGAAGGGCAACAAGGAACTTTCACCTCTGCTCCTGCCCTTGTCCCCATGAGTTTTCTCCAGTGAACACTAATCCAGCAGGTTTAGGGCTAGTAAGCTCTTTGATCCGTGGATACCAACTAGTGCTTAAAGGGATCGTAGTTAACCACAATGTTGGACCCAGTTCCATTAGGTAATTTTCATGAGAGCAAATGAAAGCACTTAACACTCAGCAAATTCAAGAAAAATTGTATTATGGAAGATAGTAATGCTGCAATGATGAAGAGAAGAAGAACAAGGACAGAAGCACCCACATGCGTCCAGAATTCATACTCACACAACCTAAGAGACGGGAGCAATAGAACTGAATGGGCAAGCAGCTGCACCAAGAAGGGGCACTTGCAGATCCTCTGACTAGGACAAGACAGAAAATGATCTTACCCTCATGGTACTGGGTTTCCTATAGCCCCAGAAACCTCAGAACTAGTTACACAGGTAGCTATTTCTAGAGCTAACTTTGCCTGCTGCATAACAGGTCTTTAAATTTTAGAATATGCAATATGCACAAAAATTAACTCAAAATGGACCATAGACCTAAATGTAAAATGCAAACCTATAAAACTCCTAGAAGATAACATAGGAAAACCCTAGATGATCTCGGGTTTGGCAAATGACTTTAGATACAACACCAAGGGCACAATCCATGAAAGAAATCACTGATAAGCTGAATTGCATTAAAATGAAAAACTTCTGCTCTGTAAAAGACAATATCAAGAGAATGGGAAGACAAGTCACAGATTAGGAGAAAATAATTGCAAAAGACATATCTGATGAGAGACTGTGATTCAAAATATACAAAGAACTATTAAAAATCAACAATAAGAAAATAAGCAACCTGATTTAAAAGTGGGCCACAGACCTTAACAAATACTTCACCCAAGAAGATATACAGATGACAAGTAAGCATATGAAAAGATGCTTCCCATCATATGTCATAAGGGAAAGGCAAATGAAAACAACAGTGCGATACCACGACACACTGACCACACCAAATGCTGGTGGGGATGTGCAGCAAGGCATACTCTCACTTATCGCTGGTGGAAATGCAAAATGGTAGAGCCACACTGGAAGACAGTTGGGCAGATTTTACAAAACTAAACATACTTTTACCATACAATCCAGAAATCGTGCTCCTTGATATTAACCCAAAGGGGCTGAAAATTTATGTCCACACAAAAACCTGCACACAGATGCTTACAGCAGCTTCAGTCATAATTGCCAACAAAAAGTTGGAATCAACCAAGATGTCCTTCAGTAGCTGAATGGATATACCGTCGTACATCCAGATAATAGAATATTATTCCCCACTTGAGCTATCAAGCCATTAAAAGATACTGAGGAGCCTTAAATGCATATTACTAAGTGAATGAAGCCCATCTAAAAAGGCTATGATTCCAGCTATACGCCAATTACATGGAAAAGCCAAAATTACCGGGACAATACGAAGAAAAGTGGTTGTCAGGAGTTGTAGTGGTGGGCAGGGATAAACAGGCAGAGCACAGAGGAGTTGTAGAGCAATAAAAATTCTCCGAATGATACTATAATGGCAGATACATGTCACTCTACATTTGTCCACCCACAGAATGCACACCCAAGAGTGAACGCTAAGGTAAACTATAAGTTTGGATGACCATGATGCATCAATGCAGGTGTATCAATTGTAACAAATGTGCCACTCTGGTGGGGAATGTTGATCATGGAGGAGGCCGTGCATGTGTAGAGACAGGGAGTATATGTGAAGGCTCTGTACTTACCTCTCAATTTTGCTATGACCCTAAATCTGCTCTTAAAAAAAATGAAGTCCTAAAAAAAAAAAAAAAGAATATGCAACTTGTCTGGATTCTCTTGTTCATCTTTGGACACTTTCCCAGCAGGTGCACGGTCCCAGGATATTTGACTCCCTGAAAGATATTAGTGATTGCACACAATTTTTTCCTCCCAAGAGGCCAAAGTTGTTTAGAGATTAATAATCTATATACACCTTTTCCCTATATGATATTGGATTTTCTGTTTTCTACAAATTGACCCAATGGGGGTAGAACGTCTCGAATTCTTTTATATCATTTCTCAGTTGGGATAATTTGTGAATGCTACGCCCTTGGATCCACTTTCCCCCATTTCCTAAGGCCTGCACTGAAGTCCTTACTGAATTATACTCAGTTGTTCTTAAAACAGGCATGGAGGGGTGCCTGAGTGGCACAGTCAGTTAAGCTTCTGACTCTTGGTTTCGACTCAGGTCTTGACCTCAGGGTTGTGAGATCGGGCTTCACACCCATCATGGAGTCTGCTTGAGAGTCTCTCTCCCTCTGTCCCTCCCTCATCACTCACAACCCCCCCAAAATAAATAAATAAATCTTTTTTTAAAAAAAGGCAGGGACAGAGATGCAGGAGAATATGCAAAAGTGGGAATATCTAAATAATATTTACAATATAATTATAACATTAGAAACAAATCTCTGTAAAGAGACAACTGGGAATATTTTATTTATATAAAAATACAAAGAGAGAGGTGCCTGGGTGGCTATGTCAGTTAAGTGTCTGCCTTTGGCTCAGGTCGTGATCCCGTGGTCCTGGGATCGAGAGGGGAGACTGCTTCTCCCTCTGCCTCCCTCTCTCTCTCTCTCTCTGTCTCTAATGAATAAATGAATAAAATCTTTAAAAAACATACAAAGAGAAAACCAAATATATTACCATAGTCAATGCGTGCTATGGACTAAAGGTATACCCCCCAAATTCGTATGTTGAAGTCCTAACTAGCTGCAAATGTGACTCTGTTTGGAGATGAGGTTTTTAGGAGGAAATTACGGTTAAATGAGGTTGGAAGAGTGGGAACCTAATCCAATAAGATTAGAGGCCTTAAAAGAAAGAGAGGTCTCTCCATCTGCGCGCTCTCAGAAGAGGCTATGTGAGCACATGGCGAGAAGGCGGCCAGCTGTAAGCCGGGAAGAGTCCTCACCAGGAATTACATTGGCTGTACTTCCCAGCTTCCAGCACTGTGAGCAGTAAACGTCTATGGTTAAGCCCCCACTCTCTGGTATTTTGCTATGGCAGCCAGAGCTAACTAAAACGGGGAACAACATCAGGGTAGCACTGAGTTTACAGCTGGTTCCAGGTGCCTATTTATGCCCCACCGTCTTCCAGAAGAAACAGAACACGAGACCAGACAGTGCCGGCACTCAGAGAAGTCTCCCTGGACATTTCAGGGAGGAAGGAGGAAAAAAAAAAAAAAGACAGTGGAGAGTGATTTACTAAGAGTGACTCATCAATTCACCAACTGAAGTTGAGAACGCTGAGCCAGGCCAGGGCAGATAAGAACGAGGCTGAGGTCAGATACAGATAAAGTGAGTGATGGGGCCGGGCACAGGAATTTTCTCTATACGTGATGCTGGTAGGCAGGGAAGCAGAATGGTCCCTGCCAACATTGTTCATGAACCAAAATATTTTCAGAATCCCCGGTCAGTCCCAAGACCCTAACTCTTGCTCGTTATATGAAATATTTCCAACACACTGTGACAACCTGGGTTCCCAAAGCATAAAAGAAGAGGGAATGAGCCCGGAGCAAAAGATCTTCACTCTGGGAAAAGTTTAAACAGTAAGATTATGATAGAAGTTGTCTACAGAAGGCAGCATATATGCAAACAATGGACCCTCATGAGACAATTGGTGCATACGAATGATTACACAATTAGGGCACAGCTAATCAGAGCCTGAAACTCATCGCCATAAACACTACTGTCCTATTCAGAGATTTGACTTCACCTCACTGTGCTTTGGGACGGGGTGAATGGGAAAGACAAAGTCGAAAGGTTAATTCTCTGTAATTTGTAAACTCCATCTCTTTGACAGAAAAATATTTAAAAAAAGAAAAAAAAAAGGCCACTCCTTTATCCTCTGAAGGGAAACGCACCAAAGCATTTGAGAGTGTCACATAACACTCTCGACCAGTAACCCATTTACAGAGGAAATGTGGCTGAGAAAAACAGAAGAGTTCAGATTCGAGCTTCCAAGACGTTACAAACAGTGACAGGAATAAAAATTAAATTATAATAGAAAAAAAAACTTCTGATGCTTTGTGTCTGAAAAATAAAAACAAACACTATTTAGTAAGTTTGAACATCTTATGGAGGCAACATTTTTAGCCTTGGGCATTAATTATGGTTGCGCCACTCATGGGGTCTAGAGGAAGCCAATTTGACCCACTTCGTCCCCAGGGAGAAAGCGTCCACAAGTTCACAGAGTCACACATTATCTCCATTTTATTGTCCAGCACAGTAAAGAATGTACTGAAACCTTGTGCCACGTTCAATAGGCTGGCCCAGCCTGAAATGTCGGTCTATTTCTTCGCCCACCCCCTAAAAAGTATTAGCCACTCTGAGAAATGTCTTTCTTACATTCTTCAATATGAGTTGAGTACTCAGCCCCTAAGAAGTATTTTTTCTCCATGATTAATTTTTTAAGGAGAGAGACTGTAGGCTGGTTCCTCACCATTCCCTGTGATTAGTGAGTTTTCCGCAGGATCTCCCGAACTTACAGTGCTTTTAGCAAGACTTCGTTAGTGTGTCATCGTGCCAGGGGCCACAATCTACTCACTGTTATCTACAGTAAGTTGTATCAACAAGAGCAACTCTTATCTGGGAGGGCACGGGATTGATCTGTTCAGCCTCTGGTGGACCTGAGGAGTCTTGAGGGGGGCTAAACCAGCAACAACATCTCGATTCGTTTGCTAGGGCTGCTCTAAGAAATAATACAAACTGGGTGTTTTCAACAGCAGATGCTTATTGCAAAGAAATATATCTTTTCATAGGGAAGTCAAGATCTAGGTGTTGGCAGGGTGGGTTCCTTCTGCGCTTTGTGAGGGAAGGATCTGGTCCAGTCCTCTGTCCTTGGCTTGTAGATGGCCATTTTCTCTCTGTGTCTCTTCATATCATCTTTTCTCTATGTGTGTCTCTTTCTCTATACACAGCACTTTTTTTTTATAAGGACACCAGTCCTATCAGATTAGGAGTCCACCTCAGACTGCAGCTTAATTAATTACATCTGTAGCGACCCTATTCCCAAATAAGGTCACAATCTAAGGTACTGGGGGTTAAGTCTTCAGTGTTTAATTTTGGGGGGACACAATTCAACCCATAACAACATCCATGGGACAACACGGGTGCCAGCAAATGACCTTTACTTTCTTAAGCTTTTTCTTGGAGCAAGCACTCTGTATCCATCATTTTATTAGCTGCCATGACAAAATGCCATAGATGGGTGACTTAAACAACGAACATTGATTTTCTCACGGTTCTGGAGGCTGGAAAGGCCAAGATCCAGGTCAAGCAGGATTCTGGTGAGAGCTCTCTTCCTGGCTTGTAGGCGCCACCCCCCCACTGTGTACTCACATGACCTCTTTGTGCAAATGTGGAGAGGGCTGTGGGTCTCTTCCTCTTCTTATAAGGATGAGAGCCCCACTATTCTGACCTCATTTAACCCTGGTCACCTCCTCATAGGCCCTATTTCCTAATACAGTCACATTACAGGTTAGGGCTACAACATATGAATGAATGGCTGGGGATGGGGGTCAGGGCAAGACACACAAGTCACTCCATAGCAATCCCCAATGGAAAATACTATTCTCCTCATTTTACACATGAGAAAACTGAAGCATGGGAAACTGAACCTCAGATCCCACAGCCAGATGCAAGTGGTTTGACTCCCAAAAACCATTTATCTGTCCACCATTACTGGGTATCCCAAACTAGGAACTAATATGAGAGAAGGGAAATTTGGAAAGGCTTTGCAAGTGTTTAAAACCAGCAGAGGGGTGTGACCCACCCTGGTGAGGACCCTGATTCCTTTCCCCACTGTCTACTGCACTATTATTCTGCTCCAGGTCCCGGAGATGCACATGGCGGACCCGGCAGGCAGGGAGGCTGTACAACGGAGCCAGACGCACCGGGCAGAGCTGGGTCTGCACCCATCTCTGCTACTTACTAGGACCTAAAGCAAAGTGTTTGATATCTCTGTGCCTCAGTGTCCTTCACGTAAAGAGTTTCAGACCATGGCCTGGCACATGGTAAATTTATAAATGCTTTATAAATGTTACCTGTTATCATTATGGCCATATAAGCCTTAAGAATAGAGAATTTTTTAGAGGATTTTATTTATTTATTTATTTATTTGAGAGAGAGGGAGAGTGTGGGAGAGAGAGCATTAGGGGGAAGGCAGAGGGAGAGGCAGGAGCAGTCTCCCCACTGAGCAGGGAGCCCGACTTGGGGCTTGATCCCAGGACCCTGGGACCATGACCTGAGCCCAAGGCAGATGCTTAACTGACTGAGCCACCCAGGTGCCCCAATAGAGAATTTTTAAATGCTCCCAAGTTCCTTAACCAACCCCGGCCATCTATAAGTTAAGGACTGTGTGCTCTGACATGCATTCAGAAGTTCCAGAAACAAATTTTCTGACATCGGCTTAATACAAACTCTTCTAAGATGTCTTCTGCCCCGGGGATGGAGACCCAGCTATAGAGGAGTTGCTCTGGGATCCAGCAGTGATCCTGTCTTATCTAGGAAAAGACACAAAGCACAGGGCAAGGAGGCTAAGCCCACCAGACCACCTCCTCTCTCTCCTTCACATTTTTTTCTTCTTCCTCAAGGTCTGAAAGTTTAGTACACTAAGGCTCAAGAAGGAGGTATTCAACCAGGCTTGCAGATATGTGCCATGTCTTAAATCTATTTTATCCATTTCAACCCAGTGCGTCAAATAACCTGCTCCAGGAAAATGCCCCCCTTTTAGTAGGACGGGAGAGGTCAAGAGGAAGACGATGAAGTCAACACTTTAAAAGACTGAAGTCTTTTTTTTTTTAAGACGTTATTTATTTATTTGAGAGAGAAAGAGCACAAGCAGGTGGAGGGACAGAGGGGGAGACAGAAGCAGACTCCCCACTGAGCAGGGAGCCCGATGTGGGGCTTGATCCCAGGACTCCAAGATCATGACCTGAGCGGAAGGCAGATGTTCAACTGACTGAGCCACCCAGGCGCCCGGAAAGACTGAAGTCTTCTATGCTCCAGGAATATGTCCTGGAGGTTGGCAAGGGGGCAGGGAAGGAATGTTGCAGAGGTCAAAATGAAAGAAGATTCGAGCCCTGTTGTATCCCAGTATCCCCAAGTACAAATGTGGGCAATAGGACTGTACTCAAAGGCCACATATACCACCCAATCCAAACTCTTGACTCCAGAAGGGAAAAGAGGGGAAGCGTCCCATGGAGGAGTCACTTGACCATTTTAGGGACCCTCTTGCCTCCAGTGGATTCCGTGGGGGAGAAAAAAGTCTCCCATTTACTTCTCTGCGGCTCCCCCTTCTTCCCCCTGTGCAAGGATTTTGTAAAGGCACCCCTGCCACCCAGTTGCAAAGAGTAGCAACTTCCCCTCCGACCGGCTGAGCACTCATTTGAATGCGTTTCCTTTTCATTAAGAACAAAGGTTGGAGTCCGAGCCTGGCAGCGCGGGGGCAGGAAAGTACGCGGCGTGTGTCGAGAGAAAAAACACACAGAGAGAATGACCCACGAGAAAGGGAAAGGGGAAAACACCAATCCTCGGGACGCTGGGCTTTTTCGACTTTTCCTTTAAAAAGAAAAAAAGTTTTTCAAGCTGTAGGTTCCAAGAACAGGCAGGAGGGGGCCGAGGCGGGGGGTTTTGCAGAACAGGCGGCCGGTCGGTTATGAGTCACAAGTGGGTTATAAAAGGGTCGCACGTTCGCTGGCGCGGGCTTCCTGTGCGCGGCCGGCCACGTCGGGCCGCCTGCAGCCTCGGGACCGGAGCAGACGCGAGCTCGGGGACAGCGGAGGCCGCTCGGGCCGCCAGGTACGCCGACCCTGCCCCCGCCCTTCGGCACGGAGCCGGGCCGCGGTGGCCCGCGGGTCCCACGGCCCCCGCCCGGCCCCAGGGGCGGGGGCGGCGCGCACGTGGCCGCCGGGCGCCCGTCGGAGGGGCGCTGTCCGCGGGCCCGGACCCCGGAGGAGAGGCCGCTCGGGGTGGGAGCCCGGAGAGCAGGGGCGCGGGGAAGGGAGGCTGGGAGGACCCGCAAGCGGCTTCTGCGCCAAGGTCCCCTCGCGGGCGGAGGGGGTCCCCGGGACCTGGCCCTGGACGAGCTCAGCTAGTGGGGTGGCCGAGTGTGTGCGAAACACACTTGAGGGACCAGAGTAGAACCAAAGGGACTGCCTTCAAAACACATGTCCTTTTTCTTTTCTTTTGAAAAGTAGCTAATAATATACCTTAATTTTCTAAAAGTTAGAATCCTAACTTACCAGATACCAATGTCTGTTTCATGGACGTGAGGCGAGCAGAGCCTTCAATGAACTTCGGGATTTATTTGTTCCCATGGTGTCAGGGTGCAGTTTTTCGGCAGAGCACATTGGCTATCTTTATCCTTGTAAAACCCCTGTGGGTGTCTATCCTCCACATTTTACAGTTCCCAAGGGTGGAGCAGGTCTTTTGATTTGTATATCATCTAAAGCAGACATATTAGGATGATTATGAATCAAATTGAAGCTAGAATTATTGAAGCTGACAAAGATATAAACAAGAATCCAGTCCTTAAAAATGAGAGAACTTGAGGCCCAGAGAGGTGAAGTTACTTCTCCAATACCACACAGCAAATCTAGGATTCCCCTATGATTTGAAGAGGCCAACAGTACCCAAATGATGGTCATAATTTAATTTATATTTTGTGTCAAATAGATGAGGTTAAGTGGAGATAGACTTTTTACATAATATTATGTAGATATGTCAAAGCCCAAGTCGCTCATTATGTCCATTTATCCCCCTGAAGAAGTATGGCCTCTTTAAATGGCTTTAACATAATGTGTAATCTAAGTGAACTAGGGCAGCCAAACTTTTAATAATCCTAGGACTGGTCTTTTCAAATGGGTATGTATATTTAATTACTTATCTGTGTGAACAGGAATACACGCTAAAAAGTTGACGAGGCAATTTCCTGCGCGTTGTCTCATTTGATAGTCCTAAGGATAGGAAATTGGCGGGGGTAGGTGGTGTTATGCCCATTTTGCCCATGAGGACTTGTGGCTCACAGAATTTGTATTTTGTCTGGTAAGGTCATTAGGTTCTTAGTGTAAAGCCTACCTTTAGGCGTACATGTGAGATGTGGGATTTTGGGGAGTGGGGGAGGACTCAGGACATTAAACCCTGTCGGTTCAGGCTCATTTCCATCAGACTTTGCTGCCTCCGTGATTTCGTCGGAGGACCCAAGCGCATTCAGTAATTACTTCTGCTGCTCGGGCTACTCCGTAATGGCCTGTAATAACGGGGTTCCCTCACACGGCTGGTCAGCTCACCTTGACCACAGGACAGAGATTCCTAACCACACATAATCAAGAAAGAGAAACACGAGCGCTGCCGAGGCCCGTTTCAAGGCCGAACGGTGGCGTTTGCACAGACTTCTACTCTGTTTTTACCTGACTAACCATATGTAAAAAGTATAACTTAGTGGCTTTTAAAAAAACAAAATCCCTAAGTGCCACATTCCCTTCATGGGAAGGCCATCATCACGTTCTGTCTGTGCCAGACACCGTGCTGGATGCTGGAGGGGAGTCAGCAGGGACCAAACAAGGACAGCCCTGCCCTCGTGAATCTTAAAAGTCGGGGGAATGGGCTAACAGTTCATCACTCTGCAAGTTGGCATGTCAACTGCAGTGACATAAATACTTCAGCTAGTTAGGATGTGATGTGAATTTTGTCATTCTTTACTTTCCAATGGCCAACACGGAAAATTAATAACCTTCATCTTTCTTCATAGCTCATCAACTCAGTCTTCTGTGAATCAAAAAATCCATTCCCGAAAATCCCCCTTGGTTTCAACTTTTGAAAAGTTGTTTTGTTTTGGTTTTTTATCAGCTATTTTATGTCATGACTAAGATCTGCCATTCAATCTCAAGGAGGTTTTTAGAGTATTAGGTCTTAAGCCCCTTTTTTCCTACCTTAAATCTAGTGGAAGCTGTGTGTGCTTTGCTCAGAAATTTTAAGAAGAGAAAATACACGCATCCTCACACACAATTCTGCATTCACATCAGTGGGCTCCAGGCTTCCTTGAGTCTCAGCCATGGCCCCTTTTGGGGTGGACTTTCATAATCCCTATTCTAAACCTAGTAAAAGTAAATAGCTGGAAAGATGGAGAGTGGTGTGCGGAGAGACGCTACCTCACACCTAGACAGAACACCTCTGACCTTGACTAGTTGGCCTTTCTACATTTTTATGAGTCACTGGCTGTGAATCATAGTCGAAGCTATTGATTTGAATAGCTTTACTGCTTTGGTGGTAGGCCTGCAGCCCACCGCGCAAAAGCCTGGTATTATGGGAAGGGCACCAGCCTGAGAACCATGGTAGGATTCTCGTCCCACCTCTGTGCAAATTCCTGTGCCTCATTCTTCTCATCTCTAAAACGGGTGGTTGGGCCTGAGTCATTTCTAAAGTCCCTTAAACTGATGAAGAAATTCTGATTCCAGCATGACTACCCCCTCACTTCACTTTCAAACATCTTCTAAGACACAGCTGGACTCTGAATTCATATCCTCTCTGCCCAAAGAGAGTCAGAGTAAGTAAGTACCAGGACCAATGACTGGAGAATGTATGGTTTTCTTTCACTGATCTTACTGGCTTCAAAGCTGTCACACGTTGGCTGAAACTGGATAGAATAAGAAAATTGTGAAACCCTTCTTCTTGAGGAGAAATGTTAAAATTTTAAAAGCTTCTCTTTATCTCATCTTTGTGCTGACTCCATCTTTCTTAAATGCTTTCCCTTTACCTCAGTCTCTTAAGGAAAACAACACTTTTAATTGGATGACGGCTGTATCATTCTCACCCGCCATGAAACACTGAAGCCCTGTCCACCAGTCTTGTCTTTGGGTTTCCAGCAGTCAGGGCCAAAAGCACACTTATCCTCCAAGTAACACATCGCACGTCTGAGCAGTTCAGCGTCGTCGTTCACAAGACTCTCGGCAATATGGAAGAACAGTGACCCAAAAGGCACAGTTCCCACCCCTACACACAGTGACATACTAGCCAGAAAAAGAGACTTTCCATCAGTGAAGTGGCATGGTTTAAGGCAGATTGTATCAATTTGGTACCAGTTCAGGACCACTTCTGAAAAACAACATCCACATGTGGGCAGAGGGGGGTTAGGGCGAGGGCAGAAAAATTAGTGAAGACGATCAAACAGCTGATGGAATGAGATTGTGGAGGTGATGTTTGGGTAAGGTGAAATGACATACGATGACATTTGTGTAATTCTCCATAAAGAGGAGGTACTGTACGCAGTGGAAGCTCCCGGCTGGCCGAACCAGATGCTGTGTCCTTTATGCTGCTTGGCCACCAGCTCGGCCAGCAGAGTGATTCAGAGCACGGATGCCGGAGCCAGACTGTTCACATCTGTATTCTAGCAGTGCCCCTGCCTGCCCACTCTCTAACCTGGGGCCAATGACTGCCCCTGCCTGAGCCCCAGGGCTACCAGGGATCAGTGGGGAGGATGATAAAATTCATTCCCAAAGCCATTCTGAGGAATAAGAAATTGAACTCGTGCCTGGCCCAGAGACACACATAAGTGTTTGCAATTAGTTTGGATACCTGTATGATCTTGCATATTTCCAGAAACCAATTTGGAAGATGAGATACAAAGACGATTTGAGAAAGTCAAGGGTATAGGTACAAAATGGTCTCTAGAAGTTCTTGACAAGGTAAACACTTGTTTGGTTGTAAAGAGTTTTTAAGAGTTCCATAATATATATTTTTTTCCAGAGAAAAACTAGTAAGACACTTCAGAAAATTCCTAAGGAAACATTTTGGTGTACCTTTATGATTCAGAGATTAGGATACCAAAGAATTATTTTCATTTGACTTGTATGTGTTTGTTGATAGCCTCTAATTTACATAATGATTCAGTCATACAGTTGTAAATGTATCTTGAACTTTTCAAATGACAAGTGCTGCAGGTGGTAGCTGGATGGGTACCTTCAGGTCCTCAGCAGGGATCCATGACTGATGCCGCTATAGGACCACAGCTACCATGTACTGAGCCTGGATTACGACCTTAGCACCCACCCTCAATGTTTCACGTTCATTGTGTCATTTCATCTTTACAATGACCTTCTGAGTAAGTTCTATCACTATCTCCATTTTTAAAGAAGCAACTAAGACTTAAAGAGTTTAGTTAAATTGCCAAATATCACACAGCTAGGAACATTGCTGGGGTCACGAATGGAACCCAGGCAGGTTGAACACAACAGAGCCGGAACACTCCAAGACCTGACACTTAGACTCACATTTGTCACATCTGCCTTCCTTCTCTCTGTCCCTATCCATCTATCTGTCTGTCTATGTCGATGTCTGTATCACCTCTGCCACTTCGCCTCTACATACTTGGGCACATGTCTCCTAAGAATAAGGGCACACTCCTCCATAATGACATCAAACACATATTATGACATCCAAGGGTGGTTTTAAAAAACAAGAACCTAGTTTTTACCCCTAACTTCAGGTGATTATTTCTGGTAGTATTCTCCAGCTTTATCCTATAATGATCATACTTTGTGGAATGAGATCTAAGCCCGGAATCCCCGAAATGTAAGTAGTCCATTACTAATGTGGACTAGCACCAGACCTCATTAATGTATTTCCACATCTGTAAGCTTCTGTGAAACGAATTCTCCAAAAATCTGCATATTCGTTCAATCTCACTGAAATGCTCCAGTGCCAGAGCCAAGCCAGGTGTGCAGACAGAAATGCCTTTGAAGTATCTCAAGCGTTTACTCACAGCATTTACCGAGGGTCAGTCACGTGTCAAGCGCTGAGGTAGAACCCAGTCTCTGCCCTCAAGTACACCTCAGCCCCCGGGAAGAGACAAGAAAAAAATCACAGCGTGGTGTGAAGGCCGCTGTGACCAAAGTCAGAGCCAGGACTAACCACCTTGGGGGAGGCGGAGAGAGAGGGTCACACCAGGAGCTGAAGAGAGCCCCGCCTCCCGGAGTTTGCTGCCTGAGAGAAAGAAATAAGGCAAGGTGAGCAAGTCCATATCCGAGGAGCCACTTGAAGTAGGTTGACTAGTGCCTACGTGTACATAGGACACAACATCTGGAGACGACATCTCGAGGAGCACCAAACACGACCCTCATTTGGCGTGTTAAGACACTGAGTAGAACGCCGTGGAGGTGTTAAGTAATAAACAGTATGGCGTCTGCCTTGGAACAGGGTATTCCCATACATCGTAAGAAAACTAACTTTTAAGCAGGCAAAACCAAACCTTTTGTGCGCAGAACTTGCTCAGTTTGTCTGACATAGTTCCCAGTACACAAATTCGTCCTTGTTTGGGGCCATGATCGTGTGTAGAAATAGAAAAATGTGAACTGTGGCTTGGAGAAATAGAAAAGAGGACTTTCCCTAGGATGCCAGACATATGGGCCCCAGTACACTTAACTGACAAACGAGTTACCCATAGTGAGTTCCAAAGGAGGCATTTTACAGAAATTCCATGTTGAGAATAAATGCTGTGAACTCAAGAGGAGGAGGAGGAGGTCTCTGGAAAAGGTAACTCTTCAGAGGATGACAGAGGACTCCAGAGTTGATAACTGCCATCACGTTTCCTTGTTCCCTTGGGGAGTTGGAGATGGGGGCAGCGGAAGGATATTGAAAATAAATTATAAACAACAAAAAAATTATAATACAAGTCTCATATGGAAATATAATATTAAAAAGTTTAGGTGGTTAGGCATGTGGAAAACGTTTTGAGAACTTATGAAAGAAGAATGGATGGCCATGGTTTAGAGCAAAACCTCCCTGAGCTCTCTCCTTCCTGCCCCTTGTTTTTATCCATGTTTGTTTGGTAATATTTTCCCCACGTTTTGGGCCAGCAACTGAGCTCTTGTGAGGTTGGGGTGTTGAGGAAGTCCCCTTTTCGTGACACACTGGTACGGGATCGGGGGCTGGACTCGGGCTGGCTCTGGACCTCCTTCTGCTTACTCCACAGAATGGCTCTGGGGGCAAATACTTCTAACCTGTTTTTTCCCACATTCTTATCTGAAAAGTGAAGGTATTAATCACTGTCTATTGGGAAGGCCGTTTAGCTTCTTCGGAAGATCCACAAGTGGTTTCTGCAAAACCTTTTTCTGGTTTTAAAATTGGGAAAAGCAGAATAATCCTCTGTGGTCCAAATTCTTTCTAGTTTGTACGTTCACAGTTAAACAGCCACTCATTATGATGTTTCCATAGTGATCCTGTGAATTCCACATGGCTTTCTTCTAAGACAGTTCAAAAGTATGTCACCCTTAGTTTTATGTGTTAATATCATTACTGGCATATATCTTTACAAACATTCACTTTCTGTATTTCAAAATACAGAGAGTGAAGCTGTCTCATGTGCAAACCATTCTTTTCAACAGGAGCTCTTAATTTAGAAATAGTAGGTATTTTCATTAAAGAATTCTTAATTGGAACTACCGAAGGATGTTAGATTTTTGTGAAAGTACATGACAGAGAGAATTGATCATTTCTTCCCCAGCAATGGCTTATACAGGGAATTTTTCTTCAATGTAAGAAAAAAGTTAATGATATAAAAAGTAATCTTACCATTCACCAAGAGGTTAGGATATGGGTGACTCTGACAGGACAATCCATTTTACTTTTAGAAGATGCGTTTGGGTGCTTTTGAAGACATGACCCCAGTTACTTACCATCTCAATCAGTAGCAGGTCACACCATCAACCCCTTTTTACTGTTGGAACTCAGGTGAATTCAAGAGGAAACATAATATTCTTTACCCCATTTCCTGACAGCACAGAAGCTGACTTAACTTTTAATGGTAGCGGTAACAAACTTTAAAATCAGTTACTGACAGGGCACCTAGGTGGCTCAGTCGGTTAAGCGTCTGCCTTCAGCTGGGGTTATGGTCCCGCAGTCCTGGGATCGAGCCCTGAGTCGGGCTCCCGGCTCAGTGGAGAGCCTGCTTCTCCCTCTGCCTGCTGCTCCCCCTGCTTGTGCGTGCTCTCTCTCTCTCTCTCTCACTCTTGCTTTATCTCAAATAAATAAGTAAAATTTTAAAAATCAGTTACTGAGATGTAATACATAATAATCATATTCTACAGAAAACATGTGATAAAAAAATTCACACAAATAAACAGTTTAGAAAACCAGTCACAATAGTAAAGGTCTTTATGAAGAATTACTGAGAGAATACACTTTTTAGGAGATTTTAGACCATGTAGGAAGTTCAAACACAGAGGACTGAACTAAAACTCAGGTGATACTGTTTTAAATGATTGGTGACTGTTCTAGGCTGGATGTGAAGAGGATGAGCTCTTGAAATCATTGGAGGATATCCTCGTCTCTCCTCAAAATCATCCTTTGTCCCCATTAAAACTTTCCCACCCTGAGTCCTCTCTCCCCAGTCCTTGATCTCTGCTTTCAAAGATGACCAGCTAACTAACCTACTAAGTCAAAGTGTGAATGGGAGGGGCTTCAACTCAACCTTTTCCTCCCTCTCCAGATAACTTCTTTCCATTTCAAGAACAGCTTGAAACCTTACCTCCCACTTTGCTTCTCCCACCCAAAGGAGATGGTTCTAGTGGTAAGAAATGCAGACTAAGTGGAAGGGAAGGGAAGCACTATGACAGATGTGGAATTTTTAGAAGGGCGGGTCTTTGAGAAATCATGTTTGCAGCCATCTTCATCTTTTGACCTTAGGTCAAAATGGTAATCAAGAAAGTGTCATTCCAAAGATTAATCATGACAGGTCCAGATTTTCTCAGGATCTTGATCTCCACATACCTGCATTAATCTTCACTGCTTACTTTCATGACCTAAGCCAAAACAGCAACTTCAGAATATAGGACATCAGAGTAACTTCTGGTGGCAACACCAGGTAATGCTTGCTTAGGCAATTAGTCATTAGTCGCTTTTAGTGATTGGATCCAAATAGGGATCAACATTGAATTCCATTTTAATGACTGTGGTATATAAGAAAATTAAATAAACGTGGGAAATACTTTAAAAAATTATCTGAATTTAACCCTTTTAATTTTCAAAAGCATAATTACTTTCTACCCATTAAAATGGCTCCAGATGAGAATTTGTACTGCTACATCCATATAGGATCGTGCCTTTCAGTGGAAATTGGTGTACATTCACTTTGTAACAATAAATTAATAGTTTCCAAGTATTTGCACATTTCAGGATGAATAAACTCATGATGGCTTAGCTAGGAAATTCAACCACTATGACTCTTTTTTAAAAGAAAATTTTATGGCACGCAGTTCTTTTGGCATGCAAATATTAAGTAGTTGGTGCTAGGAATAAGAAAAATGGGAAAATATAGAGACATATGAAATTGTGGAAGGATATAACTTATGATTCATTATGAAAAGAGATCTTTAGTGACAACCGTAGGACATATTCTGATCTGAAAATATAGCTGATACCATCTTTCCTGGCAAGTCAGTAGGGTAAGAATTTTAAAGGACTGGGGTATCTGGTTGGCTCAGTTGGTAGAGCATGCAACTCTTGATCTTGGCGTTGTGACTCTCAGCCCCACGTTGGGTGCAGAGCTTACTTAAAAAAAAAAAAAAAAGAATATATTGAAATCATATGACCCTCCTCAAAAAAAAAAAATCATCCTTTAGAAAAGCTTAATTTGAGGAAAACTTTCCCAGAGTGCTCCCTTCAGTTCTTAACTACCAGAGGAAAAGTAGGCCTGCCATATGATGAAAGCTATCTGGTATTATTATTTATCTAGTATATATCTAGGGCTTCATCTTGGTAGATTTTTATCCAGGGTGAGAAAGGATGGTTTTGATGCTCCATTATTTTGAAGTACTAGATTTAACCTGGAACCTATCTTCAGCTATTGAAAAGAATTGTGTAATAGTAAAGCTTATCTTGACAGTGGATGCGGGCCTAAAAGTACTGTAGAGTGAGGGACTTTGAAGCAGGTCTTCAGAACCACTCTTGTCAAGACTCCTGTTCTAATTTATATTGTGTAATCCAGAGAAATTTCTCTGGTATTGTCATACATTGCAAATTATGCTTGTCACATTCTTATCAAATGCTTAGCAGCTGTGCCTGTTGATTGCTCAGTCTAGAATTGTGTCCAATTCATCTCACTCTACCAGTGGGGTGGCTGTATTCATTCCTCACCACCTCACGACAGCATCTTCTGCCCAATGTCTTGACTATTAGCCCAGCCTTTGTTGTCTGTGATCACTAGTTTCCACTCACATAGCAATTCTGTTGTTGGTTAACTTAGTTAACAAGCCTAGTCAGAAACACTGAAAGTGATATCAACTTCAACACTTATGGGCCTTCTGGCCAATCTGATGTCTACAAATCTACTGAACATACTTCTTAAAAAGCTATTCTAGAATATTTTCTCCTTTCTTCTGTTTATTGGGGTTAATGTTTTTCATCTCTCATTATGTTTAAATGAGATTTAAGATTGTGTAGTAGAATCAGACAAACTGCTCATTCTCTGCAGTTTTAGGAATTCATCATGCCCGAGAAGTCTATCTAGATACATGGCACCACAGTTTCTCTTTGAGCACTGAGATCAAAAGAGGACCCGTGTGACGCTTTCCATTCCAGCATACCTTCGGACTTTGAGCCAGTAAGAAGAAAGCTGTTAGAATGTCTAACACAGTGTATAGCACATTGTGAAAAACATTTGTCACCTTTCTGAGCACTCTAATCAGGCAATTTGTGAAAAAAGATGAAAGATAAAAAAATCCAATTATTATACTGAATACTTGTGTTCAGCTGTCTTTAAAGAACAAGAGAAAAAATGTATGGGTAGAATAGTATGCAAACAATTTAGCTTCAATATGAATTAGACACAGCTCTTTAAAAAAGGGTTGAATTATATTGGTTGTAGAGGAACCCACATAAGGATATTAAAATATATGGAGTATTTACTATACCTAAGGCACTGTGGCTAGGGGACAAAAGTTATTTTTATAATCTTTATTGACTGAAAAATCTGTAAAAGGTATTAAAATCCTCAACTCCCATCATTTAATTCAAAGCTCTTCATCTTTAAATTAATTCATCTCAAAAAAACAGCAAAGGTAAGAAAAAAAAATTACTATCAGTAAGAATGATATATTTCCTTGGTTTGGAAATTTCCAAACCACGATATTCTGCCCTGTCAAAATACGTTCATTGGGGAATTTTTAACTTTATAATTTCTTTTGAACTTAATCACAGTTTTACATCTAGCTGGTTTCATGATTAAATAAAAGAGAAGGTGATTCCCCTCTTGCACTGAGGAGACCACATACTTGAATGGTACTCTAACTTCTAGGTTCTGCTATAGTAACACCGAAACCAGAAGCTTGTGGGAGAAATGTCACTTTATCTGCGAGAGTAAAATCAGACTCTAACAGGAAGTAGCAAATTCATCTTTTTCTTTTTTCTTAATCCACTCCTTACTGAAGACAAGACGTTTGAGAAGCAGCACTTTTTAAGTCATACTTCCTTTACGTAGATGAAAACCAAAGCCACCGCGCGGTGCTTTCCCCACAGGAATCTCTAAAGAGCAGATGCGGCCATTTGATGATGGATTTATTTCTAGGAGAGACCCCCATTGTAGGTACCATACCTCTTGAAAAATAAATAAATAAAGGTAAAGCCTCAACTGTTTACTACAGAATAAAAATCTAGCCTGAATTTGACCTCTATAAACCAAGTGAAGTCAGGTTTAATTTTCACAAATCATAAACCATGATTTTGAATATTTTGGCCTTTTACTTAAATGAGCTAGTTCCCAGATAAAACTGAAATCAAAAAAGATAGTACTGTCAGAACTCACGATCGCCTCTTCACATTTTAGCTTGTGGCGACTTTGAAGAGTTCTTTTGGTTTTGTTTTAAAAGAACGTGATACATATGCACAAATTATTCAGAATTTAAAATATAAATTTAAAAATACTCCTCAAATACACTTAAAGGTAAAAATGTCTTTTAATCACCAGTTTCTCTACCCTTTTCAACAAATTACTTCCTGGGATTTAATGAGCTCACTCTCCCTCTTAAAAGGAAAATAAAGACTGTTTTTGCTTTCAGATTTATATTCCCGCACTCCAGCTTTATGACTACATGTGCACACACAACCATTTCTCTCTCTCTTGCAGGTGGCGCAGACCAGGAAGGGGAAATCTGTGGTTTAAATTCTTTATGCCTCATCCTCTGAATGCTGGAGGCTTGCTGTAGGCTGTATGCTGTTAATGCTAATCGTGATAGGGGTTTTTACCTCCAACTGACTCCTACATGTTAGCATTAACAGGGTATGATGCCTGTTACTAGCATTCACTGGAACAAATTGCTGCCGTGGGAGGATGACAAAGAAGCATGAGTCACCCTGCTGGATAAACTTAAGACTTCAGGCTTTATTATTTTTGTTAATCATAATCTGGTCACCGAGATGTTCCACCTTAAGTTTTTAAGAGAGTAAGGTCATTCAAAAGATTTATCAGCAGCATCCTGAATGCAAACACTTTTACGTGAATCTTTAAGCCCACATCTTTGTTTTTAGCTTTGGTGGAAAACGTATTCGCGTCGTTTTTAATTCAAAGTTATGGTGTATTCATTGTAATGGTTCAGAGGCACTTTTCGTAACTCAACTGAAAGAAATAGGGACTGAACACATTCTGAAACAAATTTCTAGAATATTTTTGTAGTCAAAAATTAGAAGGAACCTCCAGTTACATCATGGATCGTCCAGCAACATTTTTAAACAGATATACAAATTGGCGGGGTTTTTTCCCCTCGTTTAGCAATTTTCTATTCAGACAACTTCAATTTGAAGTTAGCACTTTTATTTGAATCTGAAGGGGGAATTGTAAGGCTATGACAATGAGCGTTTTTTAAAAATGAAATATTTTTACCAATTACCGTGGTAAATGATGTCTGAGAGACAACCCCTCTCTTTTCCCTACAACATACAAAGGCTTAATAAAAAAATTTCATATTTGAAATTAAGTCCCAAATCTAGGTTCAAGTTTAATAGCTTGGCCACATAATCATGTCGTGGGGGTCTGAGAATCCACTTTCCCTCTCTAAGCCTGTGTCTTCATCCACAGAATGGGGCTAACACTTTACAAGGTCGGTGTGAGGTTTATGTGAAATAGAGAACTATTTTGTAAAATAGAAAGTGTTACATTAGTGTTATAGTAAAATTCATCCAAGAACTAGTCACCCCCACACACACTTTGTTAGAGAAAAGCTAATGATTTGATTTACAGAACTGTTCAGGTTTGGATTTCTCTGCAGTTTTTTTCCCTATAATTGACTATATCATTTACAAATAAATAGTTAATGGTAATTGTTAGCATATTTAGCATATACTTGTATTAGCAACTCTTCTCAACATTTTGTCAAACAGTTATGCACTGTAACCAAATAAACCTTCTTTTAGTCACTTAGCTGATTTGAAATAATTTGTTAAGGCCTTTTTTCTTTTGCAAAGTACAAACTGTAATTTGAGAAGTCATTTACACAAAAAACAAACCAAAAAAAGACAATGGGTAAAAATTATGAGAATACCAGGGGGAACAGTCCTGACCCCTAGGACATGGTATTCTCATCTCAGGGTATCCCCTCAGCCTGGCCCACATTTGTGCTCAAGTTGTGTGTGCTGCCAAGATAAATTTCTCCTCTTAAACCTTGAAATGAACATTGGCTCTGAGGAGCCCCAAAGTAGGCACATAACATTGAAGGGAGTTTCTTCAGACTATGCATTTTATCTGCATTGCTCATCTCTAAGAGGGGTCCTTGTTTTGAGTCCCAAGTCTCCAAAACCCTGCTTGCTGCCTACAGCCAGAATGTTAGGCCTGGAATAGACCGATCAAGTATTACCTTCCCGCTGTTATAAGGCAAAGCTATAAACATCAAAACATCAGCTTAAGAAAAACTCTGCTGTGAGGGGAACCTGGGTGGCTCAGTCAGTGAAGCGACCGACTCTTGGTTTTGGCTCAGGTTGTGATGTCAGGGTCCTGGGATCCAGCCCCACGTCAGACTCCTGCTCAGTGCAGAGTCCCCTGGAGATTCTCTCTCTCTCCCCCTGCCCCCCCCATGCTAAGTAAATAAAAATCTTAAGAAAAGAAAAGAACAACTGTGCTGTGAAATGCTTTATTTGAAGAGCGCTAGAGTACATGAAACTTGGGTGAGTTCCTTAATCTCCGTAAGCCTCAGTTTCCTCAACAGTGAAATGATGAATCTATTTCAGAAGGACGGTGAGCTCGAGTGAAATAGTGCGTGTAAAGAGCACAGGGTCTATTATGCGTTGTGTGTTAAATGAACACTAGCTTTAACGCTTTTAGATTTCAGTTATTAAATCAAATGGGCTCCTGTAGCACATCTCCCCGAGGACCCATTAGCTCCAACCTAACCATAATCCCATGGTGACAACCCAGAGGAAGGAGATCTGCCAGGGGCGCTGAGTTTTCTCTGATGCCCAGCTCTCGTAGGCTGCTAGCTCCTGATCGATCGCCCTGTCTCAGATGGAGTCTTCCTGACTGGTAGGCTCAGCTGTGCCAAAAATCCTTGGAACATGCGTAAGACTGGGTATGTGGTTAGGCTGGAGAAAGGGGTGATTAGCAAGAAGTGTGTGTGTGTGTTGAAGTGACAAACTCAGGGTGGTTGAAGTGAAAGTGGGTGCTGTGGCAGATGGAGAAGGTAAAAGGAACCCGATTTTGTACACAGAATGCCGAATTGAATGAAGCATGACATCACGCAGGACATGGTTTCTTTAAAAACACAAACACACAACACTTGAGTATCAAGAGGGTTGCCTAGGATCTGACCCACTTCCCTAGAAACTTGCTGAATTAGAGACTATTCACTCTCAGCAGTAAGACTCAGCAACTTAAAAAAAAAATAGAATAAGGAGGGGGAAGAAACAAAGTCAGGGGATTGAAAAATATATAGAAAACACGGAATATTAGAATTTTTCCAAAAATAAAGAAATGACCAGTACTTTGCTCAAAGAAACTGGGGAAAACTTCTGAAAGAGGAAAAGAACTTGAAGAAAATTAATAAGAAGTCTGTAAATGGGAAGCACTCAAAAAAAGCTGACTCATTAAGTGGTTTTCAGGTAATACTGACTGGGAAACAGTGAAACCAACAGTAAATCTTGCACAGAAGTGTTCGGTTTTCCACTTTGGACTTCAAATTCTCTCCTGGCAAAGGCAATAATGTACACATAGAGGGTTTGGGTTTTTCTGCTACTATTAAAACAGATCTAAGTGTTGCAGTATGAGTCTTCACCTGGTTAACACACATATTCCTAACCGCTCGAGTATGGATTTGTTTTAAATTTCTCAAATATCGCTCTTCCATGCTTCTTTGCAGTACTCAGGGATTTCCCAGGTCACTGGCTCTGAAACGCTGCATCATAATTTGTTGTGTGTATAATGACTGCACTGGAAGAAGTGTATCCTTTAGGGCCAATCCACCATCTTGCAGATTTATATCTTCCACAAATGTTTACTGACTTACTCACACCATTATTACTCCAAGTCCAACTGTCAAAACAAGTGAAGTTTGAATAGAATGAACATCTCACTCTATACCCATAGGCTCAAAGAGGTGATTTTTAGTAAACAAAAGGTCATTACAGCAAACAAGTGACTGAAAAATTCTACATATAACTGAAGAGCTAGGGCAGTGATTCTTACTTTGGAAACGTGTCAAGGTGCAGGCTCCCAGGCTCCCACCGCACATCTGATTCTGTAATGGAGCCCAGGAAACTACCTTTTTACCAGGCTAACCAAGTGATCCAGATGCAAATGGTTCCTAAACCAACTCTGAGAAACAGTGGTTTATACCCAGTGCTACTGTTGATATGGTAACTAGGAATGGCACGCAGCAGAAATCCTGCAACGTACAGATGCAATTCTGTTTACTGTTCACACACAGTTTATTCTGTGCAATGAGAGATTCTGCCACAAGGGTGGAGTGATGAGGTGCCCGATCATTGATCTCTTTGGGGGATAAGCAGCCATTAAATTTCAGGTCCCATTATCCCTCTCCACCAAAAACATCATCGACCTTGGACTAGCCATGCCCAAACTATCAGCTGCTGCTTCGAGCAGTCATTAGGGAGGGTCAGTGAAGGGATCGGGTGCCAGTTCCTGCCTATGAAAGAGTGGGTTGACTAACGAAATAATCACAAAATGTCACGGCCATCTTAACTCACTCCGTGCTGCCGGAGCTTCACCAGTCAAGATAGTCTGTCTCCACTTAGGAAAATTCTGTCCTTTCCCAAATGCTGACAGCTCAACAATTTCGGATCCGTTAGCCTGTGCCTAGCACATAGGAAAAGAACGCTGGAAAGGATTGCACCCAGAGTGACCGTCTCCTCTGTTCTCTTAAAGTACAGTTTGTAGCTCTCCTATAAAAGCGCTTCACGCCGTGCCTCACATTTGTTATTTGTGCACATGTTGTCCTCTCTTCTAGACCATGAGCTCCTGTAGGAAAAAAATACCATTTTATACTTTTCTGTAGCCCACTCAGCTCAGAGCCTTGCTCACAGTTGCTTGAGTGGAATGGGAAGATGTATCCAAGTCTTCACTGACTTTGGAAATACAGCTCGTTCTGATGTTGGAGACTGTCTCTCGCTGGCATATGTATATGTCTTGACTAGAAGGACTGTTTTTCAAGTTGACCTGTATAGACACATTACAGACAGCTGAAGCATCAGTTTGGCTTTTCCTAAGTTCTGCAGATCAAGAAGGCCATCTCCATATTCATTTTAAGAAATTCCATTTTTAAAAATAAATATGTGAAAACCGGTCCTTTTAATCTCTATAGACAGGCTTGACAATAACACCCAACTTGGAGATCCCTTACAAATAACATTGCAGTAGTAACCTCTCCTAAAACTTTTCCTCATTTTCTCTTTCTTTCAACATACGTAACCATGTATGAAACCTTAAATCTGCTCACTGGATAAATTTATCTTTAAGAGGATGTTATCCATATTATCAAAACTTAAAATGCACATACTCTTTGACCAACAGGATCACCTATAAGAATTTATATTATAGGGGCACCTGGGTGGCTCAGTCAGTTAGGTGTCAGACTCTTGGTTTCGGCTCAGGTCATGATCTTGGGCTTGTGGGATCAAGCCCCACAACAGGTTCCATGCTCAGCACAGAGTCTGCTTGTCCCTCTCCCTCTGCTCCTCCCTCTGCTCGTGCTCTCTCTCAAATAAATAAATAAAATCTTTTAAAAAAGTAAATAAAATAGGGGTGCCTGGATGGCACAGTCAGGTAAGTGCCCAACTCTTGGTTTTGGCTCATATCATGATCTCATGGTCATGAGATCAAGCCCGGCATCCAGCTCCGTGCTCAGCACAGTCTGCTTGAGATTTTCTCTCTCTCTGCACCTCCTGCTCATGCTTTCTTGCTCTCTCTGAAATTAATAAATCTCTGAAATAAATGAATTAAATTTTTAAAATATATATATATATATATATATATATATATATATATACACACACACACGTATACTCTTAGAAAGGAAAAAGAAAGAGAAAATAAGGAAAATGACATCAATCTAATACTTGACAAGAAACAAGAACAAATAATGTAAAGAAAAGATAATCACAGAAAAATATACATGCATTAAAATCTTATCTATTAAAAGATAGTAATTCCAAGACTCGGTTTTATAAGAACAGTTTCATGCTGTTTGCAAGAGACTTGAAACACAATGACCACCCCCCAAAAAAAGTCGAGAGTACTGTTACTACAGGACAGAAAAACAAATACCAGGAAAATACCAACAAAAACCCAAGGTAATAACAGAACCAGATTAAAGAAAAAATAAATTAAGGAAACCAGATTAAAGGGGATGAAATCATTATGAGGGATACAGAGGATCCTTATTTAACAATAAAAAGAAACAATTTGCCAGCAAGTCACAATAACCCCAAACCAGAATACATGGTGCTAACAAAAGAGTCTCAAAATATAAGCAAATACTGATTTAATTACAGCAGAAATTGTCAAATCCACAATCATTGCAGGAGAATGGACTTAAGGGAGAAAAAAAGATTCCTCTATGCTTTTTTAAAGAGAAAACCTAACACATAATGACACGAAAAGCTGAAAGGAATGAAAAAATATTTATCATATCCTAAAGAAACCTCATGGAGAAATTTCAGTATCAGAAAAGCAGATTTTAAGACCATGGCTCAGAAGCTGACAAGCTGATCCTGCAACAACCACTATACGATGTTGAAGAAGAATAAGGAAGGATTCATCCTACCAGAACTCTGAATTATTTAAATTCCAGTTAGTTAACATCCAATGTAATATTAGTTTCAGGTGTAGAACTTAGTGATTCATCACTAACTACAACACCCAGTGAAGTTAGGAAAGTCTTTATTGAATTTCTTAAACACATACGAATCATAAAAGAAAAAACAGGTAATTTCGATCACATTAAAAACAAAGGCAGCACAAAGTTAAAAGGTAAGCCAGACTAGAGAAGATATTTACAGTAACAAAGGTTTAACCTTCTTAATATATAAAGAACTCCTGTTAAAAGGACCAAAGACCAAGTCAAAAAAAAAAAAAAAAGGCAAAGGCTATAAACTCGTAACTCACAGAAGAGGAAACCTTCTTGGATAAAAAACAAATGAAAAGATGCTCATCGTCGTTCTATGTTCAGTATTAAACAAATTGAATTAAATGATAGGATCAGGCATATCCGACCAAACTGAATGTCTGATAATGATAAGTATTTGTGACGGAGGGGGAAAAAGAACCACCACTGCTGATAGAGAGTAAATTGCTACAACTATTGTGGTGACTAACAACATTTAGTAAAGTTGAAGATGCATGTTCCACTTCTAGATACATACCCTAGAGATACTGTCAAATGTGTACACACAAGAACATACACAAGAACGTTTTCTTTTTGTAATACTAAAAAGTAAAGGGGCACCCGGCTGGCTCAGTTTGCGAAGCATGCGACTCTTGACCGCAGGGTTATGGGTTTGAGCCCCATGTTGGGTGCAGAGATTACTTGGAAATAAAATCTTAAAAAAAAAAAAAAAAAAACTAAAAAGCCAAGACCATCCTCAATGGCCATCAACAAGAGAAATGAATTAACTGTGGGGTCAATCATACAATGGAATAGTACACATATCAACCAGCTCTGCACGTAAACTAGCTCTACACATATCAACATGTTAAATGTGAAAACATGGGGCACCTGAGTGGCTCAGCCGTTAAGCGTCTGCCTTCGGCTCAGGTCATGATCCCAAGGTCCTGGGATTGAGCCCTGCATTGGGCTCCCTGCTTGGCGGGAAGCCTGCTTCTCCCTCTCCCACTCCCCTTGCTTGTATTCTCTCTCGCTGTCTTTCTCTGTCAAATAAATAAAATCTTTTTTTTAAATGTGAAGACATAATGGTGAGTAATAAATTTTAAAAGGACATGTATCATAAAACCAATTATGCTTAGTTGAAAACAGAGGATACTATACATTGCAAATCATGAAGGGTAAGGATATGCAGAAAAAGCATAGTAGTTTTTGGAAGGAAATGACAAGAGGGAGATTTTCAATGGTAAGTAGCTTTTAGTTTATTGGATCTGAAATAAATAAGGAAAAGATTAACAATGGTTAAATTTGAGTAGTGACTATATGTCAACATTGTTGGCTGCCAACGACAGGATCTGCTCTAGCCAGTGTAAGCAAAAAACAAATGGCTCACAAATGGGCTCAGGCTTGGAAATCTGGTCACACAACTCTGAAAAATGCCATTACACCAGAGCACCTGCAGGGAGAGAACTACTGAGCATAGCCCACGGCACAACTGCTGCCTTGAAAGCCACAAGTCACTGCTCCCCTAACAAAATGTCCCATGTGCCACGCTGTCTTCATGGTGCCACTTCCAAATTTCATACAAGTATATCTAACTGGTGACCTAAGATGCCTGTTTGAGCCCCCAGCTACAAGGAAATTTTGGAAATTATGTTTTACTCTTCTACTTGGTGAGACAAGATCCACACAGTAGGAAGTCACCGGAGTGGATGTTCAAGCAATGCTAGCTAATCAAAAAAGCTGGACAAACGTCCATTCAAACAGGGGTTAAATTATTTTCTGTATTTTTATGTATGCTCAAAATAGTTCATAATTTAAAAAAAAATCAAAGCCTAAATCCACCAAGGGGGTGGGAAAGGAAAGCAGCAGCAGACAAGAAATTACCAGGAATTTCCAAAAGATGGGGCCAATAGAACAGTAGAGGATGTCACCTCTTAGAATATATGTGGAGGGAGCCCATCAGAAGAGAGAGCTAACCTGCCCAGATGAGCCTGGAGAAGCTCAGAGGTGGAAGACAGAAGACAGAAGAGGAGCTAAAAAGAAAGGGATTAAAAGTCTATATACAAATCAGTTGATCTTGACCCCACATCCCCTATCTCCAAATACAGAAGGGCATAAATCCAGGTATTTCCCCCCAGGTAAACTATTGGAGGGACCTCATGAAATAAGTGGGAGCACTGTCTGGAAAGAACAAGTGCAGTCAGTATGGAAATCTGTCACCAAGACTGAAGAGCTCTTTATTCTAGCGTTGAGAAAATCCCCACCCCATCGTAACAGTCAGTGGCATAAGAAGTTCAATTAAAAAGATTAGGATATAAATGCAAAAAGAGAGAGAGAGAGAGAGAGAGATAAAGGGGGAGGGGAAATACAGAAGACCAATACAGAAGATCCAAAATCCAATAAAAGGTATTAGAGAAACAGAAAAGGAAAAGGAATAAAATATTTAGAAAGAAAAAGAAAAACTTCCTAGAGCTCATAAGAGATGTCAAAATTGAAAGTACCAAGAATAATTAAAAATCTAGATACAGACATATTTTACAACTTTACAATACCAAGAACAATAAGATCCTAAAAGTATCCAGAGTGTGTATGCATGGGGGTGTGGCAGGGTTGCAAAGAACAGTTTATATAAAAAACAGCAAAATCAGATGAGTACCACACTTTTCATTAGCAACATTGCCAGAAAATACTTGTTGCTTTCAAAGTCTTGACAAAATTATTTTTCAGTCTATATTTCTCTACCTAGCCAAACAGCTGATCAAATTTAAGTTGCAAAACAAAGCTACTTTAGACATGCAAGCGCTCACCTCTTAAATGCTTTTTCTCAAGATGTAACTTATTATGGACTCCAGCACAATGAAAAAGTTAATAAAGGAACAGGAAGATACGGTCTCTAGGAAGTAGATCCCACCCAACTAAGAAATAAAATCTTTAGAAGAAACCTGTGCACTATGCCTAGGAAGCAATTTTTTGGCAAAACAGTTTTAAAAGACTGATAATCAAGACGTGCCCCAGACACGGGAAAGCAGGAACTCTCAGACACTGTTACTGGGACTGCCATTTGGCAAAATCTCTTGGAGGCTAAGATGTGGTAGCATCTGTCAATAACTCTACTATCAGAAATCTATTCCTACAAAGTATTTATATGTGAGGCAGTACAGAGTAGTACACAAGAACATGGGAGTGAAGTAACCTGGGTCCAAATTCCAGCTTTGCTACTGGCCAGTTCTATGTTGTCAGTTTCCTCATCTACAAAATGGAAACACCTTCTCAGCACATTGTGAGGATTAAATAAGAGATTCCATGTGAAAGGCTTAGCATTGTGGCCAGTATATAGGAAACACTCAGTTAACTAGTAAATTCTCAGTTAATCTATCCATAAAACACTTGCCATTTTGTACAACATTTATTGTGCCATTGTTTAAAACAGCAAAAATGGAAACTAGTATGATTGTTTTTAAAAGATTCCATTTGTATTTGTACATATATGTCTATACATGTAGAAAAAAGGACTGAAAGAGAATACATGTCAAAGTGTTATATCTGGGGAGTAAGACGAGGCAGGGTTGTTCCTGCATAAAATTTTTACTGTGAACAGCGTAAGTTGTTTTAACCTTTAAAGAAAGTAAAAAGTAAAAATAATAATAATAATAAATAAGGGAGGACAAAAATAAACAGCATAAATCTTGAGAAAAAAGACAGTTAATTTTTTTTTAAAGATTTTATTTATTTATTTGACAGAGAGAGACAGCCAGCGAGGGAGGGAACACAAGCAGGGGGAGTGGGAGAGGAAGAAGCAGGCTCCCAGCAGAGAAGCCTGATGTGGGGCTCGATCCCAGAACACTGGGATCACGCCCTGAGCCGAAGGCAGACGCTTAACGACTGAGCCACCCTAATCTTTTTTTAAAGATTTATTTATTTATTTATTTATTTATTTATTTATTTATTTATTTTAGAGACAGTACTCAAGGAGGGGGAAGGGCAGAAGCAGAATGAGAGAAAGAATTCCAAGCAGACTCCACACTGAGCAATGAGCTCACATGCTGCGCGCTGAGCCTGACACAGGGCTTGATCCCATGACCCCGAGATCATGACCTGAGCCAAAACCAAGAGTGGGATGTCCAACTAAGAGAGTCATCCTGGTGCCCCGACAATCTTTATAAGCACACACAAATATTTCATAGAAAACTTTTATTTAATTTACTATACATATTTAAATTTTAGGAAGTTACTAGGTCGATGTACTTTCCTCTGTAGGTTTAGTTTGATCTTCGGTTACCTGTAAATACAGGAATACTTTACTTTTCTAATAATAACCAATTTTAGTTTTACCCCTCACCCACTATTTTAAATCATTCCCCAGTCCTTCTCCGATAATGACCCTTGGCTTTTCTCCTTCATTTGTAATTATTATAGAAAGTTTAGCAGAAAAAGAAGAAAATGTACAAGGCCAAGTTCCCTATATAAATTATCAAGTAATGTACAACAGTTTCATTAAAAATATAATCTGAAACATATAGCTAGGCTTGTCATTTTATTTTTCAATTACAAAATGAAATCATTCATGTGAGAAAAATGTCAACAATGCTGTAACAGTTTTTTAAATCAACAGATTTTTCTTGGGAAGTATAATTCTATTTTAAATATAGCATATTACAGGTTTAGTAGATATAGGTTATCTATACGTCCATACTTCTACTCTGTGTCACTCAAACACATCAAACAGCTAAACTTACTCCTCACCACCCTGACACCCACCCCACCTCCACCATTATCTATCTCAGTGAAGGTCTCCACCCAGCTGTCCACGCCTGCCATTCGAGAATCCATGGTTCTCTTACGTGCATATTCAATCAATAGTCCTACGAATTCTACGAGTGGCTCTCACTGCCACACCTGAACTTCAGGATCTCACTGCCTTCTATCCCTCTAACAGGACTGCTGGCTTAAGTCACAGCTTTCTTCCATGCTGCCCCAGAGTAAGCTTTTAAACACGAATAGCTGACCTATAGGACACTTTCTTTTTCAAATTCCCCAGTGACCTCCCTTTTCAAATTCCAGCAGAGGAATGCAAATTCTGTATCATGGAAGACAAGCCCCTTATATGCTATTTCCAAAAGACTTACTTTGTTGGACTCAACACCCACCCTACATAATAAGACTGTACATTCAGATCCATCTTATATTCATTATGCTCTCCATTCTTCCACCCCTCTAGGCAAGCAGCTTGCTTGGAGCTAACCCCCAACCCATCCTCAAGCAAATTATCTGCCAGGCCCACTTTCCAGTCATCCTCTAAAGCCAGCTTAAGCAACACCAATTCCTGGGAACCTTCCTTAACCAACCCACCAGCTTGGTTTGGGTCCTTTGCTATATGCCAGAACTCCACATGGACACCCAACTGTGTGCTTGTAAGTCTAGTTATCCATTAAAGTACCTTCCCTGAGGCCAGTAAGTAGGTTTCGTTCATTTCTGTACCTACACCTCCTGGCACGCAACAGACACTTGACATGTGTCTGTTAGTTGAATCAACGAACCGTATGTTTAACCTACTCCCTTCAAACAAACAAAATGGACAGAAGGAAACTGAACCAGAATAAATGTTGCAAAAACAGCTACTCACTGATTCCTATTATATACTCTAGGTTACTTCCGCTATTATTTTTCTACATTTATTACATACTCATTTCTTCCCTAGTTTCCTAATCTAAAATGGTCATTACGGTAAAGGGGATTAAGAGTACACTTATCGTGATGAACACTGAGAAATATGTAGAATTGATGAATCATTACATTGTACATCTGAAATTAATGTAACAACACTGTGTGTTTATTATACTTGAAATATACATATATATATATAAAATAAATAATAAAATGATCAATGTGACCAAAGAGACAAAATTATTCTAACCATTCAAAAATATTTCATGAGAAAATTACACGTAATCTTTACACAAGAACATTATAACTAAGTACCTCAACAATAAATTCTATCTGTAAATTCATTAACAAAGACTAGGTTTGTACATCATCATAAAAAATAATCAATAAATACTTACCAGGTTACCCATATACCAAAGTTTGGGCTCAAAATCTGGCATGACACATATAATAAACCCTGAATGGGCTAACAGACTGAACGTAAGTGTACTAGCAAAAACAACTGGAAAACCATATGAGGAGGTATATAATCAGGTAGAAATTTTAAGAACGGATATTTGTTCAGAGATAACTCTGCAAATGTTTCATGAAGACAGTAAGACTGTGATGAGGTAATGAAGAATGAGTAGAATGTATTCATTCATAGAGAGGAGGAGACACGGACACAAAGTCCAGACAGAAAAACTGCCAAGAATAAACAAACTTGAAAATAAGTCTGAGTTAACAGTGCTAATATCATATATTTAAAAGTTACTAAGAGAGTAGATTTTAAAAGTTCTCACCACGTACATACAGAACATGTAACTCTGAGGTGATGGATATGCTAACCTTATTGTGGCAATTAGTTTGCAATGCACACATATATTGAAACATTACAATGTACATCTTAAACTTACACAATGCTACACGTCAATTAGACCTCAGTAAAGCAGGGAAAGAATAAAGTGACATAAGACTGCAAACTAAAACAAAACAAAATAAAAAAGAAGAAAAGAGAAAAAGTTTGATGATTTGATGTATGTGCAAGCTTGACTAGAGTAGAAAGTTAGGGTAACTAGGAAGTGTTTATGAGGCCAGATTACATGGAATAGCTATAATGTAAGTAAAGGATGAGCACTTAGCCTATGGAATAGAATATGTCACGAAATATTATCATTCTTACTTGTGAAATCTAAATGCTACTGATACAGAATGAACTACGAAACACAAGTACTCAAATACTGTTTTTCAGGATATTTGCACATTTAATATGTCAACCAGTAGTTAAGGCAGTTTTAAAATATATCTGACAAATCGTAATCTTTCCGTGCTCATTAAGTTTAGAAAAAATTATCGAAGACCTAATTAACACCATTGGACCCACTAAGAACTATTACTACTATGGAATATTATTCTTATTCTTCTTCAAGTTCTACAGTATCATATCCACGATATTAACAAACAAAAACAGGAGAAATGCCAAATTACAACTCTCTCTTGCCAAGATACTACTGGGGTCAACAACTACAACACTGCTTTAGCTATTGAGACAACTATTTACTTTTTTCTTTCATTTTCTTCTCTTCTCTCTTTTATTTATCGTTATGTTGTTGCTTGATTCCAATAAAAATTTCTTCATGGAACAGTACTCACTAGCTGTCAAAAACACTTACCATTTTCCGAGATCTTTCCAACAGCTTATCCCATATCATAAAATGTGCCTTGAAAAGAAAAGATTCACTATGAATTAAATAAAGCAATAAAGTTAAAATAAAAGGAAATGAGTCTTATATAGGTTTTAAACAAAACAAATACATAAGAAGTCAGGCAGTACTAATGAGGCTAAGCAGTTACAAAAGTAGATTCAAGTAGAGGGAAAGGTACTTTACGGGACAGCTGCTTTGTTTGGCATGTACGAAAAACAGACATAAGCACTGAAAATGTCATTCTTCCTCTTTTGTCCTTCCTAATCATTACCATCACAGACAGCATTCCTTCTAATGGGAAGCAAAACTCTGTTCCACTTTCCCATGGGCTGCAGTTCTTTCCTTAAATAGCCATTTTCAACAAACTAGAGGTCATTCTTCAAATCACTAGCAATCACAAAGAGAGGTTCATCAAGAACCGATGGTGACCAATGTTGACTGATGGTGACATCTTCACGTTGAAATGGTGGTTCTAGAGGATTTAGCAAACTACCCTAAAGAACAAGTAAAAACTAATGAAGACAATAAGAGAATTATAGAACCAATTTACTTAATCCTTAAAAATTTTATATAGTTGGGGATTCTCAGAATGCATAGATGAAAACTGTGTAAAATGCATTAAGGATCAATTTCACTAAGTCATTTAAAGGTGATACTGAGGTGGGGGCCTGGGTGGCTCAGTCGTTAAGCGTCTGCCTTCGGCTCAGGGCGTGATCCCGGAGTCCTGGGATCAAGCCCCGCATCAGGCTCCCTGCTCCACTGGGAGCCTGCTTCTTCCTCTCCCACTCCCCCTGCTTGTGTTCCCTCTCTCACTGGTTGTCTCTCTCTCTGTCAAATAAATAAATAAAATCTTAAAAAAAAAAAAAAGGTGATACTGAGGGATATGAGTGGGCCAGTAACTACATCACACCGTATGACCTGGTAAAATCTATGATAAAAGGTAAAATTACTATATGCACATGTAAGCCCTTCTGGAGAAAAGAGCAGCATTGTATGTTTAAAGGGAAAACCACACCTGACTCCAACAGAATGGACAGCCGGTGCAGACCGTATGGTGTGACTGGAAGAGAGTGGATGATGGAGAAAGTGGTGTGAGACATCAGGGAGGCAGGCAAGGGCCAGATAATGTAGGGCTTTGTGAGACAAGGTACAGGGTTGGGATTTTTATAAGAAGCCCCAGGAATGTTTAGAGCAAAGGGATTACATGATCTGATTTGTATATGAAAAAGGTCATTTTGGCTACGAAGTAGGGAATGTGCTTTGGGGGCAGAGTGAAAGCAAGGAAGGGGTGAAGAGTAAGAGGGGCTTGGAAAGGGTGGTGGTAGCAAATGAAACACTATGTAATGGAGGGACTCAGGACATGTTTCAGAGTTAAGAGTTTAAAGGCCTTGCTGATGAATGGGATGGACCATGGATGGGAAGGAAACAGAGAATCAAGGATTACCTCACAGCTAAGTAGATAATGGTGTCATTTACTGAAATGCAGAAAGCTAGGAAAGGAAACAGGTACGTGGAGAAAAATCAAACATGTCAAGAACAAATGCTAAAAAGTACAAAATGTTGATTAATGAGATGAAGGATTTAAATAAGATATTCTATGTTCATAGACTAGAAGATACAATTTAGTAAAGATGTCAATTCTCCCCAAATTGTTATACAGGTTTAATAAAATTCCTATCAAAGTCCCAGTAAGACTTGTCAATACAGAAAGATTATCCTAAAATTAAAAGACAAAGGACCTAAAATAATTTAAACAATTTTTATAAATAATAATAACTTGGGATGAATTATTCTACCTGATTTCAAGAGCTGTTTACCACTACAGTAATCAGACTGTGATACTGGCGGAAGGACAGACACACAAATCAATGGAACAGAATAGAGAACCCAAAAACAGAACCATACGGATATGCCCAAATGATTTTTAACAAGGGTGCAAAAGCAATTTATTAGAGGAAGGACAGCCTTTTTAACAAATGATGCTAGAGCAATTTGACATGTATAGGCAAGAAAAATGAACCATAACCTAAATCTCACACCTTATACAAAATTTAGCACAAAATGGACCACAGACTTAAATATAAAACGATAAAACATTTAGGGGGGAAAAAAGGAAGAAAATCTTTGGGATCTAGGTCCAGGCAAAGAATTCTTTGAATTAACACCAAAAACATGATCCATCAACAGAAAAACTGATAAACTGGACTTCATCAAAATTAAAAACTTCTGATCTGTAAAACTTCTGATCTTTTGTTAAGAGGATGAAAAGACAAACTACTGACAGAGAGAAAATACATGCAAACTACATACCTAACAAAAGACTAGTAGCCAGAATATACTAGGGAAAAACTCAAAATTCAACAGTAAAAAAACAAACAATCCAATTAGAACATAAGCAAAAAACATAAACAGACTTCTTACCAAAAAAGATATACAGATGGCAAATAAACACATGAAAATATGTTCAACACAATTAGCCAACAGGAAAATGCAAATTAAAACTACAATGAGAAATCACTACAAGCCTATCATAATGGCTGGAAATAGTGACAATGTCAAATGCTGGCAATGATCAAAAAACTGATTACTCACATATTACTGGTGGGAATGGTAAAATGGTACTGTCACTCCAGAAATCAATTTGATAGTTTCTTAAAAAACTAAGTATGTGCCTACCATATGACCCAACAATAGGACTCATGGGCATTCATCCCAGAGAAATGAAAACATATATTTACAAAAACCTGTACACAAATGTTCATAGAAGCTTTATCCATAATAGCCAAAAAACTACAAACAACTCAAATATCCTTTAACAGGTGAATGGTTAAACAATACACCGTAGGTCCATACCACAGAATACTACACAGCAATAAAAAAGAACAACTATTGATACACACAACTTCAATGAATCCTGAGAATTATGCTGAGTGAAAAAAGCCAATCCCCAAAGATTACATAATGTATAATCCCATTCATGACATTCCTGAAATGAAAATTTGTAAGAGTAGAGAACAGACTAGTAGTTGCCAGGGGTAAGGAGGTGGGGATGGGGCAGAGGAGAGTGGGTATGCCTATAAAGGGCCCACAGGAGACAGTCTTGGAAAGAAATTGTACTGCATCCTCATTATGTCAATGTCCACACTCTGGCTGTGAAATTGTACTACAGTTTTGCAAGATGTTATCATTGGGGAAATTAGGTAAAGGTACTTGGAATCTCTGTATTATTTCTTGTAACTGCATATGAACCTATACAGATTTTGGAATTATCTCAAAATCCAAAGTTGAATTAAAAAAAAAAAAAGCATTAATGAGGGGTGGGAACAATATGGAAAATAACAGACTCTGGGTCATGAATAGATTAGGAAAATTAGGGAGAAGAGCCTGCCAAACCTAAATCCAAAAGACATTCCAGGAGGTCTTACCAATATGCACTCCAATAATCCTCCATGCACCCTCCTCCCCTATACTAATTTGAAAAATTAAAATTACTATCTCAGTTTGATTCAATTTTTTGAACTAATATTTCCTTTATGAATGATCAGTTTACAGGGAAAACTGTTTTTATCATAAACCTGAATTTACAAAGTATTAGTGTCCCACAACTTAATGCAAATTAAAATGTAAGTCCTTCAAATTGGTATAAAATCACACCCACCCTGAAACCGGACAACCTGAAACTTTCAGCTTTACTTACTCTTAAGTGTACAGGTAAAGACAGACCCTGGAATCTTCGTACAAGACTCAACTGGGTGGCCTGAAGATTGTGAACTGCTGACACTTCATACTGGAAACAAATACTTGTTCTTGGAATAACAGGACCCTCACTCACATCAATGAAGTCACCAAATCTGATTTGATTTTAAAAACAAACAAATAAAACCTTCAAATCAAACCATTTACAGTAGTTTGGAAAAAATCTATTCATTCTCTTTGGGACAATGCCCCTAATCAAGAACATTCCATACGGCTCAATTAAGTCTCTAGTGCTCCTGACACAACAATCTCAAGTGAAGAGGCTAAAACTATGAAAATTAAAGCCAAGTGAACCTTGTTCTTTATTAGCATTGATATAACTTTATAGGGATTTTTAAGATCACTGAACACATCATGCTATTGAGTGAATGCAATGTCTAAAACTGATCATCTACAACCTTACAACAACTCATTGTAATAGAGCTTAGAACTCAGTGTATATAACAGATTGTCCAAAGAGCAGCTTTGCACAAGAAAAAAATTAACTCTGAGCCAAGAAAACATGAGGCCGAGAAAAAAGATACAGGTCATGAAGTCACTTCTGCTCATGCACTGTGCATTGTCTTACTCCCTCATCCCTGTATCAGAAAGCACGTTCCTGTTTTACTTACTTATATGTAACACAAGTGGTAATTAGTATTCATATTTGTACATACACATGAATTATGTTCAATTCATAACAATGAATATTTTGCCCAATTTCAAAATTAACTTTTAAAAATCACATTTTAAAACGATGGTTTTCAACTCTTAAAATGCAGAAATAAAAATAACAAACAATAAAATGAGGAACAGAAACCACAACTGTTCCTGAGGTAATTTAAATCTTCCAGCTACCACCATACTGGAACAATGAACAAAGCAACAGAAAATAAGGTAATAAGAATAACAAATTAGGGTACAAATTCATCTTTTTCAGTCCTATACTACATTCAGGTAACAATAAAGCTAGGTCTTCCTATAAATTAGCATGACAGCCGATTTAGTTTTACTTACCTGTGTAGCTTAACTATTCTCTCAGCGTTCTGAGATGCCTTCTCTTCTACGAAATCCATTTTGTACCTAAAAGGCAGCAAAGAAAAAAAAATTTTACTTCTAAATATACAAAAAGGTGTTCAAGGACCCCTCCCTTTCTTTCTCCTTAGCCATAGTTTTTGAAAGAGGGGTTTACACTTGGAGCCTCCCCTTTATGCCTCGCACCCTTCAGTCAGGCCACAGCCTCACGACTCCACCAAACGGTTCTCCCCACAGCCCTAGGTACCTCCCTGGTTCGAACGTAATGGACATCTTTCTGTCCTATTTTCCATTGTTCACCTCCATCTCTCCAAGTGCTTCTGTGACACTGCCTACTGCTTGTTATTTTAACTCTCTGGCCACTCTTCCCCTTCTCCACCCTCCGGGGGGACCTGTCCTACAGCCTCTTTTCACCAAGCATCCTCCCTGGGCTAGCTCTTTGACGTGCACAGCTTTAATTCCCACTTCCGCATTCCTCTCTTCCACAGTTCAGCTTCTAATACACATCCCTCTTCTGAGCCCTGAACTACGTACCTAAGACCCTGCTGAACATCTACTAGACTGTTCCACAAGCATCTTACATTCTGCAATTCTCAAACAGAACAAAAACTTACTCCTTCTTTTCCTACCAAATGTATTCTTATTCCTGAGTTTCCTAGCTTAGTAAATGTCACTGCCAACCACCCACATGTCTGAGTGAAAAAAACTTTAGAGATTTTCTTGATTCCTGCTTCTCCTGCCATACCCCCTCCATCCAATTCATTGCCAAATCATGTCAATTCTACTGCCTACATGTTTCTCAAATCTACCCAATCCTGTCACTACAGCTAACAGCACAGAAAGAAACAGCACAGCCCAGGTTCATATCATAACGTTACCACTCACTACTAAGAGTCCTGTGTCTTTACTCCGGAGTAAGGGAGCTGGTTCCCTGAAATACTTGTCCCTCTTGACCCACCTCCAAGAGATGCACCTGTCCCCTGGGAGTCAAAGCCACTTAACGCTCTCCCTGCAGCAGAAAGGCCCAATCACTGATCTACTTTCAACCATCCAAAATTCTCTGTGCCCTCAAATGAGCCCCCAAACCACCCCTACACCTCCTTCCACATATTCAACTAACTTTCCAAAGTCCTATAAGCCCCTCCTAGACTTGGAACGTGGAGTGGAAGGAATGGGAATCTCATGGAATGAACATCTAGAGTACACTATGGTAGCTACAGGGCACTTAAATGTAATTAGCCATAACTGAACTGTGCCTTATGAGTAAACTACACCAGATTCTGAAGACTTAGTATGAAAAACTACAAAACATCATCCATTTTGTAATATTGATCACATGCTGAAATAACATTTTAGATATATTGTTTAAATAAATGTATTATTAAAATTAACTTCACCTTTTGACTTTTTTAATGTAGCTACTAGAAAATTTAGTTATACAGACGGCTTACATTATATCTCTATTGGACAGCACAACCCTAGAATTGTAGCACAGGAAGTGTCTTGATGTGTTCTAACAATACAAGGAATTTTCTTACAGAATCAATGGTGGTTCGGCCCTACAGAACTATCTGCAGTCTAGTTCAGTTAAAACAGTACATTCCTACTGCTTTCTAAGTACATTGGTTCCAGGATATGCGAAACATTATAAACTATTCCTATGAGAACTTACATCCCAATTTATAAATACCTCAAGAAATTCTAATCCATAACCTTGAAACAATTTGCAGGAGCATATTCTCTCTTCAGAATCTAGTATCTATGTTATTTTTTTGCAATGCAGATTTCCCTAATTAGTTCTAAATTCAATTAGATTAACATTAAAATATAGTTTATGTTGTTACAATTAGTAGAAGAAGGTGAACTGGAAGTTTTCTGAGAAAGGGAACTGAGGACCCAGGGAGGATTTACAATGTTGGCAAAGAAAATCCACCAGATGGATAATTCTGGTGCAGAAGACTAAGACCTGGCTGTGTGAATATCTTATTTTGGTGGTTAGCTCCCTCCAGAGCACTGGCATTCTCTATGTCACCCTTGTCATTTACAGAGTAGGAGGGGAAGAAGGAAAGGCTGCCAAATGAACAAAATAATACAGTTCCATGTGTGCGATCACTTGATGGGAGGAAAAAGGGGAAACACACCACGATGCTGCTATGAAGTGAAGGACTTCTCTGGCCAAAGACCAGAGAAGTAAGACAAACTGAGAGAATTATCGAAGCTGGGGGAGGTTTTCTTCTCTGTGAAATAAATAATGAGATGAATCAAAGTAAATAGGCCGGTACAGAAAAAGAGATTTTAGAGCTAAAAATAAAAGTGTCCTTATACACATCAGATATAAAGATTCTTAAGAGCTGAATTCTCTTCATTACGTGTAACTTTGGGAGGTTTAATCTCACTTCCAAGGAAGCCAACACTTACTTGTTGTGCTGAAATATTTCTAACGCCACTTTTGCTTCCACTTCCAGAGTTTCAAATGGAAGATCTTTATAAATTAAAGAGTGAGCATCTTTCGTGAGGGAACGTAGGTTCTCCTTCAAAATGAAAGTATTAACTTTTTGTAACAATTGACTTAAAAGCATTTCTGCATAAGGCGGATAAAATTGTATGCTAAATATTATAAATCCAACTAAAAGAAAAAGCAAAAACAAATTTGTTAGGAAAGAAAGTTATTAATTTATAACAATTAAATACTTAGACCATAAAATGTAGGGTTAGCAATTTATTCCAACTCTACAAACTGTGAAACTTATAATTTACTTGTAATTAAGATATTAGCCTATAATAATTATTAAAGATAATCCTACAAAGAAATCTTTTTTTTTTGTTTAAAGATTTTATTTATTTATTCAACAGAGATAGAGACAGCCGTGAGAGAGGGAACACAAGCAGGGGGAGTGGGAGAGGAAGAAGCAGGCTCATAGTGGAGGAGCCTGATGTGGGGCTCGATCCCGGAATGCCAGGATCACGCCCTGAGCCGAAGGCAGATGCTTAACCGCTGTGCCACCCAGGCGCCCCCTTACAAAGAAATCTTAATAAACATTTCATTCAAATTATAAAAACTTATAGTTTCTTAAAACAATGATGCAATTAAAAAGGCTAATAAAAAGCAAGATACAAAAATGTGTTTACATTGTGAGTAAAACTAAGCTTTTTTTAATGAACAGGGAAAAAAATTATTGTTTATGTCATTCAACATTTTACCAGGAAATATGTCATCACAGGCCCTGTCCAAAATATAGCATACATCTAATATTAAAAATTCATGTTTAATGAGTCACTTTTATGCAATTAAAATGATTAATACACATTAACAATATTTATGAGACTTTTAATAAAAACTGTAATTGAGTTTTCATATTATAAATCATTACTAATACAGAAAAGACCAAGCGCTTGTTACGCAAGTAATTTTTGTAATAAAATTCTTTCCATAAACTTCCTATTAGATTTTTTTGCATGAAATGACTCTTCTTCATTCTTAAAGGGACAATTTATTATATAACAAATCCACACTCATGATTTAATACAACGGTTACTTGAATGTAACTCTCCACCACTTTTTCTAAGCGGTCCACCCAACCATATGGTCCCTGCAATTAACTAGTACATTTCTTTTTTATTTAAAGTTTTATATTTAAAAAAAGGAAAAGGGGCAGCAAGTTTCATAGACAATGAGAACTGAATCTTTATCACATTAATTTTTACTTAACTCCCCCAACAAAGTAAGAATTCTTTCTTAAATTTGAGGGCATATCTGAAAAAGAAATTATACCGACGTGAGTTCAGAGATCATGAAGAAAGAGTTCCAATCCCTTCTCTGCGCACCCCCTCATCTTTCTTTCTACATGTCTTCCCTCTCCCCTCTCTCCCTTTCTCTCTTTATTCCTTCCTGTTTCCCTCCTCTCTCCTTCTTGATATTAACCAATATGAGCAGGATTATACAAAAAATAACTTCCAAGCCAGAATTTAAACCTGGATCTGTACTGACTCCAAAATTTTGCAATAAGGAACTACAATATTTCACAAAATCTAAAATGTACTATAAGACGCTATCTACTGGAAGACACACTTTTTCCCAGAGATATTAAAATGTGAAAAAAATGTACACAGTAGCATTGAAAAAATGGTATGGCATATCACCTTTCCTTTTCTGATCTCCAGACTTCCAATCTATAGGAAATATAGTTTTGCTGAAGAATCAGGCATTTGCCTCTTCTCCCCAACGATAACTGAATTTCTAGGCTTGACATGTGAAAGTCATTCAGCACACCCTCCCTACAGGGCGTCTGATCTAGATCATCCTTGTTAGCCAGGTGCTACCCAACTGCCAGACTCACAAGGAGAACACTCATTATGCAATCAGATCATTCACCAAGAGTCTAGTTTGTTGCTATTTGAGTTAGCTTTGTCAAAGTCTGATTCTTAATTCACTCTGTCCTCTACCCTCTACCCTTCCTCTCAGGGTAACCTTTGTATATAAGGAGATCTCACAATATGCAACATGCTAAAATGCTTTAGGGCAGTGGTTTTCAAATTGTGCTCAGAGGATCCAAGAAAGTAAGGCTCCAGGCCTCCCACCACCACATCAACCACGATAGTTAAGCTTCTATATTTTATATTCTGGGCATCTTGAAAACCACTATCTTAAGAAACAGAATGAACAGTACCAGGAATAAAGTACTTCAACCACGACACAAAGCTTCTATACAACTGACCACATTGTGAATACCCCCATTCATCTGCCTCTATCGTGAATTCACCAAAAAAGCAACAACACAGGCAGGTAGGTAGATAGGTAGGTAGGTAAGATCTTTTAAATTAAATATTCTCAACATGCAGTATCATTTAACAATATAGGAATCATTCTAACAATGAAAGGCAAAGATTCTAAAATTAATATTCCAAACACTGTACTTACTTTTGTTGGCATCCACTCATCAAGTCTCTCATCCAGAACTACATCATAGCAGAAGGCTCCACAGATTACTATAAATCCAACCAAAATGAAAGGCAAAGTCAAGTCTGTTACGGTAGAGTGACTTACTGGCAACAATTGAATATTTAGAACATAAAATGAAGGGCCAGCGATCTCTCCCAACTCTACAAATTATAAAACTATAACCATTATTTCAACGCTTGCCAGAGTTCTACCAACTTCCCCCACCCAAAAAACTAACTCACGCTTTGTTAACCCAAAATCACTAGCATGTTTTTAAACATTCATGTCTTCTTCCAGAATATTATCACTACAGAGATTTCAAATAGTTACCAGACATAAAAATTCCAAAAGAATAAGATATTTAATAGGTAGATGAATTACTAAATGGACATGAAATGTTGAATTTCTCTTTTAATGTCTTCTAAACTTCTTCATTTTTGTTTTGCTCTTAATGTCATTCATTGAACTTTTTAAATATTTCTGGTATATACACTTCTATATTTTTTTAAAAATTACAAATGTGATCCTACTGCACATACTGATGCAAAATCCTAGTTTCACCAAAATTAAAAAGAGTGTGAACTCCAAATGGTTCCTCTCCAGAGTCATAGACATTTCTGGTGAAATGGTGCCACCTAAACATAGCTTTCTTCAGAATTCTACTTATACTCTCATTTTCTTCTCCTCCACACATTTGATTTAGAAATACATGCTTCAAGTGGTGGGAAACAAACACTGAGGGAATGTAATTACATGAAATTCATATTCAAGAGAAACATTCTCCTTGAATTCCATTATGTAATTACTGACCTCCAATAATTAAATAAGATGGATTTTGTTACCCCACTATAAATGGAATATATGTATGACACTATTTTATATTACATAAAATTAGACATTAGTGCAAAAAAAAAGAAAGAAAGAAGCTCTATAAAAAATCAAAAATAGGTATCAAACTACTCAAGGATTATAGAAGTACGTATGTGTGTGTGTGTTTATGTACATTACCAGGAACTTCTGGAGCTCTGACCAAACTGACCACATATTCATCTTTGAATGCCCTCTCTATCACACAGCCCATCATCATGGCACAAGAACGCCAATAAGCCTAGAAAAATAAAATACACACAAACATAACACACACTAAGACTCACCAACATTTCTTCAATATTAAAATTTAGGTTAACTTTTGACCTAGGAATTATTTCTCTGTCCATCCTCAGCATGTAGCAACAGTGAGCATCAGGCCATGACACTAACTCTCCCAAGCAAAAAGCACAAGAGAATGAAGCACCAACGTGTGCTGTGAGCAATGTTTCTGTGCAAGATATCACACACTATAACGTTTACCAAACAACAGATAGTTTTACTATCTGGTAGCAACTTTATCTTTAACCCAAGATAAAGGTAACTTGTTAACAAACGCATGCTAAAGTAAAAAATATATATTAATACAAACCTGTTTATACCATAGATAATAGAGAGGAAAAACTCAACTTTTAAGAATTTATGACTCCTGCCCTATACCTAACACCACTCAAGTTACTCATATTTACAGCAAAGCAACCTCACTATTAACTGGGCTTTCATTTTACCAGCATGTTTTGACCCATGAACATGGGTCAAATGCCTCATATGGGTATCCATGCAATGACCTGATCAGTCATAAAGAGGAACACAAGTCCCACAGCAGACCTGCCCATCTTATGTCCCATACTGAGACCACTATAACTGGGCACTTTACCTTCATAAGCTCTTCTCCACATCTGAGGACTAAAAAAGTGGGCTCAGTTGGTTGTGTGTAGCAGAAACTGTTCCAGGATGTATTCTACAGAACCACATAACATACACTAAAAGTAAGTACAAATCCAGGCCTTGAAGGCAAGTAGCAAAATGCACATCCTCATCTATCCTACTTAAATGTTTTCAATATCTGTTGAACTCCAGAGCCAAAATGTCTAGATTAAAATCCAGGCTCCGCTACTTCCTAAACTGGTAGGCTTGGTAAAGCTACTGAACCTCTTCGCCTCAGTTTATTTATCTGGAAAATGGGAATAATAGTACCCATTTTTATGGGATTTTTATCAAGAGTAAATGAGTTAATACCTATAAATCTAAGATAGTGCCTGATACATAATTAATACTTGATGTGAGCTATTATTATCATGTCTACCATATTCTTGCTTAAGTGTTTCATTCCAACATATATATATTGAATACCTATTGTATGTAAGTCAAGGACTAGGTCCAACAAGGGACAAAATCCCTGTCTTCACAGAGCCAAGAATCTAATGCATTCAATGGTTCATGTTGTAAGGCAATAAGAAACAGGGAGGAAAGAAAATACCCAGAGCTGAAGAAGAGAATCAGTAAAAGCCAGGAGGCTAACACAGCCTAAACCATTAGTGACCAAGTCCTCTAGTATGGCCAGAGCAAAGAGGAAGTGGAAAGCTGCCGTGAAAGTGAAGCTCAAAAGCCAGGCTGGCGTCCGATCACACAGGGCCTGGAAAGGCACAGGAATAACTTTCAGGTCATCCCTGAAAGTTACCAAGTAGGGAAAAAGTGATACAATCCTTAGTCATGTCACTTAATAAAACTCTTACAGGACTACTCAGGAAGACTTTAGTATTAAAAATGGGGGCAGGAAGTAGAGTGTTAAAAAGTTACTGAAATAATCCAATGATGATCAAAGGCTGAATTCAAGCAGTAGAGGGAATGAAATATACAGAGTGATCAGTAAATGTTAGTGGAACAAAGACATGAATGTAAAAGACAAGTTATATAGTTTTCTCAAACCAAAATACAAAGGATGCCAAGTTCAAGGATTTTTTGAACTGTGAAAATGCTTAATCTAACAAGCAAAAACACTGATTATCTAGCACATTACAACATCTGACCTTGGCCATATTTGCACATTTCATGCTCCACAGCACATGGATTTTAACTTAAAGAAAAAAAGAAGAAAAGCAGGGGGAAAGAAAAGAACATAGAGGCAGAAATACCTTATTCACTTCTCCTGGATCACGATCTTTGAAAGTAAGAAATTCAATTTCACAGGATTTGGTCAAAGGTTTATACATGTCCCAAGGCTGTCCGTCCACAAGAGCCAGAATGGACTTCCTGCAGTACCACTCACTTAAATCTAGGAATTTAAAACAGATTGAAGGTCTACATGTAACAAAACCCAAAGTGAAAAGTTACATGTTTAAGTGCTACATTAAGAAATAAAACAACAGGAAAGCAAGATTCTGCAATGACTTCCTTTAGGAGAAAAAGTCTTACATCTTACATCTGTAACTAATAAAAAAAAATAATACCCAATACATCCAGTGTATTCTTATTAACAAAATTGCCCAAACCATTTACAAAAATCATTAAGGCTAAGTCTAATTTCAAATTAATCTGTCAATTATTAAGTAGTAAAACAATTTTCCAAGAGCAACACTTAAATATTAAGAGAGCAGCATCATGGATATATTTGGGTACGTGCACACACAACTTAAAAGAGAAAATATATAAATACACATCCATAGTAAATCTGGTCTAAATGAGTTTGGGGTCTTGCTCCCAAACCACCTCTTACTTCCCTAACACGGCCTGTTCAAGTTACCACCAGTAACAGTTTTTATTATCAGTATGAATTCACATATAAGCCAATCAGCTCTGGTCTGTTCTTTGACCAGAATGCAAGTGCAACTCCAACCCTGATTTGATGTTTTTCAAGTACACAGCTACTCACAGAAGTGTTCAAACTACAGGTACAGGATCCAAGTAAGTTTCATACAGAGGGGATCAGGTCTGTTTTTGTTCACTCATTCCTATATCCAGAACCTAGCACCATGCCTGTAGCACAGTAAGTACTCAAAAGCATACTGAATGATCAAAGGTATGAATGACAAGCAAGACAGCGCAGGAGTCATGCTGAGTGCTCACAGCCTTCATCTCTACGTGGGAAATGTATAAAACTCTGTTAAGGACCTGTGCTTTGTCTCAACCTCCTCTGTAATCCTAATGCCTATCGCACAGCAAAGGTCCAAGAAATGTTCACAAAACAAGTAAACAATGATCATAAGTACTAATTCAATTGCCCGAGTAAAGGAAGATCCAGGATAATACACTAGCTTAAGCTTTTAACTAAAATTGTTAATTACTTACGTGGGAACATTACTGAGTTTTCCAAAAGTTTAAACGATGCAGCTAGTCATATATATGAGTGAGCATGCTGGTGTATGGATCTATTTTGGAAGCTTTCTAAATTTTAATATTACCAGTTCTATCAAAGCTACTTTAAAAGCATTTTGATCAAAAATAATCTATAAAGAGGCCCTGTTCCATTCATCTACACACCAAATCACACAGAGGGCACAGTTATCTCCTTTAAAATATGAACACAACGCATACTTTGACCCTCATCATATTCACCCCAGACACATTTCCACTTACACATTTACTACACACACATGTGAGTATGAACAAAAACAAAGGAGAGTAAGTGGTAAGCAGGTAAGATTTAAGGTAGGCCACCAAGAGCTAGAAAGGAAAAGGTGGCCAAAAAAGCTGGTCATCCCAGGCCAGGGCAGTCCCTGTATCCCAAATTCCTTTGACGAGATCCACACGGTGACTGCTCCCAACACCCCAGGGTGCTGTCTAAAAAGGGCAAGCGCATTAGTAGGGAGGCGCAAGCCTCCTTCCGCCTGAAACAATTACAGCACCCCAAACCCAGCCGTATTCAAGCAAGTCCCGGGACCACCTGTGCCTGACAGTACCAGCATTTCAAGACCCAGAGAACCCCCAAGAGCTAAAGAGAGTGAACAGAGAGTAAACTGCTCGATAATTTCTCCAAGTTCAGGGAGCAATCTCGCCTCCTCTGAACCAATTCTGCGCAGCTTACGTAAAACAGTCAAAACTGGATCCTGATTCGCTACTTACGCATAGCACAATTATAAGGAGTTGAAACGTTTTTATTCATCACAAAGATAGTGCCAGGGTCGGTTTTCCCAACGTGTTTAACTTCGATCTTCTCAGTGCGAGGAGTTAATGATAACTGCCTGTTTTTCTCTTTATTAAAGAGATCATTCTGCATTTCTATCAGTTCTGTCGGTGACAGGCGAGAAGCTGGCGATGTTGCTATCAATCCTGGGTAGAAGTGACAAGAAATATCAACAGTGAAAGAATGCATAACACACCGGGGATACCCCACCCCGCACCATCCTCCTACAAGGAAAGAATGGGAGGCTACACAATTTAAAACGCTGTTCGCCAAAATGCTCTGAGAGATCAACTTAAACCGCTTTCTAATATTAATAATTCAAACGCCAACGGAAGAAAACTGCAGCTAGCCCAGATCCACACTTTTCAACTTGGCTCTTTCCCCATCAGATCTGTAATGCCCACCGATTTTCTGTCGTGTTCCAATCTGTGCTTTACAGTAAGAGGCAAAAAGTAACCAGGAAGTAGAGTCAAAGTCAGACAAGTCATTGGGAAGGTGAGCAAAGCTTCGCTCTGCAAGGTCTTGGGGACAAGAAAGCTCCAGGATACTGGAGATGCCTCGCCAAAATGATCAATATCTAGAGCAAGAAATGCTGAGCTTATTTTCCAAACCCTAAATCAGAGAGGATTTGACAAAGACAGTACGAGTACTCCAATGTGAAAATAAGGACATGTTTGCACCGGGACGCGGGCCCCTTCTCAGGAGCCCTGAGCTCCTCCCGCGGCCCCGTGCCCCCTGCGCCCCGAAGTCTGGACCCTCAGGCCGGTGGGGCCGGCCGCCACAGCCGGGACCTAAAGACCCTCCTCTGCCCTCAGCCCGGTGGGAACTCCCAGGATCCGCCTCAGGCCCCATCTGAGCGAACAAGTCTTCAAGCCTCGCTTTCCGGCCCCACGGCCGCTGAAACTCACTGCAACCAGCCCGGCCACCGGGGGCGGCCCGCCAAAGGCACAGCCCCCACACCCCCATGGCCATCGCCTCCTTCGCTGCCGTAGGAACCTTCTCGCGTAGGTCCTCTCCTGCCCTCCTCCCCCCAGAAACTCCGAGCACGCACCCTGCGTTCCGTGAAACAGTTTTGTTCCGGTCCCGACGCTCGAGCCGCGCGCCGCCACCAGAGGGCGCGTTTGCGCCTCGCTGAAGATTAATGGCGGGAGGTCCGGCATCTGGAGCTGGAGGTACGTTCCGGGGCACGGGGGGGGTGACCCGTCCGCCACCCATGGGGCTCTGCAGGGAAACAGGCTTCCTCTTTGGAGTCGCACAGTACAACCGGCGCCATCACTCTCCTGACTCTGCGGGTTCGAGCCCAAAGAGCCGGGCGAAACCCTTGCTTCCCGCAAAAAATATTTCTGGGGAGAAAACCCGGGGAAAGACGACTTCCGTTGAGTCTTGTTTTCGTGGTCAGCCCGGCCGGTCACGCTGATGACATCTTTTTTTTTTTTTTTTTTTAAGATTTTATTTATTTATTCGACAGAGATAGAGACAGCCAGCGAGAGAGGGAACACAGCAGGGGGAGTGGGAGAGGAAGAAGCAGGCTCCCAGCCAAGGAGCCTGATGTGGGGCTCGATCCCATAACGCCGGGATCACGCCCTGAGCCCAAGGCAGACGCTTAACCGCTGTGCCACCCAGGCGCCCCACGCTGATGACATCTTAACTCTCGGTTTTGCAAGGGTGAATTCTTAGGTGCGGAGGGGCCTGCGCCAGGATTCTCCATTGATTGAGCCACGGAAGGAAACTCTGTAAGCCATAGAGCTCTTGACAAGTTAGTTTACGTAGTATTTGGAGAGTAGAGAGAGCATATTACAGGCATCCTGGTGATGCTGGCCTGCTGGTCTAGGGACCCACAGGGGGTACGGCGGGGCCAGCCTCTTGAGAGGATCCCTGGCTGTGTGCAGGACAGAAATCAAACACGAGCCAGCAGGAGGGGAAAGCAGAGTTTGTTGAAGACAGAGAGTGCAGGTACAGCCAGGGTGTCTGGGAGACCCAGAAAGGAAAAGAGAGCGCCTCGTCTTTGCTTGGGGCCTGGGAGTTTCTATTGAGGACGGTGGTGTCCTCTTAGGCATCAGGAACCAGTTAGAACAAAGATGAGGCTCAGGTCTTATTCCTGTGAGCCAGGGGGTCTTGGTGTCCAGATGTCTAGCTCTGGTGGTCTGGAATACCATATGATCGATTCCTCACCATTCTCACCAGAATAGAATAGAATAGAATAGAATAGAATAGAATAGAATAGAATATTCTAAAGAAATCATTATTTCTCTTCTAAAGAAATCCTTAACTCGTTGTCCCCTACGGAGAGGACATACACTATTTGTATTATAAAGCATATGTAAAGTGGGGGTGCAGGACCTAGCAAGAATAGAAGCAGGAAAAGGAGCAAAAATCAGATTTTTATAGAGTCCTTCAGTTTCCCTATTCTCACTGGGGTGGAATTTTTGTTTCTTATCCCACGGAGCCAGAGCAGTGCATAGATAGATACATGTTGCACTCAATAGATACGTGTTGAATGATTGACTGCCTTTGCGGAAAGTTCGAGCTCAGAAACTAACGCCTTGGCCATACCAGCATGTTATTGCTATCGAAGCAAGCATAACCTAGGTGAAGTATAATAATGATGTTTATTCAAAGTTGTCGGATGCTGTGACTTGAGGCGTGTAAAAGTTTACAAATTAAGCTCGTGGCCTTTTCCCGTCGGCTCCGACTTGCAATGGGAACACACCACCACCAGGGGCCGGCACCGGCTAAAGAACAAATACCAGGCATTTCCCCCCACCCCCACCCCCCACCCCAAACCCCCACTCCGCGCCCCGTGCCTTCCCTTGGGGAATTGGGTGAAATTCGGTCATGAAGTACAGACTTCCAGCTGTAAGGTAAATCAGTACCGGGGAGGTAATGTCCAACATGATGACTATAAGTAACAACATGGTATGTTTGAATGTAGCTAAAAATACAAGTCCTCAAAATTCTCACCACCATCTCTGTGAAGCGACAGATATTATTAACCTACTGTGGTAATCCTTGTGCAGTCTGTATTTAAAGTCTTTGTGCTGTACACCTTAAACAGTGTCGTGTGAGAATTATAAAACTGGAAGAAAAAAAAAGAGCCTGTGCCTCCATACATATGTCTCCTTGTTCTGAATTTTATCTTCACAACAATTGCTCAGGAAGTGTCGTTCCCTTCACTTTTAAAATGAGAAATGTAAATAAGGAGCCAGTTTTGGACTTAAAGCTGGTCGAGTTTTACCCGGCCACTTCTCATTTAAGATCCTATTCTAAACCATGAAATATACATATACATCTATGTGGGATGTTTGTCTTTTGCTCCCTTCTTAAATTTATATACACTTACTCCCTCAAAAGATCTTTGTTCATCAGTCCTTTAGATTTTAACCCCATCTAGTTGCCTTCAGAACATTTTAGAGCAATATTGACACAAAGCCTCAGAACATAAATTTAAGTAAGTTTCACCATGAATCAATCACAGTGGGAGCAGAAATTGGAAGTCCCAGGTATCACAGAAATGAACTTGGTTGGAAGGATGTTAGTAATGGTAATGTCCAGCAAAGGTTGAACATACGCCAATCAATCAGGTTTATTCATTTTTGTAAACCTACTCATTCAATAGGCATAATAATCTTTATTTTCCAGAAGAGGAAATCCAGGTTTGGGGAACCTGAGAGACCGACCCAAGGTAAAGCCTTTGGTCAAGAAGTCCCTCAAAATATTTCCTTATGCTAAATCTCTTTTCTGGCCTCCTTTATCAGCTTTCACCCCAAATTTTAGTCTTACTGTGTTAGTCTCTCTCCCAAATAAAAAGAATCATCAGGTCTGTGGTAGTAAATATCAAAGGTCAGCCTAGAACATCTTACTGTACCAGAAAACAAGAAAATTCTCAAAAGACAGGCAGAAACGTGTTAAATGGACATAGCATCCAGCTTGACAAGAGCTCCCATTGTACAAATCCGGACAGTTTAAATAAAATAGATAATGATGAAGGATTATAACATTATACGTGTTTAAAAAAAATCCATGAGTCCATAGTGATACTCAAAAATAAATGGGAGTAGAGAGGAAGTTTTCTTTACAAAATCCAGGTAAGAACAGAATGTGGAAAAAATCACCACTCTGCAACTACACATGTAATGACTGATTCAGAAAGGGGTCACCTATGGATGCTAAAAGCAGTGGGGAAATTTGTTGGGGATCCAGATATTCACCAAGTGTCTATCACCCCACAGATTATCCCCACAAGGGGATAAAGGAAACATCATTGGAAAAATCTGGTGGACCCCACTTTAACATCACCCCAAATGGGACAATCTGACACTTTTTGTGCCTCCTAGTTGTGATTTTAAGAACGTGACGTGTAGTATTCCTACCATAACTGTTTAACCTAAATCTAAAGAATCATGAGGAAGAGAAACCAGATATATCCAGGAAATGATACATTCCACAAAACAGCTGGCCTAAGCTCTTCAAAAATCTCAGTTTCATGAAAGAGGAACCAAAAAAGTTCAGGAACTGTTCTACATTCAAGGAGACTAAAAAGGTAGATGACAAGTAGTCACGTGTGATCCTCACTTGGGTTTTGGATCAGAAAGAAAAAAAATTCCAAAAATATTATTATAACAAATTCGAATATGAACTGTATGGTAAACAATATCATTGGAACACTGTTGTATTTCTTGGACCTGATAACAGTATTATGGTCATACAGGAGAAATATCCATGTTCTTGGGTAGAATGTGGGAAGATTTAGGGGTACAGCCCCCATCATGCCTGTAACTCTAATGGCTCAGTAAAAATCAAGGGCTTTATATCTAGAGTCGGAGCAAGAGAAATTCAGCAAAGGTGGCAAAACGTTAACAACCCGGGAAGCTAAGCGAGGTGTCGATTGTACACCCTCAACATTATTCTGAAATTTTTCAAAATAAAAGGTTGAGGGAAAAACCACAGTGGTTTTCAACCACGGAAGTTTGTTTTGCTCACATGGCTCATCAGGAGGTGGCAGCTACAGGCCAGCTGTGCACAGCTCCGCAACTTGATTCCAGAATCCAAGCTGTTGAAGCAGCCCTCAGCCCGCCTTCGTCCTTGCACCCCCTCCCTGTCCCCCTTCCTCCCCCGCCCCCCGTCCCCGGCGCTGCTCTCCCCCCCCCCCCCCCCAGGGACTTGTGGTTCCCAGGAGGAAGAAAGGGAGAGCAAGGTCTGCTCAGTGCACTGGTTCCTGAAAGCTTCTTCTCAGACTCACTCGTTCATGGCCTCACAGTCCCCTAGCCCTAGCAAGTCCAATGGCCAAGCCCAGGGGCAATGGGGCAGGCAGCGCCTGCCTTCTTGGGAGCCAGTGAGTGAGATCACAGAATTCAAGGAGAAAAGCAACTCACGGACATCTAGAATCCAATAGCCCGGTGACCCTCCCAAGATCCATTATTCTCCCAAGATCACCAGCTGAGTGGGGACTCAAACTCAGGTCCATCTCCAAAGCGTATGCTTTGTTTTTCTCTCCAACTCATGGTTTGTTTGTTTTTTAATACAAATACTTGATTTTACATTTTCAAATTATTATACATTTACTTGCTTGGAAAATCGAGGACATACCTATTATAGGATAGACTTTGAAGAGTTTTTCTCCCAGCTCTTGTCCCCACTCATTCTTCCCAAAACCTCACACAGGATACCACTATTATTAATTCTTGGGCATTCTTGAGAGTTTCGGGCGCCTCTATCAGCTAACCCAAATGTATGAACTCCCTCTCTTCCTCCTTTATGTCCCCAAATGCAACGTACCAAACACATAGTTCTTGGCCTTGCAAAGCTGAGCTTGTCATCAGCTTAAATTTGTTAGTCTGGCTCTCCTGAGGAGCAGATGCCAAGACAGACTTAAATATGCAAGGATTTTCTTCCAGTGAGAGAAGAGGGCAAGGCGGGCTCCACGTGAAGTAGAGGAGGAAGAGAGCCTGGAGGCACCCCTGGCTACCCGAGAACCCTAAGGAAGCTGGTCCACACCATGACTGGAGGGGGCGCAGTCCTTGGGCCCAAGACCAGAACTAGAAGGATCCCAGTTGTCCAGGGGCAGGCCTGCCAGGCTCCGTCTCCGGCTGGGAACACTGGGTGGGAGGTGTGCCCTCGGAGCAAACAGGGTGGATTTCAGAGTTCAACAGCAGGGGCTCTCGGTCATGACCACCACCACCCCCCCCCCCCCCGTAGTTGGAGGTCAATGAAGCATTTGAAATAAGCTGTATTTAAGAAATCAAATAATGAAAGAAGCACTTGCTATGTATTTTACATTTACTGCATAATAAACACACACACACATTTCTATCAGTGATCTCCTATCAAGGCTCCACATCTTCCAATTCCACCTGGCCTGAAAGGTATAGACAAACACACAACTCCTAAGATTATAAGAACAGAGTAAAAAGCAGGTGCAATCCAAGGCTTTTCTTTCTATTTGTGTGATACCATGGGGCAAAATGGTACCTTTACTTCAACATCATTCCTTACTAACTCCTTCATGGGCTAAGGTAGCAGTGGAGTGTGTGTGTGCGTGCGTGTGTGTGTGTGTGTGTGTGTGTGTGTGTGTGTGTGTTTCGGGGGCTTCTAGAGAAATGAAATGCAGTTGAATATAAAAATGTACGTATAGATGGGGCGCCTGGGTGGCTCAGTCAGTTAAACATCTGCCTTTGGCTCAAGTCATGATCTCAGGGTCCTGGGATCAAGCCCCACATCAGGCTCCCTGCTCAGCAGGGGAGTCTGCTTCTCCTTCTCCCTTTGCCCCTCCTCCCACTCATGCTTGCACTCTCTCTCTCTCTCTCTCTCTCTCAAATAAATAAATTCTTTAAAAAAAAAATAAAGATTAAAAAAAGTGTGTATATAGGAGCGCCTGGCTGGCTCAGTGAGTGAAACATGTGACTCTTGATCTCAGGACTGCAGATTCAAGCTGGATGTAAAGATTACTGGGTGTAGAGATTACTTAAAAAAAATTTTTTTAGTTGTATGTAGAGTCCACTCCTGCTAGCATTCCTCCTTTAAACTATTCCAGTCTTCCTTATGCCACAAGAAAATATTATCAGTTCTTTCTTATTAGTAAAGAAGAAAGAACCAAGGATACATATCGCCAAAGTAGAGTTTCTTCTTAAGTAATATTTTCTATTTCATTTTACAAATGCATGCGCGTGTGTGTGTATTTGCACATGTGTGCATGTGTAAGAATTGTGATAGGAAAGTAAATGTTTTGTTTCTAACCTTCATTAATAAATACCAAGTAACATTTATTTAAAACACTAATGATTCAGTAAGTCTTAAAAACTATAAATTAAATCACGAGTTGAAGGGAGAGTATGGACCATTTATCCCAGCCACCTCATTTACTAGAGAGAGAAGATGATTTACAGAAAGACTAGTATTTGGCTCAAGGTCATACAGAATGCTAGTGTAGCATCTGGGATCATTGGAAACACCAGGGCATGTGGAAAATGCCAGGACTCCTGAAATTGGCATGCGCTCCTTAAAATGTTCTGAATCATCCCACCCTGCGGCAGCCACACCAAACCCTTCATTTCATAGTTCTGTGAACACTGCAAGAATTCTCTTCCCATTTGCTTGGGATCTCAAAGATGTACTAATCCCCCAAACACATGTTAATATGGATTTTCTTTGATGAAGAGGGACAGATATATTCTCCAGAAGTAAGCTTCTCCTTCAGTCCTCCCTCCTATTTGAGACTGAGAAAACTTAGGAGAGTACCCTCAAGTTCATTTGGAGTCTTTAAGGGTGAGGGTTCATGAAAATGGGGAGTGGGGTGAAAAGTGGCCAAGGTGAGGCTTTTTTTGGTGAAACAACGTACTTTCTTCCAGAATCCTCCCTAATTACACATAACATCTTTTTTCTCACTTTTTATTGTCCTTTTAAACTCTTGAATTTCCCTGTCTAAATTTGCTATTCCTTGGTTTTGACACTGGCCTGTCCTCCCTCCTCTCCCCACCACCCAATCTTGACCTGCCCTGGGAGAACACACAAGCTGAATCCTGAACACCCAAAAGCCACCCACACCCAAAGACTAACTCACAAAATGTAGTATTGTGAGGCAGTGAAAGCCTCAGTTAGATCCCAGATCTCCGCTCCTTAGCCCTGTGACCTGGGGACAGTTGGACCATAATTTACTTAACCATACTCTCTTTGATGCACACTTAGGATATGTGAAATATTTGGCTGCAACGAGCATCTGTTTATCCAAAATCTGTGCCCTGGTATATTTCTTCAGAAGAGGCTCCCAGCAACAGAATTGCTTGGTCAAGGGTATACGCATTTGAAATTTTGATAGGTGCTGCCAAAGTGTCCACCAAAGCCATTAAACAAGACAAAGCAGAGATACGTTTATTCCAGATGACAGTTGCAAGTATTATCATTGTGGTAAAAGGCCACACTTTCATGCATCTTTGACTTGGTGAATGAGGTCCAAGGTCATGCCCTCTGATCTTCCACCTTCCCCATTTCATATAAAAGAGCTTTTTTAACTTGGCCTGGCATTGATCTGTTGAAGTCATCATAGAAAATGCAAACTGAGAGCTGGTAGTTTCTTGTCAATCTTTACTTCACATGGCTGGATTATATCTCTCAACCCTATTATAAAAGCTTGACCACCTAATTGCATATCTTCAATCACGATGAGTTGATCTATCCAGACTTTTCTTCATGTTTTCCTCTAGATTCCCTCAAATGGTTTTACATTTTTTATTGCTGTTTTATGGTACACAAACAACATAGCTCTCTGTAAAAATTCAAACGCAGAGAGAGTAAAGCATGAGTCATTCTTCCCAATCTCGCTGTACTCTCTATCTCTATATTTCTATACCTAGATCTCAGATCTACTTAGTTTCTCAGTCCATTCTTTAAGACTCAACTGCTCCATAAACTGTTCACGTTATTCAAATAAATCCCCAAGAAGTGGCAAAGGCAATGAAATATAGGAATGAAAGAATAAAGAAACAGAAACTCCCTGAGCAGTTCTCTCTGTGACAACTGTGGGAGTATTTTGATAACTGTTGGCAGCAGGACACTGCATGTGATGTGGGGAAGGAAACCTTGGCATTCAAACAAGCAAATGGTTTGGCGACAGTTTATTAAATTTCTGCAATGCTTGCAAATGCCAGTAACAATTTCTCAGACTGCGGACTTACTACATGTGACAGATTTGAGAATGGCTCACAATTGTCATCAAATAAATTACCTTTCAAAATTAAAAATTGTAGGAACTCTGAATAATTGTCACTACTAAAACAAAAGCTCCCTGGAATTTATGTATTTAACTTTTGTGTTTTGGCTGCTTCTCTGTCACAGCATCAGAAGGCAAGCAAAGGCATCCAAGTAAAATCATAATTAAATCTCACTGGTAAGTTTTTATCAAACTATTAGATCTCCTTCATGCAAAAAAAAAAAAAAATCCACATTCCTTCCTAAATGTATATCTGTAAATGCCTACATTAAAAAAGATTTTCAAAGCAATAGCTAACATTATACCTTAAGGAGCTAGAATAAGAAAACCAAAGCTAGTGAAAGGTAGGAAATAATAAAGATTAAAGCTGAGATCAGTGAAACAGAGGACAGAAAAACAATAGAGAAAGTCGATGAATCCAAAAGTCAGTTATTTGGAAAGATAATTTTTTTCTTGGTTAGCTAAACTGACCAAGAAAAAAGAGAGAAAACACAAATTATTAAAATCAGGAATAAGAGATGGAACATTACCACCAAACTTACAATAAAATAGATGATAAAGAAAGCTATGAACAACTGTAAGCCAATAAATCAGATAACTTAGTTTTGAAATGGACCAATTCCTAGAAAGACACAAACTACCAATACTGACTCAAGAAAAAAAATAAAAAATCTGAATAGGCCTGTAACAAGTTAAGAGATAAAATTAGTAATTTTAAAAATTTCCTACCAATAAAAGACCAAGTTCAGATGACTTTAATGGTGAAGTCTACCAAATGTTTGAAGGCAAATTAATACTAAATCTTTGCAAAGTCTTCCAAAATAGAAGAGAGGCAGGAACACTTTTCAATTCATTTTATGAGGCCAGAATTATTCTGATACCAAAACCAGAAAAATAAATCACAAGAAAAAAGAAAAATTACAGACCAAAATTCTGTATGAATATAGATGCAAAAAATACTAGCAAACTGAATCCAGCAACATTTAAAAAGATTAGATACCAGACCAAATGGGATTTATCCCAGAAATTCAAGGGTGGCGTAATATATGAATCTCAATCAGTGTAATACACTATATATAGAATAAATGATGAAAAAAACACATGATAATCTCAACAGATGCAGAAAAGACATTTGATAAAATCCAACATTCTTTCTTGATCAAAACACTCAACAAACCAGGAATAGAAGGAAATTTGCTCAACCATCCACAGCTAACATCATACACGATGGTGAAAGAGTGAATATTTTCTCCTAAATCAGAACAAGAAAGAAAAGGATGCTAACTCTCTTCTGTTTAACATCATACTGGAGGTCATATCCAGGACAATTAGGCAGGAAAACAAAATGAAAGTGCTCACTTGAGCAGCACATATACTAAAATTGGAACAACACAGAGAAGATTAGCATGACCCCTGCACAAGGGTGACATGCAAATTCATGAAGCATTTAAGAGAAAGAAAGAAAGAAAGAAAGAAAGAAAGAAAGAAAGAAAGAAAGAAAGAAAGGGAAAGAAGAAAGAAAGAAAGAAAGAGAAAGAAGAAAGAAAGAAAGAAAGAAAGAAAGAAAGAAAGAAAGAAAGAAAGAAAAGAAAAAAAGAAAGAAAGAAAGAAGGAAGGAAAAGAAAGAAAGAAAGGGAAAGGAAAGGAAAGGAAAGGAAAGGAAAGGAAAGGAAAGGAAAGGAAAGGAAAGGAAAAGAGAGAAAGGCATCTGGATTGAAAAAGAAGAAGCAAACTATCTCTATTTGCAGATGACATGATACTGTACATAGAAAATCCAATCCACTAAAAAAGTATTAGAACTAACAAAAGAGTACAGGAAGGTTGCAGGATATAAGATCAATATAAAAAATCCATTTCTATTTCTGTTTCTATAGACAAGCACTGAAAATTCTTTTTTTTTTTTAAGATTTTATTTATTTATTTGACAGAGAGAGTCAGCCAGTGAGAGAGGAAACATAGGCAGGGGGAGTGGGAGAGGAAGAAGCAGGTTCCCAGCGGAGGAGCCTGATGTGGGGCTCAATCCCAGTACTCTGGAATCACACCCTGAGCGGAAGGCAGACGCCTAACGACTGAGCCACCCAGGCGTCCCAGCACTGAAAATTCTGAAAACAAAATTAAGAAAACAATTTCACTTACAATAGCATCAAAAAGAATAAATTACTTAGGTGTAAATTTAGTAAAAGAAGTGCAAGACTTGTACACTGAGGGGTGCCTGGGTGGCACAGCGGTTAAGCGTCTGCCTTCGGCTCAGGGCGTGATCCCGGCATTATGGGATCGAGCCCCACATCAGGCTCCTCTGCTGGGAGCCTGCTTCTTCCTCTCCCACTCCCCCTGCTTGTGTTCCCTCTCTCGCTGGCTGTCTCTATCTCCGTCAAATAAATAAATAAAATCTTAAAAAAAAAAAAAAGGACTTGTACACTGAAAACTATAAAACATCAATGAAAGTAATTAAAGACCTTAAAAAATAGGAAGATATCCTATGTTCATGGATCAAAAGACTTAATATTGTCAAGAGGGTAATACTCCCCAACTTGATTTGTAGATGCAGTATAATCCCTATCAAAATCCCAGCTGGTTTTGGAAGAAATTGACAAGCTGGTTGCAAAATTCATACAAAATTGCAAAGAACCCAGAATAACAAAACAATCTTGAAAAAGAAGAACAAAGTTAGAAGACTCATACTTCCCAATTTTAAAACTTACAGTAATTAAGACAATATGGCACTGGCTTACAGATGGACATATAGAATGATGGAAAAATCGAGATTCCAAAAATAAATCCTTATATTTATGGACAACTGATTTTTGACAAATGTACCAAGACATAATAGGAAAAGAATAATATTTTAAATAAATAGTGCTAGGACAACCGAATATCCACATGCAAAGAATGGAATTTACTTACCAAGATTTATCTCCCATACCAGACAACATACACAAAAGTTATATAACTGCCTCACAACATATACAAAAAGTTAATTCAAAATGAATTACAAACCTAAATAAAAGAGCTAAAACTAGAAAACTCTTAGACAAAAATATAAGAGTAAATCACTGGGACCTTTCCTAGATTAAAAAAAAAAAAAGGCAAAGCAAAAAAGAAAAAAATAAATTGCACTACATCATACTGTGTGCACGAATCATCAAGAACGTGAACAGATTTCCACAGAATGGGGAAAAAATTTATAAATCATATATCTGACAAGAAACTTGTATCCAGAATATATTAAACACACAAACCCAATAACAAAAAGGGAGCAACTTATCTAAATCAAAAGTGGGCAACCATTTGAAGAGACATTCCTCCAAGAAGAAACACAAAATAACCAGCAGACATGAAAAGCAAGGAGAAGATGCTCCACATCATTAACCATCAACCATTAACCAAATGGGATATTACTTCACACCCATTACATTGGCTTTAACTGAAAAAGTAGTTGTGGACAAACGCTGAGGAGGATGTGGAGACACCGTAATCCAACACTGCTGGTGGGAATGTCAAGGGGTACCACTGCTTTGGAAAAGAGTCTGGCAGTTCCTCAAAATGCTGAGCATACACTTATGATGTAACCTAGCAATTCAACTCTGAGGCATATACCAAGAGAAATGAAAACATATATCCACCCAAAAAGTGGTACCCGAATATTCATAGCAGCATCAGTCATAATAGCCGAAAGGTGGAAACAACCCAAATGTCCATCAACTAATGGATGAAAAACAAAATGTAGTGTATCCATACAACAGAATATTATTCACCAGCGAGAAGGAATAAAGTACGATACATGTTACAACACAGTCATGAGTCCAGAAAACATTATGCTAAATGAAAGAAGCCCATCACGAAAAATCACATAGTGTTTGGTTCAACTGATAGTAAGTGTTCAGAATAGGAAACTATATAGAGACAGAAAGTAGGTTAGTGGTTGATTAGGACTGGGGGAAGGGGGTCGAGAGTGGGTGTGATTGCTAACGGGTACTAGGTTTCTTTTAGAAGAGACTAAAATGTTCTAAGATTAGATATGGTGACGGTTGGGGCACCTGGGTGGCTCAGTCAGTTGTGTGGCCAACTCTTGATTTCAGCCTAGGTCATGATCTCGGGGTCCTGGGATCAAGCTCTGTGTTGGACTCTACGCTCAGCAGGGAGTCAGCTTCAGGATTCTCTCTCTCTCTCTCTCTGCCCCTCCCCCCACTTGCCAGTTCTCTCTAAAATAAATAAATCTTTTTTTTTAAAGATATGGTGATGGTTTCACAGCCCTGTAAATGTACTAAACAAACTGAATTTATGCTTTAAATGGGTGAATTGTATAGCATTTGACTAATATCTTAACAAAGCTGTTTTTAAAAAATTCCCGACTAGTCTGGCTCTCCTTTTGACAAAATACCTTATTCCTAGTCCCTTGGTCATGACACTTGCCTGCCTCTTCCCATCAGCCTTGACACGCCCTGGAGAGGAGGCCAGCTGGGTCTTGACCACCTAAAACCACCCCCAAATTAGTTGGAAACAACCAGCAGGAACTGCCAATGAAAGAGCACAGCTCCAGAGCTAAGCTGTCTTTGTTCAAATCCCTGCTCTCCACTTCTTAGCCCTTGACTTGTATTAGTTTATTTGCACCTCATGCTTCTAATTCATCATGAAAAATCGGAGTAATTACAATAACTTGTAGCCTTGGGGACAATTAAAGCATTGGCATTCAGCACACTCATAGGTACACTCAAGGTCAGTTTTTGTTATTGGGAGTGGCCTTCATGCTCTGACTCTTGTGGGACTGGTTCTGGCCCAGATTTGAATGATTTCTCACTTTATTCACGTGGAGATGACAATAGTTGCCTTCGCTGGGCTCCCTAACTTAGCAGAAAGCACTAGGTCTATCTGCTACGCCATGGGTTAGCCGCACAGCCATTTGGGCATGGGAGGGAGTTGAGCACATGTCCGCAGTTAAATGGAATTATGTGTTTTCAATCAGAACATACTCTGCATTGAGTGTGTAGCTAAGGGGACTCATTACCTCATTCTTAGAAAAATAATTACACATAAAATAGGAGTATAGAATACATTTAGAAGGTAGAGAACACTTAAAACATCGGGAAAAGGGAGTGTATTGACAATTCCGGTTGTAAATCTTCCACTTAGTTGTAATCTGATTGTTTTTTATTCAACTCAGGTTAATTTTCCTGTTGGTATAAGTCATCTCTGATAATCATTCTGTACTTATTCTCATCCCTTTCCCTTGCAATCCACAATATTTAGATGCTCAAAAAGCTGCAAATTCAACCCAGTGTACAATAAAAAATTTCCATCATGTTTGTCAATGAGAATTTGAGAATCCAAGTAGTAATGTACAACTGATATCCCAAATGTTAATAACTGAGTATTTATGAACAGGCAGTCTGGCTGATTTTTACCTGTGCCAGTTTCATGAGACTTTATAATAATTTAGGGCAGTGGTTCTATACCTTCTCTGAGTACCTTTTTTAGACATTTTTCCTGTGGCCCCTCATGACATTTTATTTTTAAGATCTTATTTTTAAGGAATCTCCACACCCAATGTGGGGCTCAAACTCAGGACCCTGAGATCAAGAGTGGCATGCTCTACCAGCTGAGCCAGCCAGACACCGCCCCCCACCGTGACATTTTAATATCACTGGTATACAGTTGACCCTTGGACAACATGAGGGTTAGGAACACCAACCCCCCACACAGCCGAAAATCTGCATATAACTTTAGATTCCCCCAAAACTTAACTCCTAATAGTCTACTTTTCACTAGAAGCCTTATGGGTAACATGAGCAGTATATTAACACATAGTTTATATGTTACATGTATTATATACTGCATTCTTACAATGAAGTAAGTCAGAGAAAAGAAAATGTCATTAAGAACGCCATAAGGAAGAGAAAATACATTTACAGTACCACATTTATTGGAAAAAATCCACAGTTCAGGGGCACCTGGGTGGCTCAGTCGTTAAGTGTCTGCCTTCAGCTCAGGTCATGATCCCGGGTCCTGGGATCAAGCCCCAGTCAGGCTTCCTGCTCAGTGGGAAGCCTCCTTCTCCCTCTCCTTCTGCTTGTGTTCCCTCTCTCGCTGTCTCTCTCTGTCAAATAAATAAAATCTTTAAAAAAAAAAAAAAAAAGAATCCACAGTTCAAACCCCTGCTGTTCAAGGGTCAACTGTACTACATATCTGTTTCAGCTTTTTTACCTCCAAAAAAATAATTTCCTCTCCCTTGGGGGCAATATTGCACCCATTGAGAATACATGGCCTTATTCTAGTATTCAAATTGCATATGGTAAGAAAAAGTAGGTCGCGCTAACTTCCTCCTGCCACCTGTTATTTCAGAAGCAGAAATAGATCCGAAAAACATTCGAATATTGCCATGCTAATTCAGAGTGGTCCATGGACCGGCAGCATCGCCATCGCTCCCTAGTTGGTTAGAAATGCAGACTCTCAGCCCCAGCCAGCTCAGCCCTACTCCATCAGCACCCGCATTTTTAACACGATCCTCTGTTAATTCCGATGCCCCTTAGCCTGAGAAGCACTGGTTTACAGGCCAGTCTTCTACTCAGTTGGGAAACATTAAGATAAAATGTGTGAATGGAAAAAAAGATACTTAGGCCCTAATGCCAGTTTTTAAGTAACCCACGCCTTCCTCTCAAGTTCTGACTCATACACCAAGTTTCTTTGGTCATCAATATTATTTTTTAAATGTACAAAGGGGTGTGTTTTGTTTATTTGAGAAATGATAATTTTATTTACTTCTAAGCAAGTGAAAAATCCCCATGAGGTCTCATCTTGCTGCCCTCCCTCCTCGCCCTTCTTCTTCTTCTTCTTTTTTTCTCTTTCTCTCCTAAAAAGCAGGTGTGTTCCAGTTAGTTGGACAGAACAAGATAAATAAAAATAAAGAGAAGTTTTTCTTTTTCTCCCCAGTGAATTAGCCTTCCAATTTTCCAGTCAAGGCCTCCATAAAATTAAGCTTGTTTTGACAGTGATAATTTCTCTTGGATCAAGTGAATAAGGAGAGCCAGTAATAAGGCAAAGAGGTTTTATCTACTTTACCATTTTGAAGAGCCAGCGAGTCAGCATGGGGGAGAGAGGATACTGAATTAATTCAATATACTCTGGTTCCTTATTTATAAAAAAAAAAAAAGTTAATTTTTTAATTAATTTTTGAGGGGATAAGAATGATATTTTGAAATGTGTGTAAAATAAATGTGAAACCTCTCAGCCATACAGAAAAGAAGACGCAGTATGACAAATGCCGTGGACCCACCACCTACATTAACAATCTGACACATTTAACTGCTTCTATATTATTCTGAAGCATTTCAATATGAATTACAGATAGATGACAGTTCACCCTAATTTTTCAGGGTGTTTTTTTTTAAATAAGGATTTTTTTTTTTTTTACGCAAAACATGAGTTTTACTTAACTAAGACTTTTGAGGTTAAAACTGGAGAGATTTCCACTACCACAAAGCTTCCATTGTTATTCTCATCACTTTTTCCCCAACCAGCAGGAGATGAGAAAAAAAAACCTGGACCTGTTAGAATTGGCCCAAGTACCCGCTGAGACTTTATTTTTTTGATGTTTCCAGAAGAGCCTTGACAGCAGAAACCAAAGTTCTCTTTAATTCTACACTGTTGACGAAGACTGTGGTCAACTTAGGCCAAAAGCCAAAGCTCTCCTCATTGAAAAATGCTGTAGAAGATTTGGCTAAACACCAGCAGCTTTTTCTTAGTTAAGAATCTCAGCTAACATGTTGGAGCTTTTAAATGCAGAAAGAAGGGGGAATGGAAAAGAGATGAGAAGAAGATCAGAAGAGAGTAGACACAGGGCATCTTGTCAACCCCAACTCAAATGCTAGGCAAAAGGCACCTCTTTCTTCTGTCTCCCAATATCCCTTTCTATTCCAACACTTGACTTACTAGGATAAATTTAAATATATTTTAAACAGTTAATGAGGCACGTGTGTGTTGGTGCATGCATGTGTGTGCTTGCATGGGTTCTTGTGTGCATGTGTAGTGGCTGGGGGTAGAAAGAGAGATAACCTGTAGTAGTTGAATGGAGGTTGTTTATCATATTGACATCTTTCCAGCAGCAATATATGGCATTGTTTTTAGAAGACTGGCGTGTTCTTTATTTTTTAAATTGAAAGACTAAAACATAAGAGTTGTCCAGTTTTATAGTTGAAAGTGCTTTCCAACCACATACCTCAGTCCCATCTTCTACATATGAGGAACTGAAGTTCCAGAGGTGTTGGGTGGCTTATCTAAGAGCATATCTAGGAGAAAGAAATGTTCCTTCTGGAATGGCCCGTGTATCCTCACTTTTGATTTTCAGTACTCCAGGATGTTTAGACCCTATCCTAGGAAGGAATAGCAAGGATGGCCACTTCCCCTAGGGGCTCTAACCCGGGCATCCTGCTTGTTAAACAGCATCCATCCCCATGGGGCATTTTCAAAGCCTCCAGTGTTCCCCACTATTGTGTTCACTGGCTCTAAGCCAGCAGACAAGCATTTGAACTTCTGTGCCTGGGATGATGCCTAGCACTTCAGGGAATCAACAGCCCAGCTTTCTTTATAATATTACACTTCCAGGAAAAAAAATATTTTTGAAGTGTTCTAATTCCTAAGAGTATTTACATCTAAAAGGCACAAGGCAAGTCTTAAAAATTCAGTGAGATGACAGGGTTTGAAAGGATATCATGTGAGAAAATATGCCCTCTCTTGACTTTTCCAAAAAAAAAAAGTAAGTCATGGCTTGTGCCGTGGACAGAATGTTGTCACTTAGAGTATTATCAGTGGTGAAACTAAATGTTAATTTGAACCACTTTTCATCAGAGCCCAAAAGAACATTCTGGAAAGACTAAAACTATCCACCTGGCCTAAAGGAGACAGATCCAAGAACACAGCGGAATTCCTAAATCTTTTCAAGTGGAAAAGTTTCATTCCGTTCCTTGTCCATCCCATCCAGTTTGTGCCAGAGTAAGGTAGATCAAGTTCATTTGTGTTTTCAAACACCTTCCCAAAGATCTTAAAGATGAAAGAACACAGTTGAGATGGTGGTAAGAAAAGTTCTTTTAAGTATAGGATTCCATCAGCATTAAGAATTTGGTGATGCAAAACATTAAAATTTATACAGATATATTAAATAAAAATATGTTTCGAATATAAACAACAAATAATAAACAGACCATTTTGCTACATGCACTTCTATTTATCTGCCTTATGTTGGAGTACATACTAAATTCCTTATTTCAAAAGAGTGCCTTGAGGATTAGGCCCCAAAGAAAAAGGGCTACTATCTTTTTCTTTCTGTAATTCAAGAAAAAATAACCAAAATGCAAAGCATACTTTTTAAGTCTTGTGTTCCTTTGTTGGCACAATGGCGTAAATACTCTCTCGGCAAATAGGCAGGTAAGAGACTCTACTACTAAAAACTCAATATTGCTATTGCCAATTTGGCCATGAATCAAAAGCTTGCCGTTTTTTTACCCACCAACTACCTTGAGGAAATAATTAGACAAGAGCACAAATGTATAAAAATGTGCATCACAATTTATGATGTTAAAAAAACCAAAACAACCTCAAAGTAAATGAAATAGGAATCTGTTAAATAATTATTATATTCCAACAGTAAATGCTAAGGCCCATAAGGACCCATGCTGGAGCAGACTGACTGACTTGGAAAGAGGTTACAAGAGTGTAGGGAACATGGCAGTGTCAGACCTGGAACCACGTCTTGTTCGGCCATTGGCCAACTGGGTGTCCTGGGGCCATCTTTTGGACCTCACTCCTTACCCTCACTTCCTCCAGTACAATCAACGGAGATAGTGGAAATACGGTGCTTAGCAATGAGATTAGTGTATAGAGATATTGAAGCTTAAAAGTACTATTGACTTTACAAAGATGTTGTTACATGCTATGGACTGAATATTTGTGTCCCCTGTAAATTCATATGTTGAAACCGTAATTCCAATGTGACGGTATTTTGGAGGTGGGGCCTTTGAGAGGGGATTGGGTCATAAGGGTAGAACCCTCCTGAATGGGATTAGTGCCCTCAGAAAAAAAGACCAGAGAAGCAGCCAGCTCTCATTCTGCCATGTGAGGATACGATGACAAGGTGGCTGTCTGCAACCCAGAGGAGGACCCTTGCTAAAACCTGATCATGCTAGCACCCTGATCGTAGACTTCTGGCCTCCAGACTGTGAGAAATAGACTTCTGTTGTCTAAAGCCACCTAGTATCTGGTACTTTGTTACAGCAGCCTAAAGAGACCAAGTTATTAGGTTAAAAAAAAAAACTTATAGTCCAATCACATTCTCATCAAAGATACAGGGATCTGTTTATTCATCTAGTAGCCAAATATTTATTGAGCATTTAATAACTGACACTTCGTTAGGAAAAGAAGCTATAATAATAAATGAAAATGTGCCTTCTTGGGGTCCAGTCTATTACTGGTGACCAAGTGTGACCACTTGAGTTTAAAATCCCAGCTGTGATGCCAGAGAGGAAGGGGGTAAAGAGAGCTTGCAATAGTAGGATTTGAGCCAATCAGGAAGGGCAGGGAAGTTTCCTAAGGAAATTGCAGTTTAGCAGAGACAGAAGGATGAATAGGACTTGACCAGAGGAGACGGAGGTGTATGGGAGGCGGTGCACATAAATGGTTAAGCACACTAAGTCTGGAGTGAGTCAGGATTCCAAAACTCCTCTCTCACCCCTAGGCTGTTGTGATTCTGATCTGTGGCTCATTCTCTCTGTCCCAATGACCTCACCTGTAAAACGGACATAATAGCTTTCTTTATTTAACATGATTGTCGTGAGAGTTAAAATAGACAAATAGAACAGAGCTTAGCATAGTGCCTACTACTTGGAAAATATTTAATGAATACTAGATAACACCAAAAGGAGGGCGAAAAGAATGAAGATCAAGGCAAGGTATGCAAAAGCCCCATGGGAGCACCATGACAAAAAGGGAAGGAAGCCATGTTGGTCAATCTGCTTTTATTCTGAAAGCTCCTGGAAGCCCTTGAAGGATTTAAGCAGTGGGCATTCCATGGTCTCCATCATTCTCCCTCTCACCGTTGGTGCTACAACCCCACCTGCCAACTCTTTCTCCAGCACTTATTTCAAGGCCTTCACACATGATGTTTCCTTGTCATAGACTGTTCTTTCCATCTGTCTTCTCCTATCTCCTTCAGAGGAGTGTCACTCCCTCAGAGAAGCCTTCCCTGACCTCCCAACCAGGCAAAGCCTTATTAACAGCCTCCCAGTGTGCAAGCTTGCTTTGCCTGATTGAAGTCTACCCCCTCTACCTACAACTCCAGAGACGAGACACTGTCAATGTTCTTCATTGTGACCCCAAAGATTAGCACAGTGGTTGACCTCTAATGTGATTTCATGTTAGGTAATGGAAGACAAAAGGTTGAAAGAGAAGGAGGAAGGTTAAAAAAAAAAATGGAGAAAAAACGAGGTAGGGTGAGGAAGTGATGAAATCAACTCAATTTCAGACTTAATTTTAAAATTTTAAAATCAACTTAAATTGTTTTTGAGTGGCCCATCTATATATAGATGTTCTAAAAACGGGGAAAAGTGATCTGGAGTTTGAGAGATCTAAGCTAGAGACATGTCCACTAAGGAGTCATGGGAGAAAACCCAAGCAAGGGAACGGGGACTAGCAGGGCCTTTGGAGACAGATGGTTTGGGATCACTACCTGCGTGAACATGGGCAGGGTGCTAAATTCCTAGGTCTCCTTTAAGAACCAGAGAAGGATAGTACCCTATCACAGCCAGCCATACGTCCAACAGCATGCCTCTCATATGTCTAGGCTGCCTCATACCCAGCCGGTCACGAGAGTACCCTGAATATTAATCATATAGAAATGAGACTCTCCTATTGGCTTGTACTGGAGTTTCTCAAGTACGGACTGATATCTGTCAGTTATAGGTAGGGCTGTTAAAATGTGCATCATTTTACCTTTCCCCAGCTCCCTCACTGGGTTGTACAGAGATCCAAAGAGAAAATGCATATGAAAGGACTTTAAAATCTCAAAAGAGGTCAAACAAATGAAGATGTCATTATGACAGAGATCAAGTGACAATATTCATGATGACTTTTTCTTCATCCTAGAGGAAGAGAGAAATGCATTCCATTGGAGTCCATCTTTTCAGATACGTTAGCAGTTAACATAGGTGTTGGAAGTCCGACAAACCTGGGTTTAAATCTGGCTCAGTGATTTCCTAGTTGCACAGTCCTGAGTCAGGGACTTAATTTTAAGTCTTTCTTCTCATGTGTAAGATAATAATAACAGCACCGCTTCACAAAGTTGTTTATTAGATAACACCTATGAAGTGCTTTACACAGTGCTAGGCATAAGTGGTGCTTAAAAATGTTAAGAATCAATACATTATTATTATCTTCAGGAATGTTCTGGAGAGAAGTGACCAAATGGAAGAATCACCAAATCTTGCCCACTTTCGGTATCTTCTCATCTTGGCTCTACTGCTCCAGATCCAAGATGTTGAGTTAGATGGCAGAGCTCCCTGTAACTCAATGGAGAGTTCTTACCTTCCCCACTCACTAATTAAGGACATATATGAAGTGTACTAGTCCCAGGCAAAGGGTTCCTGGGGGGAAATCAGGTAATAACTTGGGTCAAGTTATACACAGAAAGGCAAACCTGTTTCCAGACAATGCAGAGGGATCCATGCAGTTTTGGCGACTGCATCAAAAAAGATCATGAGTTTCATTCCAGGCCTGGCTATCTCTTGTCTTGCCATGTGATCTTGAGTAAGTCATTTCACCCTTTGGGTACCATTATCAATCATCTTTTCTTCTTTTTTTTTTAAGTTTTTTTATTTATTTGATGGGGCACCTGGGTGGCTCAGTCTTTAAGCGTCTGCCTTCGGCTCAGGGCGTGATCCTGGCGTTATGGGATGGAGCCCCACATCAGGCTCTTCCGCTGGGAGCCTGCTTCTTCCTCTTCCACTCCCCCTGCTTGTGTTCCCTCTCTCGCTGGCTGTCTCTCTCTCAGTCAAATAAAAAATAAATAAATAAATAAATAAATAAATCTTTAAAAAATATATTTTTTATTTGAGAGAGAGAACAAGGGGGGGGGAGTAGAGGGGGTGGGGGATGCAGACTGCCTGCTGAGTGGGGAGCTTGATATGGGGCTTGATCCCAGGACCCTGAGATCATGACCTGAACCAAAGTCAGATGCTTAATCCACTGAGCCACCCAGGCGCCTTCATTATCTATCATCTTTAACTGTGACATGAGAAAGGAGAGAAATGGAGGGAGGAATGGAGTTGTGAATTATCTCTAAGTTCCCCCCAAGTTTTAGTTGTCATGATTCCATGCTTATAGACTAATTGGTGCCTGTCCATTCTTCGCCGACCCTAGCAAATGTTTGTTAGATGCACCTCCTCTCCAAAGGGAATTTCATGTACAAAAAAATCATTTTCATGTTCTCTAATTCCTCATGAAATTGCTAATTATCACTCCATAAAGAAGCCAACCATTGAGTTGGTAATAAATATGCTTTTAAAAAAGAAATAATTTACTGATGGCTGATGAACTTCACTTAATTGGCATGTAGAGCCACCTTAGTGATGTTAAGTCATTTGAGACCAAAGAATGTGAAAGAAAGATATTCCTGCTTGTAGTAATTAGAACCGGGGTCCAGGGAGGGTTTGTTTGTTTTTCTTGGAAGAAAGTTTTGTTATAATATACCTGAAGAAAGACGTCACTTTGGGAGAGTAATGAAGGCTACATGCTGGAGACACTGTGGGTTTCTCTGAATAGGTTTATTTGGCTGGAAAGGGATGTGGTTTGAGCATGAGCCATGAGTGTGCTTGCGGGCATATCAGAATGAAATGTTGAAATGAGGATTATTCCAGAAAATGATCGGAGGAGATAATAATGAGGGATAAGTAATGAGGATTCCATTAGTTAAAGACTTTAAATTCTATCCATAGTTTAAAATTTATAGGAAAGACACTTGGGAATTTGTGTGGTTCTGGAAAGACTTTTTTTTTTCTTTTTTCTAAATTGCAGAGTGTAGGCACACTTTCCAGCACCTTCTCCACACCCATGAAGAAAAATAACCCAACCAACACAGAAATACCAGATCTGAGGTGTTGTGAGAAGTCCCTCAATTTAAACCCAGCCCTTCTCTCCATTGCCTGTTTTAGGAAATGTGACTAGACACCTTCCTCAACATTACCTTGAATTCAGAATTAAAGTGGATGGAAAGAATAAAAAATGATACGATGTCCTAAAGCACCAAGTCCCCATTTATGTTGACCTGACAAAATTGTTTATAGTGTCAGAGTGATTATGACACTTGGGGAGAGGGGAAGCCGAATATGACCACAGAGAGTAAAAACAAGTTTGAGGGACTCCTTGTATTTCCTCTCCATTCCTTCCGACAGGCTGCACCACGCTCCCTGGGGAAGGGATTCTCACAAGCAGAATGATAATGAAACCAACGTCCCACCACTTTTCGCTCTTCGACGAAGCAGTATTAACTATTGCCATTCCTTTCATTACCCAGCCGCTGATGTTTGTAAGCATTTCATTGTTTTTTTACCGTATGGACTAGTTTTATACCTACTAAGTATAGAACATAAGTCTCTAAGTTTGTTCTACAAGCTTTTTGGAGGCTTGGTTTCTCTATTGTCCAAGTGGTCAATGCCTTCATAACTGCTAACTGCGGGAGAAATTCCCAATTCCCTTTTTGGCATGTGACGCTGTAAACACCTCCACCTTTGCTCCTAGTTCTCTCCCAGTTTCTCTCCCACTTTCTGACGCTCTTTTCTGTGATCTTTCCCCGAGGTCTTCTTTTGTTTTAATTTCGTTGCTAGATTTTGCATTTTTTAGAGCAGTTTTAGGCTCACAGCAAAATGAAGCGAAGGTTACAGAGACTTCCCATATACCCTCACGCATTATCAACACCCTCCTACCACAACGGTATGTTTGTTAAATTCATAAACCTACATGGACACATCCAGAATCACCCAGAGTCCACAGTTTACGTTCGGGGCTCACTCCTGCATATCCTATGGATTTGGACAAATATATATTGACATGTAGTCACCACTGTAGTATTAGACAGAGTTATTTCACTACCCTAAAAAGATCCTCTGTATTCCACCTAGTCATCCCTCTGTCTCCCCCAGTCCCTGGAAACCACTGATCTTTTTGCTGCCTCCACAGTTTTGACTTTTCCAGAATGTCATATAGCCCGAATCACACAGCATGTAGCCATTTCAGATAATGGCTTCTTTCACTTAGTAATATGCATTTAAGGTTCCTCCAAGTCTTTTCATTGATTCATTTCTTTTTAGCTCTGAATATTATCCCATTGTCTGCATGGGCCACAGCTGGTTTATCCATTCGCCTACTGAAGAACATCTCGATTGGTTCCAAGTTTTGACAATTATGAATAAGGCTGTTCCAAACATCCATGAGCAGGTTTTTGTGTGGACATAAATCCTCAATTCCTCTGGATAAATACCAAGAAGCACGATTGCTGGAGTGTAGAGTGTGATGTTGTGGTATAAAAAGAAATATATATTTGGTCTTCATCCCTAGTTCCTTGTACAGAGCTCCTAAAATCCTTGTAATTTCCTCAGTGATGGGGTGATAGGAGTATCTTTTGTTATAATATTTGATCTTAGTCCCTGTTTCCTAACACAAAAGCTTCCAAGACACTTAGGATCTCCAGAATGATGAATGTCTTTTGAATGCTAATGAAATGTCTAGTGGCTGGGGGCCTCTAGACAGCTTCAGATTGGGGGCTGGTCACTAGAAAGACCAAGGCATGACTAGAGGGTTAGAACTTTCAGCCCCACCCCACACCTCCAGAGAGAGGAGAGGGACTGGAGATTGAGGTAATCACCAATGGCCAATGATTTCCTCAATCGTACCTGCCTAATGAAACCTCCATAAAAACCTCTAAACTACAGGGATCAGAGATCTTTCAGGATGGTGAATGTATCCATATGCCAAGACAATGGCTTACCCCAACTCCATGGGGCAAAAGCTCTTGTGCTCAGGATCCTTCCAGACCTTGCCCTATTGATGTAGTTTTGGAATATAGGTGAGGTTCAGTGGGGTGGAGTCCAGAGCTGATGACCAAGAAAGAATTCTTGAGATGTCTTTGGTGCAAAACGGTGATTTATTAAAGCACGGGTACCGGACCCATGGGCAGAAAGAGCTGCTGCCCTGGGTTGTGAGGGGTGGCTGATTATATACTATGGGGTTGGGGAGGTAAGGAAAAAGGGAGGTTGAGAAAGCGCTTTCGTATATTAAAGAAGACTCACAGGATAAGGGAGGCCTTGCCCTTGTCAAGTTAAAGTTGTTTTTCCCTCTAGCAAGGCATTAGCATTAAGATGGTTGGGAGCTTCCTGGAAGAATGTCACACAGGTCCCACCCAAGAGTGGGGGGTGGGGAGAAGTTGCAGGGTGTCAGTTTATGCTTTGTCTTCAGCCAGCGTTCTGCTCCCTCATCACTATGTATCTCTTCATCTTGCTGTTCAGCAAGATTCTTCTTTATAAACAGGTAATAGTGAATCAGTACATTTCCCTGAATTCTGTGAGCCATTCTAGCAAATCAGTCAACTCACTCCAAACCTGCTGAAACTATGTATGCTCCCTATGTTTCTTATTCAGTTAATGTGCTTTTTATAACCACCACATACATCCACCCAGGCTAAAAATCTCAGTTACCTTCTCCCCTCTCCCCTTCCTCACATCTATACCTAATCAAAGACCTAATCCTGACACCCAGGTTTACGAGAAATACCATTAGAATCTACCTGCTTCTTTACTTACCCCATTTACTTCATGCCCCATCACTTTCTCAGAATATTGCAATAGTTTTCAGACTTGTCTAACATTCTAATTCTCCTATCCCTAATCCAGTCTATATTTCCATATAAGTCATCATTCTAAGGCAGCAATGTCTTGTAGAACTTTCTGGAATGATGGAAATGCTCTATATCTGCACTGATCAATAGGGTAGCCATTACCTCCTATGTTGCTATTGAGAACAACAAATATGGTTAGTGTGACTGAAGAACTGAATTTTAGATTCAATTGAATTCAAACCTACATAGCCTCATGGATCTAGAGGCTACCATATCAACCACAACAGTTCAAAAACATGGTTTTTTTTTTTCATATCTTACCCTAGTGCTTCCAAAAGGTCTTTAACTATAGGACAAGGTCTAGAGTTTGTAGTATGGCACTGAATGACCATAATCCAATCCCCTTTCCAGTTCTTGCCATCTCCTCTGCACCAATCCCACATATAAGCTGGCGCTGTAGAACATCGCTGTACTTAAACGAGCCATAATTTTTAGATTTTCCAGCTTTTGATCCTGCTCTTTCCTCTACCTAGAATGCCCTTTGCTTATTTTATTCCTTTCAAAATCTATGACTTTCCATGCCTAATAAAGCCATGCACACACCCTCCAACAGAGGAACATCCCCTTATCCTTGACCTTGAACAAGCCAGTAGCATCTCTCAGCCCAGTTTTCTCATCTGCAAAGTGGGAGTGATAATATTTTCTGCCTTCCAGAGTTGTTGGGGGATTAGATTAGAGCTATCCAGACTCCACCACTGAGAAAGCACTCCATAGAACTGCTGTTACTTTTTTCTGTTCTCCCACAACACTTATCATGTGATATTAGAGGTCTTTCCCCTGGGACTCTCGCTCTCTCAAGACTATGAGCTCATGAGCAGCAAAGACTCAATCTTGTTCATCACAGTACACCAGCATCCAGCATAATGTGGCTATTTGGCAAATGCTTTAACTGGCTGACAAATATTGGAATGAAGCAATTATTCACATAGGATGTCACAAAATAGTAATAAAAAAAGTATGCCTTTTTTTGTGTGTATCTTTAGGGAGGAGCACAAGAGATATACAGTGGCAAAGAATGAGAAAAGAGAACTCTATCAACTTCTCTCGTAAAGCATTACATTTTTCTCGTTGCTGCCCAGAAAAACTGGCAGAAGCCTGTTGTTAAATCTGTGTCCCCTCTCCTTGCTTGACGGAGTATAGCTCTAACGTTTTGGCCGTTTTGACAATCTGGGTCCTCTGCCCCTCCCTGCCTTGGGCATCAGGCTTCCATCATTATCACCAAGGAAACAGCAGGGATGTCTCATTCCTCACAGCTCTGCATATTTCAACTCTGGTCGCCTTTGTCCAGCGAGCTAAATTCTTCATGTGCACCCCACTAAATCAACTGTCTTCTATTCAGTACTTTATCCATTATTCTACCTTAAAAAGAGAGAGAGAGAGAGAGAGAGAGAGAAACTGATGTATAACAATTTCTTCTCTTGGGAATGGTCTTTTTCCAGACCTGTCACTATTTTTGAATGCACCAGACATTTTTGGTCCTTGGGAGCAAATACAAGAATTGTCTGTTTAGCCCTTGGAGTGCGGGCAGTGTAAGTGCGGGTCAATTTTAAAGAAGGCAACAGAGCATTCATAATGGGTTTCCCTTTTAAAAGCAGAGTAGACCAAAAATAAACCTGACAAAGGGCAGCTGTAGAGTTTTAACATGTGGAAAACTCCACAGGCAGCAGTTATGTAACTGGAAAGAAACATGATAAATATTTCACACCGTTAGATGAACTTCCAACTCTGACACGTGAAAAGCAAAGAACACAAAACACACCTCAACTCCCCAAAGAGCAAAAAGCTTACACTGAGAAAGGGCCAAGGCTATTGCTAAAATCGGAGCCCTGCCTACTAGCAAGAGTCTTGAATGCTTTTTTTCCCCCCCTCTGGCGTCCAAGGCGGAGCCCGCGAACCCCATCTCCCCCGAGCGCCTCCCCCGCAGCTTCGCCCGTTGGCCAGAAATTTTCCAAAAATCTCCACCCCTGGGATGAAAACCCAAAAAGTTTTGGGCCAAGGAGAAGGAAGACAGGAGTTGGAGCGAGGCAGGCGGAGTTGCCCTCCATCCCGCCTCCCCCCAACCCCCGCGGCCCGCGCCTCCCGCCCCCGGGCTCCTCGCCCCGGGGACAGCTGGCAGTCCCGCGCCGGACCAGACACAAAGCCGATCAATCCCGGCGGCGCGGGGGCGGGGGGACGCCCGCCAGGGCTTCCCTTCCGCTCCTCGCCTCCTCCTGCCCCCTCATTAGGACCCAGCCCACACCTCGTCCGGCATCCGCGGCCCTCCCCCTCCCACCCCTCACCCCACAAAAGGAACAGCCCAAACCCCCCTAGCCCCCGGACAGACCAGACCTGCCCCTAGGCTGTCGGTTGAGAAGCGCCCCCGGCAGGGGGAAACTGACATCCATCAGGGTCCGCCCACAGCTCCCCTTCTCTCCCCGGAGCCAGTCTCTTCTCTCTCCCGCCCCAGAAGTTCAGGGGCCCCTGACCGGCCTCCCGCGCTCCGGCCGCCGGGACCCTCGGCCTCCAAGGAGCAGCCAGCTCGGACCCCGGGAAGATGGCGAGGAGGAGCCGCCACCGCCTCCTTCTGCTGCTGCTGCGCTACCTGGTGGTCGCGCTGGGCTGTAAGTTGCTGGGGTACCCCCACCCTCCCAACCAAGCGTGCTGGTACCGGCCCCCCAGACCTCCAGCCCCTGGACGCGGCGCTCGCGGACGGCCGTCTCTGGGGCTCTGGGCTGCGGGTGTGCCGCGGGGCGTCTGACTTGACACTCAGCGAGCGGGAATCGGGGTGCAGGCAGGCGCGGGGATCTTTGGTTTAGTGTAAATAGCATCTGATTTTGTCAATTCTGGGTGGAGAAAATTCAAAGTCCACACCAGCCGATTCTCACCTTCTTCCAAAGTTGGGGTAAGTTTTCAAAGACGCAGGGACGCGAGCAGAATGCAGAACTCACTAACTACTTAGAAGATGCTAGGATCTCAAGATGGCATCACAGGGAGGCAGGCGCCGGCCACACGCGAAGTACCGGAGAAGGGGGTAGCGTCAGAGTTGTCTTGGTTTCTGAGCTTCCAATTGTACCGGTAAAATGCAGTGCACTTGTGGGGCAGGGGGATGAGGGGAATTCGTGGCTGCTGAGCCAGAATTACTTTTATCCTCTCCACCTGCGCATCTATATTCAGTTAGGGAAGTCTGGTCTGGGAACTCTGGCCAGCTGCTGTGTCCTCAGGGGACGTCCGACCGAATGATTGTTAGAAAGAGGCAGAAGCTGAATGAACGAGGAGCGGGGGGACGTCCCAAAGCCCGTTTCACGGGGTGGTTCTAAACAGGATTTTCACGGATTCTGGGCTCACGAGATTTAAAATCCTGGGAACGTTGCCTATTATTTTGTTTTCTTCGCGTTTACTTTTTAGGAAAATGGAGGAAATCGAAATAGATCGTAAGCGCTTTTTTCTGTTGTTTTTCTTGTTTTTCGTTATCCCCTTTTTTCTCTTTCTCTCTTTCTTTCTTTCTTTCTTTCTTTCTTTCTTTTTTTTAATCGAATGGGTTATTATTGTTGCTTTTCAAGTTCTGGTAATATTTAAAATAACCCGCCGAATGAGTGTCTAATACCATAATACAATGAATTTTTCTCACGTTCTTATTGCCGAAGTGAGTATCGCCGAACTCAACGTGATGTGAGCTTTGTTCCTTCGTGGGGGAGAAAGGTGCAAGTTGTCTCAGCAAAGGGGCATGTGCTGACCTATATTATAGAAAATCAAACCAAGACGGCAAGTCTTCACAATAAAACCATTATGCAATTTTGAAACTGGAATCATGTTGGACACACACAAAAAAAACGCAGTAATGGTAAAGGGCAACAAAGAGACGGGCTGGAGGAATTGTCACAAAACTGCGGGGAAAGTTATGTATTTTGTTGATGATCCTAAATTTCAAATTAAAAAAAGACTGATTTTAGAATTGCTACTAATTAAAAACAGAGAAAATGGTTTTACTCTTCTATTCTTATTCAGCGATCAAAATAGAAACAATACACCCTAAGTTTTAAAGTGTAGCCAAGAAATAACCAAGCGGCAAACACAGGGTTAGATGAATGAGCAGAATAACCTCTTCTTCAGACTTTGGGTAAATCTAACCATTGGCTCTTCTAACCCCGACTCCTATGGGGGAATAATGTGGGAGTATGTGTGGATCTTTTCTAGTTTGTTCCCAGGGTGCCAAAAGGTCTGGCATTGCAAGAATGTTTTCTTTTCTTTGTGTGTGTGTGTGTGTGTGTGTGTGTGTGTTTAAATAAACTTAGTTATAACAGTAGATGTAAAGAAATATTGTGAAGATAGTATGGAGAGTTCCCATATATACCACATCTACTTTCTCCTTTTAACATTTTATGTTAGTATGATACATGTCATAATTAATGAAATGGTTTTGGTACATTATTATTAACTAAAGTCCACACTTTATTCAAATTTCCTTCATTTTTACCTAATGTCCCTTTTTATTTCATGATCTCACTCAGGATACTCTATTACATTTAGCAGTCCTGTCTCCTTAGGCTCCTCTTAGCTGTGACAGTTCCTCAGACTTCCCTTGTTTTTTTATTACTTTGACAAGTTTGAGGAGTACTGGTGAAGTATTTTGGAGAATGTCCTTTAACTGGTGTGTTTCTGATGTTTTCTCATGACTTCTATATCAGTATGGGCTTATGAATATTTATTTTATACTTTGGATTATAGTCCAACATGATTTTATTTATTTTAGTCTTAAAATCTAAAATTCTTCTAGCTTTTGCCATTGGGAGTTCTTCTAGTAGTTTCTGTATCCTCTGACATACCTCCATCATTATATATATATGCATTTTTGTTTGTTTTTAGCGCTTCCTTACTTTCTGGAAACACAAAGTCTTCAGGCTGATCTTGTATATTTCCTGCTCCAGTCATCGGCCATTTCTCCAAGGAGCCCTGGTTCCTTTTATTGGAGAATTGGTATTAGAAACAAAGATGTGAGTCTACCGCCATACCACCTTGAACACACTTGATTTCATCTGATCTCAAAAGCTAAGCAGGGTCGGACCTGGTTAATACCTGGGTGGGAGAAACCAAGATGTAGGCACTGGGTATGCTCATTGCTATCAGAGTGTTGTTGAAAAACAAGAATGTTTTTCAGGGCTAAGTTTCACTCCACAGTCCTATTTGTGATTTATCCACTCAGGTTTCATGTCCAGATCCAAAAACAGTATATTAAAGGCTATGTATAGGGGCGCCTGGGTGGCTCAGCCGTTAAGTGTCTGTCTTTGGCTCAGGTCATGATCCCAGGGTTCTGGGATTGAGCCCCGCATTGGGCTCCCTGCTCGGTGGGAAGCCTGCTTCACCTCTCACACTCCCCTTGCTTGTGTTTCCTCTCTTGCTGTCTCTTTCTGTCAAATAAATAATTAAAATCTTAAAAAAAATAAAGGCTATGTATATATCAGACCCTATTCTAAGGACTTTCTGAATATTCTCTCTTTTTAAGTTCTCAGCAAATGCATGATACAGAAAATATCCAAGTTACAGATAATGACCCCCATGGTTCAAGAAAGCTCATTCATGTAGGCTGGAAAGAAATGGAATGGGGATTTGAAGATCTGAGAATTTGTTCCATAGGTAATTGGACTTTTCTCCTTTTTCTATCTGAGCACGTAAATCCTTCCACTGTCTCCATTCAAAAAGCACTTTGTGAATTTCTTATTCTCTAATTATATACTCATCTTCTTAATATCCATCCCCAGTATAACTGTACTATCCTTTTGTCCTGATCCTAATTTATATAATATGCTTATTCCATTCTTTCCTTTTATTTTTATTTGTCTGTATCCTTATTTTTTCTTAGTAGTCTGGAAGACTTTTGTTGTTGCTGCTGCTACTGTTATTTGGACTATGAGTTCACTGTACCTGTTGATATATGGACATTTACTTGTGTGTTTAGTGAAACTATACTTTTCTTTACCATGGAAATGGCAACTCCGTGAAGGAAGGCATTCCTTCATGTTTGCTCACCACTGTATGTACAGCGCTAAGCAAAGTGCCTGGTTAATAGTAGGGGTAAATAGATACTTGTTGATCAGCTAGGAAGGGCATGAGGTGGAGTGGGGTGGAAGAAATGGATGAATGGAATTAATGATCTCAATATAAATCATGAAGCCCTAACGAATGCTAAGTAGGTGAGGTGTCAGATTTCTCTGAGGAGATATTTAAGCCAAGCAGTTGAATGTGAATGAGAGCAGTATGCTGTTCTTGACCCTACATGGCTAGTAGCAGTTGGTTCTCAACTCTGGACTGGAACCCGAGCCAGGCTACTTGGCCTGAGTCTGTAATCTCTCATCAACTGATAAGGACTGTGAAGCAGGGAGAGGTCTGGATCTTCTGCAAAATCACAAAGTTCTGCCCCGGTGGTGAAACTGACCCAAAAGAGCACTCCAGGGAACGAGTGCCAGGAAAATTCTGCCCTCTGTAAACATTGTTAAGAACAAAGCATCATCATCAATTTGCGGAGGAGGACCGATTCCATCCTGGCACGGTCCTAATTATCTGATGAACAGAAAGGTCAGATTGGGCTTGCTGGTAGACCTGATAACGGTTTTAAAGCTGAGACAGAAATGACGTTTAAAAGGAAGAAGTCTAAAACAAAAAGTCAGCATAGAGAGAACAGCAAATTCCCTAAGGTTGATAATATAATACTCACTATCCTGCCACCAGAGCAGTTTAATGAGAGGAGCCTATGTGCATTTACATACGTTTTCTCTCCCCATGGTCTCTATTGCATTGGTTTCCTTTGCTGGGCCTTGTTGTTAGAGAAGATGTTTGGACCTACGGAAGCTGTGTTCATTGAAGTTGGACCAGAAGAAATCTGTAAAGGCCATTACTTAAAATAACCTTTTTATCCCACAGCACTGCTGAGTCAGTAATTCAGTATACCTGTATTGCCAGATTGATGCTTTGAGGAAGATGAAGGTGAATATAGAAAAGGGGAATCAGAATGTAGGTCAAGTGCTTTCTTTGGCAAAAGCAGAGAAAGAAAACTTAAAACTGGGTACTGTTTTCTTGGGAGGTGTTACTGTTAACATGACCAGAACTCAGAAAAACAACCCAACTGTGTTAGCTTTCTATTGCTACAGAAACAAATTACCACAAATTTAATATAACACAGACTTATTATCTTAAAGTTCTAGGGGCCAGAAATCTGAAATAGGTCTCGCTGGGCTAAAATCAAAGTATGGGAAAGGCAGCTATCTTCTCGAGGTTCTAGGGACGAATCAGCATCTAAGCTGTTTTTCCAGCTTCTAGAGGCCACTGGCTCATGGCCCCATTCCTCCACCTTCACAGCCACCTGTGCTCGGCTCCCATAAATCTGGTTCTCTCTCATCTACCTCCCTCTTCCACTTGTAAGGACCTTTAAACTTACATCGGACCCACCTGGGTAATCCAGGTTAATCTCTCCATCCCAAAGTTAGCTGGTTAACAACTTTAATTCCACCTGCAAACTTAATTCCTATTTATCATGTAAGATAACATGTTTTAGGCTCCTGGGATTAGGATGTGGACATCTCTGGGAAACCATCACACCAACCAAAAGTGGGATGTACACAGTAACAGTGTAATCAGCATGTAGCCAAGAATATTCTAGATCCCATGGAGCAACTGTAACTTTTACCTTTAAATTATAATTTATAGTGCTATAGAACTGTATTTTTTGAGTTCTATTTCAGATCACATAGTGTAGCAGTAAAGAACACGTACTCTGATGCTGAATTCTGTGTTATTTACTAGCTAACTGTATGATCTGGTCCAAGCTATCTGATTTCTGTGTGTGTCGGTTTACCCATCTGTAATGGTGATAATCCCAATAACAGACTTACTTTGTAGAGGTGTAGGGAGAATTAAATGTGTACATATATATAGCACACTTAGAAAACTGGTCCTGTTATTATTGATAATATTTGGGGTCAGTAGAGTTAAACAGTCATATTATCATTTATAATGGATTTCCTACATTTCAGAGAATCCTATCCAAACACAAATAGACTGTTTCATAAGTATTATACTAATTTAAACAGTTTGTTTTATTCACTTTTATTTTAAAGAATTTATTTTAAAATGTGTTTTTTCAAGTTTTATTACAAAATACACACATATATCTGTATTATCACAAAATACTTGCACGTGTATGTGGACACGTGTCTATCTATCTACATTAAAAGAATATGCTAGGCAAGTGAAGGGGGGGAAAACCATCTCAGATACGGAGGGAACAGGGCTGCACAGAGGTACTTGAGCAAAAGCAAGCAGGAAATGGAAGAAGTCCCTTATGGCCAGAGCATGGATGACAGGGGAAGACAAAAGACAGCAGCCAGCTGGTAAGAGGGACTTGTAGGGCATATTTAGGATTTTAAATTTATCCTAAAGACCGGGAGAAGCCACTGAAAGCCCTTAAACACTGGGTATCAGTTAGATTTGCCTTCAAAGAGAACACATTGGATGGAGTGTGGAGAATGGGCGGGATGGACGGGTGGGTAGGACATGGAAGTGGGGAGCCCAGTTAGATGTTATTGGAGTGGTCCAGGCTGTTACATCCAAAGTATTTATTTTATATGGTTTATTGAAAATACGTACATGCACATATATAATTAGACATTTACATCCACCCACAGAAAAATTGTTTTATATCTGAAATGTAGTTAATTAAATTTAATCAGAAATTTGAGAGAAAGGGCTCTTTAGTTTTTAAGGAATTTTTTAAAATGGTGTATGCTACATGTGTTTCCAACTCTCTCTTCAGCTCCCAGCATCTAAACATAAAACTAGCTTTTGGGGGTACTGTTTATCGTCTTTCAGTATTATTCTCCCCCCTCCCCCGCCCCGTGTTTGTCTTCTTCAGCATTGTTTTACCTTATTCCCATCTTGCCATCCTTAAGAGGGTGATTGGATTAGGTTTGATGGGGAGAAGAGTGGCCTTCTGTGTTACTAAGTATGTGAGGGTGTGCCTGTGTGAGAGACAGAGGCACAGACAGAGATAGAGAGAGCGAGGGATAGAGGTGGGGGGAAGGGAGAGAAAGAAAGAGAAGGTGTGTGCTCAAATGAATGCCTGCTAACAGGATCCACAGAATCCTGCTCTTGGAATCTTCAGGCCAGTAAAGGGTTGGAAATGTTTACAGTTTAAATTGTTTCCATGTTTTATGAACAGAGAAGGAAAGAACTACTAGACCTAGTCCCATGAAGGTATTTCAGGAGCTACACTCTTAGCTCTCTACTCTCTTGGCTCAAACAGTCCTGAGCAAGAATTCTTGTGATTTTTTTTTTCTTCTTATTTTGGAGGGAGAGAGAGAATCCCTAACCCCAAGCAGACTCCCCACTGAGTGCAGAGCCCGAAGCAGGCCTTGATCTCAGGACCTGAGATCATGACCTGAGCTGAAATCAAGAGTAGATGCTTAACGGACTGAGTCACCCAGGCACCCCAAGAATCCTTGTGATCTTAACAGATGGGAGTTTTAGTTCTTACCTGAAGAATTTTGCCTTTCTCTCTCTCTTATGTCATTGACAGTTTTTATTTGTTTTGTTAGATTTTCTGTTTTGTTTTAGTTTTCAAAATTTTTCACAGGGACAGTGTGGGACTGAGTTGATTTTATACTGGTAAGGAGTGAAAAAGCCTAATCTGGTTTTTCTCCTTTATTCTGGGCGTTTCCAGTTCACTCACTCTCCTTTTGTCAAAGCAGTCACCTGCTGTTTTTAGATTTAGCTTTGCTCACACTGTAAAAACTTGCTAAATACTTTATTTATGGGCATAATCAAAGACAAAAATAGATCACTGTTGAATGCATTTACTTACACATTTAAAAACAAGGTATGTATATGGTAAATTCAAACAGTACAAAAATGAAAAATAACTCTTTTCTAGCCCCCTTGACTTCTATTCCACTCTTTACAGATAGACTACTCTTAAGCTTTTTGCATATAGTTCTAGAAAAATTGGGGGGAAAATATAGTTCTAGCATATATGAGCATACCGGTATAGTTTCTAAATCAAAATCAAAATTTACTATGCTTATTGTTCTGCACCTTCCAACAAATCAGATAATATTGTATATGATATTCTGTGCCTTCCTGCAAAACTTTATTTTTTTATTTTTTTAAAGATTTATTTATTTTAGAGAGAGCGCGTGCATCTGAGTGGGGGAAGGGGCAGAGGGAGAGAATCCCCAAGCAGACTCAAAGACTCCCTGCAGAGCACAGAGCCCTGAGGGTTGGTGGGGGGGGGGGGGGAGGTTTGATCCCACAGCCCATGAGATCTTGACCTGAGCTAAACCAAGAGTCAGAAGCTGATTCCAACTGAACCACCCAGGCACCCCATGCAAAAATTTATTTTTACTAGTAATTGAGCCACAACCCAAAGCTATGTCTCACAAATAGGACTCATGATAACATTTTGCAGAGGCCTTTAAAATCCTTAAGCCAAAGTGCAGCAGGGGCTACCTTCTAGGTAAAACCAACAAAAGTAAGCAGTGAAACAAAATGAATATAACAAAACAGAGGGAAATAAATTCCCAAACCAGTGACCAAATCTAGAAAGGGAAAATTCCAACTCAGATGCTATGAAAAAAGTCCAAAGTAGAGGGTAAGTGCCAACGCCCAGAGAAGACCAACACCAGCACCAGCTAAGACTTACAGACAAGTGCAAACTGGTGCTATTTTTAAAGGAGACCAAAGAAGAAGTAATGACCGCAAATAAAAAGGGAACATGTTGGACTACTGGGAAAGTGCTAAATTTGAAAAGGGAGAATTGTGCTAATGTCTTACAAAAATGTTCTAGAGGCACTTTAAAATAGGAATGGATTCTAATCAGAAGTTGGACTCCATGGAATAAACAGCAACTCAAGGCTCTATTTGTCCAGTAATCTAAACATGCAGTCTTCTATGTCATGAAAATATAGGGTACAAATTCTCCATAAGCTGGGAGCCATGGGTCATTGGACTTTGGCCTCATAGGAGGCTCTTGGTCCAGAACAAGTCAGGGGCTTTCAGACCCTGCCTATGTGGGTGTGTGTATCCGAGTGAACAACTATGCCAGTTTAGATACAATGTTTCTCCTTCCCAGCCATCTTCTCTGCTGTTGTGTTGTCATTGTTGCAATTTTTTCCATGTGGCAAATGCGATTACTAAGCCCCTTCTCCTTAACCCTCTCCAGCTCATCCATTCCTCAAAGCTGAATTCTACCACATATTATTACACTCCTGGTGTTCTTGGTATGTTCCTGATTCTCTTTTGTACTTACTGGGTTAAACTGTTACCGTGTTTACATGTGTTTCTCTCTGGATTGTGAGTTTGTCAAGGACAGAGACAATACATCTTTGTGTCTCTAGCACCTAGAATCTTGCCTGGCTCATAATGATTTCCTAATACTTAATTGAATAGAGGTAAGTAACCTGGAGTTTGATGTTTTATTTGTTTTGTAGCTTCATAAAATGACATTTTATTACTAAGGATCCCAGGACATGTGTAAAATTAATATTCCCTAATGAATGCATAATTTTGCTGCTCTTAGAACTTCCTCCTCCCTTGTGAACTATAGACTCCCTGGAGTTTAGAGTTACAAGGTAAAATAGAGACTGGTTGGCCCTATAGAGTTTTAGGAAATGTTGCTGATTGCCTGATGCTTCTTGTATTGTATAAAACAAAACAAAACACAAAACCCCCCACATAAGTTCCTCTTGAATTAGTAAGCATTGATTAAAAGTTCAGATGAATCAGACAATACCTCTTCGCAAGTTGCCTGAGAAAAACTACAACACAGGATGTTAGAGAGTTCTACGAGTACTCTCTGAAGCGGGGGATTCCAGACTGTCCTCATGGTCCAACCTCTTTGCCACTCAGTTGATATCACAGCAATCCATGTCCCACAGGAGGTAAAAGTTTACTAAGAGAGAGGGGAGGGCCTGATAAAGTGATCTTTATTTCCAAACCAAAGATGGTTTTCTTAGGCATCCTTTCCAGTAATCATATCATTCTGTGGGATCTTGACGCCTGCTCATTAGCAGTGAAGAACTTTCTTCTGGGTCCACGTGACTCATCAACTAGGTCCAAGGGTATTCTTTCATTGCAAATGCCAAGATGAGATGGATCCTAAGGTTTTCAGCTCTATTGTGCTACTCTCCCAGAAAATCTGACTGAGGATGCTGAAATGTTCAAAAAACACTGCCTGGAGCACTGCAGTGTTCTTCAGACTTTTCTTTATTCCATGTCCTACTTGTCTTAAAAAGAACATACGCCCCAACATACATTTTTGGTAATGAAGTATATACATGTGTTTCTGTATCAATATATTACATTAATTATAAGATATATATAAAATAAGTATCAGACAAATGAGATAATGAAAAATAAATCAGCAGTAATGCCCTTGGGCGGGAATGAGGTGATGGTTGTCCTGTATTACAGCACTTGATAAAGCCTCTATTATTAAAACACTGCGAGACTGGTACGTGAATAGAATGACAGACCAATAGAACAGAATAGAAAGTCCAGGAATTGGCCCAAGTTCATTCGGAAACTTAGTGTAGATGTGAGATGTATCTTTCCACTTATCTATCTATATATAAAATAGGAGCCCCTCAAACCACAGAGAGTGCTTAATAAATATCGTTACAGTTGGGTAGCCATTTGAGGGAAAATAGATCGGATCCTGACAGTGTATGTGAGGATAAACTCCAAATGAATCAAAGATCTAAATGTCAGTAAGTAATAAGTTCAGCCCCACCCCCAAGATTACAAAAGCATGGATGCCTTCTTTTAAAAACTATATATCAAAAGAGCATCTGCTCGAAAGAAATAAAATACCATACAAAAATCAAAAGACAAATGACTAATTGAGAAAAAGATGTCTGCACTCTAATTCTCAGCCAAAGAGTATCGTCACTGATATACAACAAGCCCTAAAGATGGAAAGAAAATAAAAATATAAAGAACAAAATAGAAGAATGGTGTACATACAACACAAACCCCAGAGAGTTCCCAGAAGAAAAATTTTAATAGTTCTTCAGATATGACACTGCGCTCAACATCACTGAAACGCAAATTAAACTGTCACACAGATAACATCCCTTTCCTGCCAGATTAGCAAAAACACATAACTCATCCACATCCTCTGTTACTGAAGCTGTGTGCAAACAGGCCTCTGACTCCTGAGGGGCTGCAGAGTGATCTATCTGCTATGGAAAAAGAATTAATTCAGCAATATGTAGAAAAATTGCGTGTCTACTCTGACTCATTCCCCCTGCTACCGGGAGCCTGTTCCAAAGCTTTATTTGCAAAAAAACAAAAACAAAAAAAGCTGAACGAGATTGATACATGGTATTACTTATTTCAAAATTATTTATTATAAAGAAGATGGAAAACTATCAAACGCCCATCAATAAGAGATTGGCTGAATAAAGAACGAAATGGTATGCAACGTAGCAATAAAAAGGAACGAGGGTGATCTCCACGTATAGATATAGCAAAGGAAAAAAGCAAGGTGCTGAACAGTATAATGTAGCAGGCTGTATTTTGTGTAAGAAAGAAATACTGGAAGGTTAAATGAAACCCACTCACAACGGGTAGAAAGGGGCAGAAATGGGACAGAGTTCTCTTAATAACTTATTACATAGATTTGGTTGTGAAAACTTAAATTTTCTGTTTCGAAGAAAAATTCACTAAAACCGCCATCTTGAAAATTGAAAACAAATGGACAGAAATGAACCTCCTGGGTCTCAAGCCGGTGATGTAACCATGCAGAGGAAAGAATTTTTCCAGTCTGAGTTTAGAATAATCCACTGAGTCGTAGAATTTATTTTAAGGATAAATAAAGCTGCAAATGCATTTTAAATGAAAAGAATTGAAAACAGTGGTGTTATTTTGAAATTATACTACAGGAGAATGCAAACCTGTAATGATCATAACATAGATATTCAAGATTGTCAGTGAAGGGAAAAAGAGATACAAGTATTATGTTTAAAAAGCAGTAGAAGTCCTATCATGTATATTTGAATTGGAAATATCAGTATGAACTTCTAATGCTTTTTTCGTTCCCAAACTGTGTATTTCCTATCTCTGTCCAAATAACCTAAAAACAAATAATCTACAAAAATCTCGCTAGTTTGCCGCCATACACGTTACTTTTGCTTACATCCCCTTTTTGTAGTTCCATGTCAGCTGCAGAATCTCTGCTCTCTGCATGTCTCATTGTCATTCCAGGCTCCAGGCTGAAGGGGCTGACCCCATTTGGGACGGACAGTCCTCGTGGCCAAGGGAAAAGCAAAAGACCGACTTAACTAAGTGTTCTCTCTTAAAGCTTCCACTTACCAGGGCATATGTTCGTTGGTGAGAGCAATCACGTGGCCAGAAACGCAACTGGGCTGGGGAAGTGTATCCTGCTAGCCAGGAGGCCCCAGCTATCATGTAATAATAAGTGGAAAGGGAAAGAATAGTTGGGAATAATAATAAAACCCTTCCTACAACACTATAAAAATGAGCATACACATCGTGATCTCTCAATACCCTTCCACACTAACAGCGGCCAGGGAAGCTTTGAAGGAACATCTGATTCCATGTGTAGGGTTGGGCGTGTATGAGTCTGGAAGCATTTATTTTGTTGTGCCAGAAAGCCAGAAAACTCTCCAAGCTCATGGGATCGTCTAAAAGACACACGAATCAACATGAAAAGGCTCACTGTGGCCAAATTAGAGGCAATTTAAGAATCAGAAATGAAAAAAGTATATTGAAGGCAATCGATTTAAAGATACCAAACAGATTTTAAGTGTATTAATTATAGACATTAAAAAGAGAGAGAGTCGATACGGTTAAAAAAAAATCAGTGCTCTTTGGTCACCCTTAGAACCAACTACATCAATGGCTCCCGACCCCGAGTTTTAACAAAGAAGTAAGCCTTCATCCTGCTTTCCTTTGTATGTGCATACATGTAACATATAACCTTAACTGATAGAGAAAATTTTTTGTTATAGAGGTCAAGCTAGTAAATGTGCAAATAAGAAAAACAGTAGAATCTAGTCATCATCATCTTGTACCATGTCATTGGTTCAGGATAGGGTTATTAAAAATTAGACAAAGTGTTGATGGGGACCTTTAAAATGGAAGGACCCGTCTGTTATCATCTAAAACCACTGATTAATCTTAGCATCATTAAAAGTAGGCCAATCATTGTGCAGTACAACAGGAAGCACAGAGCTCTCCCTATGTAGTGTTTGTGCTCCCCCCCAAGAAAATAATTATAAAAATAATTGACCTTTATCTGAATCAAGCCTCAGGGCAAGCTACCTTCTCTTTATAGGAGGGTAGATGCACAGATTAAAGACATGGACAAGCTTAGAAAGTGAGTTGTTCTACAGAATAACTGGCTGGGTTTTCTCAACAAGTCACTGGATGGGAGGAAAGGGCAGGTTAGCTCTGCATTAAAAACAAAACAAGACAAAAAGCCTAAGAGGCAAGTGTAACACTGAAATGCGGATCCCGATTCAAAAAAGATATTAGGTGAATTTGACTAGGGCAGGGTACGAGATTATACTAAGGAATGAATTATAATTTGTTATTTTAATGTTACTGTAGCCATTTGTCTTTAATTTGTATTGATACCTCCTAAAATAATAAGGAAAATTGATTGATAGATATGATTTGCTTTAAAATTTCTCAACAACGAAAAAGATAGATGAAGTAAACGTGGCTGTCTTTACAACTGTCGAAACCAAATAACGAGTATGTGGAGTCTATTGCTCTGTTCTCTCTACTTTTGTGTATATTTGAAAATTTGTCATAGGGCCACCTGGCTGGCTCAGCTCTTGACCTCGGGGTTGTGAGTGCAAGCCCCACGCTGGGTGTAGAGATTACGTAAATAAGTAAATCTTTAAAAAAAAAAAGAAAAAGAAAATTTGTCCTAGTAAAAAAACTAACCCCCCCCCCAAAAAAAGAATGTGATAAATATATAAAAATTCCAGTATTTCTTTTCTTTGCCCCTCTGGGTTTTATTGGACTATCCACCTTAGAGTATTCTGGTTAAAGAGAAAATAAATAGACCAAAGTGAGTCTGCTTGAAATATCTGCTCTCTTAAACTGTACACCTTACTTAACCAGAATAAGAAACCTAAATTCTATCTGAATGACCCCCTTTTTAATCTAGCTAGTCTGTTTCACACTAACAGAAAAATAAAATGCCTGAAAACAGACAAAACACCCTGCCATTAACTGAACTCCAAGATCCTGGGTTATACAGCAAAATCTGTTAGTCAATGTGCGTAACAGTAATGTTTTTCTTCATAATGTAGTGTGGACCTTTCTGTTCATTTCCTTTCAAAGGGACTTTAATATTTTATTCCCTAAAATCTGAAAGTACCCATTAGATGAATACATGCCAGAGTCATAGACTGATGGTAAGAAAAGGTGAATATAAAAAAGAGAGTTGATTAAATTCCAAAAAATTTAGTTTTTCTCTTGCATTTATTTAATAGAGGCTGGTCTGATCGAGTCTCTTTTGTCCACCCTCTGGCTCTTCCAAAGAACAGAAGAGACTACTTCAGCTTTTTTTAATAGGGTAAGGGCCAACTCAAGCTCATTTCAAAATTGCTCACACTTCCTAAAATATTCACTTAATGCTCAAATCTATGTCATTAAAACTTAATGTCAAGTTCCAAATGAGTTCTTTATATGACTTAATTTCCCATAGTTCCTTTAACCTCGAAGACCCCAAAGCTCTAAGGATTCTCTGGAGAAGATTCTGGCTGTGGGGGAAGAATGGAGGAATTAGAGGCATTTAGAAGCCGCCTGGAGTCTGTGCCAGCAGCTTACGCACACGTTTATTGTAGCCATTTATGTCAGAAGCGATTTCTATGCGGGATAACACGTTCCCCAAATACACCATGAATTCATGAGCAAGAGAATGTAGGCATTAATAGAGGCAGGAGTTCCACTTCACCTCCCATCCCATTACCTCTTAGAGTGGAAGCAAGACTGCATCATCTTCCTCAAAGAGAATTTAGATTTAGAGTCCTAACTATGTGAACAAGCCGGCCATGTCCCTCTTGCTTGCCCCATTCCACACATTCAACTATTTATCTTTGAGGGTGAGATACCGAAATCTGCTGAGTGATGAAGAGATCATTCAAGACAAGCCTTTTCCATGACATGTGCTGAAACATTTGAGGAAATTGAGTTCTTATTATTAGAAAAATAAAAGGATGAATAATTTTGGAAATGGGTTACAGAAATACCTCTTTTAGAGAGCAAAGTGATCTCACCAATGAGTGTGTTGAATATATTTTTTTTTCCAGAGGATGATGGATTCTCCTCTTTTACCTGAAAGAATATCAGTTACATTTTCTATGACGGAGTAACTCAGGGGCATGTTCACACTGACTGGAATGGTGGGCAGAATCACGTTCACTTTTTAAGTTGATTAATTTTATAAGTTAGAGTTCTCAGTCTGTTTGGCAGTGGTGCATTATTGGATTCATAAGTTAAATGTCCAGGTGAAATGTCTCTACTGGAGGGTCAGAGGACCTCCTTATACTTCAAACCATAAATGTCATTTGTTTTCAAAGATGCAAAGAGTATGGCATAAATAAAATGGAGCTTGGGGTGTGAAGACCTAAGATTGTGTCAGTTCTGCTCTTAGTTTTTGTTTTTGTTTTTTTTTTTAAAGATTTTATTTATTTATTTGACAGAGAGAGAGAGAGCCAGCGAGAGAGGGGACACAAGCAGGGGGAATGGGAGAGGAAGAAGCAGGCTCCCATCGGAGGAGCCTGATGTGGGGCTCGATCCCAGAACACCGGGATCACGCCCTGAGCTGAAGGCAGATGCTTAACGACTGAGCCACCCAGGCGTCCCTGCTCTTAGTTTTTGATAAGGCTTTAGAAAACTTTTATTTGGATCTTGTTTTCCTTATTTGTAAAATGAGGGGGTTTGATTTAATGATGATTAGAGTTCTTCATAATTTAACATTTTGTTTTCAAATGGGGAAAAAAATGTACCATACTTAGATGCTAAAATTATTTTGTATGGTGTTGAGGACTTGTTTTCATTCTAAACCGCCTCTTTCAGGATTCTTATTGGTTAGAACACAGAGCTTGTTTTGAAAAGGATGAAGAAATGGCTCGGTATTCATGGAGTTGATTGTATATTATGTAAAAAGTCTCTATTTGATGCAGTAGTCATCAGGAAGTGGTTAGAAGTTTTGAAAAGTGAAGCAATATACCAAAAGATGGAATTTATGGTAACCAATAACTTTGAGCCTTACATATAGGATAGACTTAGAAGGAAAGAGTTGACTAGAGCCCAAGTATTAGGTAAAAGGGTACAGGATTAAGGTAGCAGCTGCCAAAATTGTTTAGGAACGGTTAAATCCAGAAGACATTGAAAAGAATAACTGGTAAGATTTAGTGGTTGATTAAATATGGGGGGACATCAAAGACATCAAAACAGTAATTTCAAGTTTGTGGATTTGAAGAACCAGAGAAATCATAGTGCTTACATTGAGAAGGAATGATTATTTTGTATATATCAGAAGGCAACAAAATATCCAACTAAAAATGTCTCTGTAGAACATTGGAAAGAGGATGAAAGTATAAGTCCTCTGTAGCTATCCCCTGTACTTCAGTGGTAAACAAAAATAGGGAGATTCACTCTGGGAAAAGATGTTCTCAGGGAGAATACACAGAGGTTGATTAGTAGGCGCAAAGGACTGAACTCTGGAGAATGTGCTCAGTTAAGAATATAAAAGAGCAGAGACAATGAAGAGAAAGTGCCCAGGGAAATAATAGACAAAGTGGGGAGGAATTTTGCCAAGTCAGTTATCTGGAGACCAGAAGAACCAACGGAGATCAGAGAGAAGCTATGGCTAACCTGAAGGATTAAAAAGAAGACAAAATTAGCCTTTGAATGGAACTTTACACTTGACAAAACACTTCACATGAATTATATTACTTAATTCTCCCGTTAACATTCCTGTGAGGTACCTGGAACTATTTTTACCAAGGTTTCATAAAATGAGAAGCAGAGGCTCGGAATAGTTTTAGGGAGACACAGAGGCAGGACTTGAAGAAGTTAGAACTGTTGACTCCAGATCCCCCGCCCCCTTTTTTTTTCCTGTGTAGGAGATGAGGATACTGGAAAGTGTGAGGGAAAGTAGAAGGTTGAGGAGATTTTTAGGGGGAATGGAAAGCGCTCTTTTCTGGTGTTTGCTTTGGCACTATAAAGGCACAAGGAGAAGAGAGGAAGCCTCTGTCTCGTCATGTATGGATTTAGAATCAGCATACAGTATCCTGCAGGGGCACTGCAAGAATGACTAATTTTTTCTGTCATAATAAGAAAATAACTTGAGTGTCCATTTAGAGTGTGGGTAATGGCTTAAAGATCTTAATATGTTATTAAAATGCTTTCTGACATTTAGTGTATTTGTAGTATGGTTGTCTCAACATATACAAATGCCTTCTGTTCACAACTCAAACTGAATTCAAAGCAATATTAACCTGAAGGGTAAGCCATAAGCCCGAAAAAAATATTTCATGATCTAAAAATATTGTTTAACTAAATGGGAAAAATATCCAAACATGAGCTCATCCAATATTGTCGAGGGATTTATTATCAAATTTGGTCACCCTGTAGCATCACAGATCATTTAAAAGGGAAATAGAAAAAGTCCCCATAATTTTCTGGCTTTTTTCCTAGAAGTTAATATCAAAAGAAAAACATGAATGTTGTCATGAGCAAAAATAAATATTTTCATATATCACACACTTCCTAAATTTTTTGTATGTATTACCTTTTAAATTGCTATGTGCTATCTGATAGCAGGACACAAGGATTTTTTTCCCCCTTATTTTGAAATGAAGAATAACTCTTTCAGCTAATTTCTGTGATACCATTTGGTAATTTCTTCTGTCTTTTACTACTTCCCAACTTTAGTTTCCATGGGAACAGGATCAGTCAGAAAATATTTAGGACTCTTTCAGAATGTTGAGTCCAAGATTCCTAATTAGGCATCAGGCACTAGCAGCTTAATTAATACGAGTATCTGTGTTATATCTTTGAAGGTAAAGAAAACTGAGTTAAGATTTCACAATACGTTTGCCTTTTCAAAGATTTTTATTAAAGATTTGGATCAGAGAGCTTTAAAATCATTTAAGCATGTGGGAGAACATGACTGGAAAGAAAAAAACAAGAAAGAAATATCTTTAGGCATACTATTCTGAACAGATAAGAAAACTTAAGAGACACCAATTATCCCAGTTAGATCATCAAAATCGGTTAAATGTTTCTTAGCTGAAAATGTTATCCTTTAAAATACAGCATATTGTGAGTAGGCAGAATTATATTGGGCTTAGGTTTGGAGCAGGGAGTAATTAAAAATCAAAAGAGGTGAGAGAAAATTACAGAATTGAAAAGCCACCAAACTATACCAAAAAGACCTCAATAAATGCTGTGTCCTCTCCAATACCTCCTTTGTAGTTTTTTTCTCTTCATTTATTTATTTTTATTTTTTTTATTATGTTAGTCACCATACAGTACGTCATAGTTCTTGATGTAGTGTTCCCTGACTCATTGTTTGTGTATAACCCCCAGTGCTCCATGCAATACGTGCCCTCCTTAATACCTTTCACCAGGCTAACCCATCCCTGCATCCCCCTCCCCTCTGAAACCCTCAGTTTGTTTCCCGGAGTCCATAGTCCCTCGTGGTTCATCTCCCCCTCTGATTTCCACCCCTTCATTTTTCCTTCCCTTCTCCAAATGTCCTCCATGCTATTCCTTCTGTTTGACATGTAAGTGAAACCATATGATAATCATCTTTTCTGCTTGACTTAGTTCACTTAGCATAATCCCCTCCAGTTCCATCCATGTCCATGCAAACGGTGTGTATTCATCCTTTCTGATGGCTGAGTAATAGTCATAGTTTTATTGTGAGAACAATTACCACCAGTGGAACATGGAGATCATAGGCTTACCCTTAAAAAATTAACTTCATAAGCCATGTGACATCAGCTGTGTAAGTGGAGAATACTCTGTCATAGTTTGTAATGCAAAGCTTTCAGGTTTCTGTTAGCTCAGTGTGTGTTCAAGGAATTGAATGGGGAGCTACCAAGGGGTGTTACTGCCCCAGGGAGTGTTGCGGAGTTCTGGGGAGCTATTTGATTGTCACAGTGATGGGTGGGTGCTACAAACCTGCTGGGCAGGGACCAGAGCTGATAAATATCTGTGCGCCAGACAGTGTTGTAAAATGAAGAACTTCCCTGTGTCCCTCACCCTGCATCCTTCATGACTTAACCAAGTTCCACTGCATGTTCATGTAAGTGAAAACTTTATAACTGAGCCAAAACTTATACTAATTTAGCTGTAAACAGATTTTTTGGGGGGGGGGTACAGCCTTAATGCATAACTAAATATCCACAGTGAACCTGTTCTTTATTTTCCTGTACCATTTGGAATGGCTTCAGGTCTTTTCCCCTTAAATCCCGTTTAACATTGTAAGTGTAGACTAACACCCGAATTCTTCATCATTGTGTATTCTAGTGTACTCATGTATAAACATTTAAAAATTGAAATAGATAATATTTTGCTATATATTCTTATTTCTCTTTAATAGTAAAGGAACATTATATTTAGTTTTCCAAATTTTATACATACTTATATATGTGTAAATATACATATACACATGTAAAATGTTATATTACCCATAAATTTTGTTTTAGGATAGTAAAGGGGCATGAAAAATTTATTAGAAAAAGAGGTCAGGGACGCCTGGTTGGCTCAGTTGGTTAAGCATCTGCTTTGGCTCAGGTCGTGACCTCAGGATCCTGGGATCCAGACCTGCAATGGGTTCCCTGTTCAGCGGGGAGTCTGCTTCTTCCTCTCCCTCTGCCCCTACCCCACCCCCTTATGCACCGGCGCACGGGCACGCGCTCTCTCTCCCTCTCTCTTGTTTCTCTCTCGCTCGCTCTCAAATAAATAAATAAAATCTTAAAAAAAAAAAAAGAAAGAAAGAAAGAAAAGAAGTTCCGGTAGTGCTGAAAACCAACCAATTAAAATAAATAGATGCAAATTACATGTACTTCATTATTGCAATAAATTCTTCAGTTTATGGAAGACAGGACACATATTATATATTCTATTTTTAGGGAAGCAGTTATTCCCTTTCCAGGGTTCATTTTTAGCTGATGTGAGAGAAAAAATTAAATGGGAGAAAAATGTTAAAATAATGACTCTATAGAATGCACTGAAGAGTAACTGTTCATATGCCCCCGAGTTTCCCTAAAATATGTCATTTTTTCCCTTTTTTTTGTGGTTTGAGTGAGGGTAGTTTAGACGTATGCAATGTGAAAATTACTTTTAGATTTTTGTTCAAAGAGGCTATAAACTTTAATATTATCAAAGAATTATTAAAGTGTCACTAAAGCCTAATACTATATTTTAATTCAACTAGAGTTTGTGGGTCTGGTATGCCAGGTGGTGTGCTAAATTCCGAAGATAGGTAGTTTATACCATCTTTAAAATACATCTCATGCTCTACATAAATTTATAGTATATGTAAAATATAGTAAAAGAAAAGCTTATCTATCCCATTTGAAGACAAGACATGTTCAAGTTTTGTTTGCAGCAGACATTTAATTATCTCTTACTGTTTGTGAAGTATGATGTGGGTACAAATAGGTCAAATAGTTCCTAACATGTCGTGTTGCTAATGCTATCCAATGGAAGACACAGATATGTAAAAGATAGCTTATTATAAAAAATAATAAAGGCTTATAAAAAGTGCTGCATCAGAAAGAAGAAGGGGCTGGGGAAGGCTTTACTTTTCATGATGTTTGAGTGGGGCATTGAATATCTATAGAAGTTCCCCATTTGTCAGGGGAGTGATGGAAGGAGGGGATTCCAGGGAGAGAGAATGGAGGATATAAAGACCTGTGGTGTTCAAAGAGTGGTGGGAACCCTGTGGGGGTGGGGGGAGGACTTGAACACAGGGTCTGTGGGGGTCAGCCATTGAGGGGGAGGCTGGAAAGACAAGCCAGCTCTGAAAGGCCATTTGAAGGAATTTGGCGTTCACCCTGAGGGAAGGGGGAAGCCTCTGAAGGAAGCTAAATAGGATCAGATTGTGGGGCACCTGGGTGGCTCAGTCGGTCATGTGTCTGCCTTTGGCTCAGGTCATGATCCTAGGGTGCTGGGATCGAGCCCCGCATCAGGCTCCCTGCTCGGCGGGAAGCTTGCTTCTCCCTCCCACACTCCCCTTGCTTGTGTTCCCTCTCTTGTTGTCTCTCTCTCTCTGTCAAATAAATAAAATCTTAAAAAAAAAAAAAAAGAAAAAAAGAAAGACTCTTCCTTCAGATGTCTATGAACTCTCTTACTTCTTCAAGTTTTTGTTCAGAGGACACCTCCCTAATGAAGTCTACTCTGGCCACCCTCTTCCATATTGCAACCCCACCTCCATCTGAACTTTTTCCTTCCAAACTCCCTGATTTCCTTAATCCTGATTTTTCTTTTTTCCATAGTACCCATCGCCTTCTAACACACTATATCACATACTCATGCACTGAAGGCAGGGAGCTTTAGTTTCTTACCTATGCCCCCAGTGCCAAGAATTGCTTGATTTATAGTAGATAGCAGCTAAATATTTGCCAAATGAATGGAAACAAAGTTAATTATGGAGAGAATGGAAATGGAATATAAAGAGCTATGCTTAATTTTTTTTGAATTAAGGGATGAACTGCACGAGATTAATCAATGAAAGCTTCTGAAGTACCTAATTTTGAAATTAGAATTTAGAGGGACAGGATAGAGTAGAAGGCCAGTCAGGAGTCTACTGCTGGGATCCAGGCAGAAATGATGGTCCTCAGAGCAGATGCCAATGGAAGTGATAGTTCTGGGTGTATTTTGAAGGTAGAGCTAATAGGATTTGCTAATGAATTGGATACAGGCTATGGTAACTGGAATCATTAAAGATAAGTGCAAACTTTTTGGCCGGAACAACTGAAAGAACAGAGTTGCCATCATCTGAGTTAGGGTGAGTGAGGCGGGTTTAGAAAGAACGATGTGTTTGAAATGTCTGTTAAACCTTCAAGTGGCAGAGTTAAATAGGCATTTGAATCCGGAGTTCAGCAGAGACATCTAGACCAGAGAGATATATTTGGGAATTGTTAGTATCTGGGGGTGTTCAACGCCGTGAGTCTGGATCACCCCATTAATGGCGGAAGCATAAGCAGAGAAGAGGAGATGACCAAGGATAAGAGCTGTGAGAAGGAAAGCTAGGGAAGCGTGCTGTCCTGGATGCTAAGTGTAGCTGGTGTTATCAGGGTGAAGGGTGTGGTGAGTTGTGGCAATGGAAGTAGTTAGGGAAGGCTTCTACATCATAAATTACGTTTTACAGATGGTGAAGCACAGCCCAAAGAGGCTGTAGCTGACCCAGATATGTCACGGCCAAGATAAAGAGGAGGTCAAATTTAAACACAGGACTTGCCACTCTTAGCAGCCACTTTAATGAAGACATCGTGCTAATCATTTAAAGAAGGGAGAAAAATATATAACCCTAGCAAAGCATTCTCTGTGTTTGCAATCCAACCTAATACATGATTAAGGTGGAATCATTGGTAAAACACTAAACTTGCGTTGTCACATTGGATAAAAAGCACTGTCACGGGAGAGGGCGAGCTAGGAGGCGAGTGTTTGTAGAGAATCTCCTGTGTGCCAGGAAGTGGATCAAGCAATTCCATACCTTTTTAATCTTATAACCAATTAGGGAAGGCACTATTAGGTTCATTTTACTTCAATGGAAACAGGTTTAGAAGGTTAAGGCTGTAGCTTGCCCCAGGCACTGGGTATTCAAAGCTAGCCGGGTCTCATTTCATCCCTATCAGCTGTGACTTCCTGAAGACAAGGAAGGATTCTGTCCCCAGCTGTAATAAAGCCTTGGGTCACCTTTCCAACAGATGACCCTTTCTTCACCCACCTGGACTTTAATGTTGCTTTTTGTTTGATTTCAGATATTTAATCAAAAAGCCCAGCTGTTGAACATGGTGCTGGTGGTGGTGCAAGGCTATTGAGCGCTTTCTCCATTGGATGAGAAGCCAGGTCTGACACCACCTCATCAAAATATGAAGTGCTAAGGTTGCCTCTACAGCATTTCCAGATATCTGGTGGATTCTGTCACAAAGGCAGTCATCCTCATGCTACATGGGATATCAAACAACAATTTCACTGAATTTTTTGGTAGCAATCACACTTTCTTTTTTAAAGATTATTTATTTATTTAACTGAAAGAGAGAGAGTGAGAGAGGGAGCAGGAGCAGGGGGAGGGGCAGAGGGAGAGGGAGAAGCAGACCCCCTGCTGAGCAGGGAGCCCGACAAAAGGCTCGATCCCAGGACCCCAAGATCATGACCTGAGCTGAAGGCAGACGCTCAACTGACTGAGCCACCCAGGTGCTGCCCCAGTTACACTTTTATACACCGTATTTGGACGCAACTAACTACCTTTGTCCATTTTTTAAATACTTCGTCCGAAAAAGTTTCAAAACTTGGATCTCTAGTGGCACATACTCATTTCCTGGCCTGCTCAGGATGCAGATCTGACTGGAGTGTACGCAGATTGTCTTAAGTTCGAGCTGCTGTAGTGAAAATACCATAGACCGGGTAACTCAGAGACAAATATCTATTTCTCACAGTTCTGGAAGCTAGAGATTCCAAGACCAAGGTGCTGGCAGATTCAGTGTCCGGTGAGAACCTGCTTCCTGCTTATGAGCTGCCACTTTCTTGTGTCCTCACATGGCTGAGATGGGGATCCCTGGAGCCTCTTTCCTAAGGACACCATTCCCGTTCATGAAGGCTCCATCCTCATGACCTAAAGATCTCCCAAAGGCCCCCACCGCCTACTCTCATCATACTGGCCATTAGGATTTCAATACACGGATTTTGGGGGTGGACACACATTCCATTCATAACACAGATCTTCATTAAACCATTGCTTTTGCTGGTCTAGATGACTGACCCTAAAGAGTAGGTTTTGGTGTCAGCTCACTGCTGATGTGTAGAACCGGTTTTGAAACAAAAAGACTGAGTCGGGGAGCTGTCTTTATGGAAAGAGATGGGAAATTATAGTCCCTGGTTGTAAAGCACCTGAGAAATCAGAGTAACTGATTCTGAGGGGTCTTACCTGACAGTTGTAAACTATGACAGCTAAGCAATGCCAAGCCATTGTTTCCATGTTCGGCATTTTCAAATAAATCGTTCTTGTTCCTTCGGCTTCCTGAAGACTAATCAAAGGAAACATGAAGCAACAACAAGCTGGGAGGGTTTCCCTTACGTTTCAAATCTCTTCTGGAAACATTTATGCTAACAGAATTTAATTAGGAACATATGTGTGAACTGTAAGGGTGAAAGCTTTTATGAACCATCATCCAGCAGGAGAGCTGAAAAATAAAATTCATACAACCCCCATATTTTCAGAATTGAAATTTGAGAGGGTGAGAGAGGGCAGGGATGCACTACATTGTTGGTCATATAAACTCCTTAGTATTTTAAAGGTTGAACTCTCAGGTAGTGAACTCTGGAGATCATTTTCTTTATTATAAGTGGTCAAGTCTAGAAAGCTAAATAAACTCGTTAATAAGAAGCCCATAATTGTGTGCAAAGATGGATTATTAGAATCCTCAATAAGAAAAATTGTATCCCAAAAAAATCTTATTCTTGCAAGTTGTTTTTTGTTTTTTGTTTTTTTAGAGAGGGGGAGAGTGTATGTGCAGGTGCGCTGGTTGGGGGAAGGGCAGAGGGAGAGAGAGAATCTCAAGTATACTCTGTGCTGAATGCAGAGCCCAATGTGGGGCTTGATCTCACAACCCTGAGATCATGACCTGAGCCGAAATCAAGAGTCAGACGCTTAACCGACTGAGCCACCCCAGCACCCCTTATTCTTGCGAGTTTTACAAAATGTGCACACATTGTTAGGCCCTCCCACTTCACCCCCAGGGCCTTAGGAAGTACTCCTGCAAGGAAGAGCCCCAAACCTTACACCTTATTAATTCACGGTCAGTCCTCCTTCCTTTATGTGTTTATTCATTATATTTTATGTATCTTCTAATTCAGAAAAAGATTTAAGACATTAGCAGTGCTCTATCTTCCTCTGAGAAATGCAAAGATAACTTCATTTGCATATTATAAATTTGACAGATCAGGAATATTAGAGAATATTTTTGACATTCTGTGCTGATCCCTGTAAAACTCAATTTGTATTCATTGACTGCATGTTTGTGCTTTCAAAAAACGAAAACATTGGGTGCATCAAAACGATTCCCAAATTCATCCAATAAAGCAGAAAAATAAGATGCTGGACATACAAAGAGTTTAAAACAAACATCCATGTAGGGTCAGGAGGGAAAGAGCTTAGTAGATGGTAGAGTTCTACTCACATACGTTGCTTAAGTGGATTTATACGTATCAGATGACTGCAGAATAGCCACTTCACTATCCCCTGACGCACAGAGCCACTGAGTAATCCGTGTGTATCAGCTGTTAGGACATTGTGGGCAGGGATTCCCAGACTCGCATACCTTGGTGATTCAGAACCAGAGTTCGGAGCCCAGATTCAGAAACTTGCTTTTAGCTCTTTGCCCAGAGCTGATCAAAACTCTGGAGAAATGATCTGCACCTGCTCTCAAAAAAAATTATTTATTTGACAATTACACTAGCATGTTCCTGTTTGCTGAGAAATATAACCATCAAATACTACTGATGGTTCTGGACTTTTAATCTTGAAAAACCATATTGAGATTTAGGAGTTAGTAACTATAATCTCAGACTAAAGAGCAGTGAATAATCTTAAATTAAAATGTCATCAAGCTGTCGAAGCCTGATGCGCCGTCTCTCATAAAAGGCTATGCCTGAGACACAGTCCAGACCACATGAGTCGGTTAGTGAGGAGAGACGCTCAGCTTTATGGGTCCTTACCTCTTCCATGTTAGTGTTCTTTGCCTTTACCCCATGTGTTTATTTTGATATCTGACATCTTTCGTACTGATTTCTTATTTTACGCTCATAAAGTTTTAGGGCCATTGCTGCCTGGCATCAGTCTTAGGGAGAACCAGTCCGAACATAGAATGGTCAACATCCCCGCCTTCCATTGAGTCTGTGACCTTTATTAGCATCAATTTTGGAAGGTGACATTCCTTCCTCTTGTCTTGAGAGTCTACTGAATTTGAGTTGACTATTGTCATCAGTCTAAAATCTGTAGTTAATGACACTGGTGCGCAAATTGTGTTTGGCTGAGATTGTCACTTGGGGAATATTAAAGAAAGATCTCAGAATCCTAAAATTGTTTTATGTCCTAGTGGGGAGCGCCTGGTGAGAAATGCAGCTGTTGCTGGCTTTCCGATACTACAGGCCACTGTTAAACATTCGAAGATGTGCTTAAAGAACATTTTTAAAACTTTTTAAAGAATTTATTTTACTGTAAGAAATTAGTTTACTTGTTTCATTTCTATCTACTATCACCCCCAAAATTTAATCATTCACCTCGTGCTGATCAGAGAATGGGGGCTGGGGGGGAAGTTCTGCAGAGCTAAACTAACTAGATATAAATGCACATCTTTGCTTCTCTGCTTTCTAGTGTTGTGACCTTGAGCAAAGACCTCTCTCAATCGTCACATCTGTCAAATGAGGATTTTAACACGGTGGAGTCACATCTTACTTAGATGCTAGGTTCTTATGGGGAAAATTTATTCATAGTGAAAATCACCCTTTAATTCTTTAGGTCATCATTAACTCACTAGAACACAAGCCACGGGTAGCTCTAAAGCCAAGCACAGCTTTTGTTTTTCCTTGTACTTTGGTATGGTTTCCCTTTCTCTCATTAAAAGGAAGGGCCAGAAGGGTTGCCTGGATGGCTCAGTCGGTTGGGCGTCTGACTCTTAGTTTCGACTCAGATCACGATCCCAGATTTGTGGGATCTAGCCCTGCTCCCCACTCAGCAGGGAGTCTTCTTCTCTCCCTCTCCCCCTGCTCACGTGCTCTCTTTCTCTCTCTCTTTCAAATAAAGACATAAATCTTAAAAAAAAAAAAAGAAAGAAAGAAAAGAAAAGGGAAGAAAAGAAGAGAAAAAGGGCCAGAATGTCCAGTTTGAGAGACTAGAAGGACAGGTCTGTCTATGTGATCTCTCTCTTCCTCTCTCTCCTTCTCCACCTCCCTTCCCAGTGTCCCCCTCCTACCCCTTCCTGCCCACCCTCTCTCCCTCTCCCTACTCTTTAGACCTACTATGGTATGATATCATGATGAATGGTAGTGAGATAGGTAAGTATATTAACCTAACTCCTGGTTCCTACTTCATTGGGATCCTTTTTACCCTATAAATATTTATCCATAATAAATACTGGAAAGTACATCTGAAACTAATACTACATTATATGTTAATTAATTGAATTTAAATTAAAAAATGCTAATATAAAAAAACTTCCTTTTAAAAAAAGTTTAAAAATAAAAATTAAAAGCCTCCTTTAAAAATAAATAAATAAATACTGGATAGTCTTATTTTGTCTGTTACTACTAGCCCTATGCATCTTTTTTCTTTTCTATATTTGTTAGTACAATAATTGTATATTAGTGATTGTCAAAACCACATGGCTATTAATTTTCATTTTTGAAACTCATAACTTGCTTTTATCATGGTATTCTCTGTAATGGTACACTCTTAGAACAAAAAGCCTCTGTAACACATCAACTTTTCCTAATCATGTTTCCAATTAAAAGTGTTACTTTAAATAACACTTTTATAGTAAATTTAAAGACTGTGGAATAAATATAAATATTTATTCTTAGCCATACTAGATTATCCTTAGTCACACAAGAATATTTTAGATGATTGATAGACAATGTAAGAAATTTAATTCTTAGAGTTGGGGGGAAAGGAACACAAAAGCTTTCATTTGGTTAGGGATTACTTGACTTGGAGTTGTTAGCAGTTATGGAAATAATCATCTCTTAACCTCATTTTATGAACTTCTGCCAGTGATATTGGAACACATCCAAAACTATTAAAGATGTTTTGTAGCTAACTTTGAAACAATTGTTGACCTCAACCAGCAGACCTACATGACAATTTTTTGTTTGTTTTCTTTTTCAACTCACTCTGGAAAGGTGAAGAAAAAATAAAGATCAGTTCAAGAAAGCAGCCAACAGAGACTCTTCCCAACTTCTGTTAGTGAAATCTTGATACAAAATCCAACATTTTATTTTCATAAAGTTATTGGGTTCAAGTTAAAAAAAACCACACACACACACGGGGGCGCCTGGGTGGCACAGCAGTTAAGCGTCTGCCTTCGGCTCAGGGCGTGATCCCGGCGTTATGGGATGGAGCCCCACATCAGGCTCCTCCGCTGGGAACCTGCTTCTTCCTCTCCCACTCCCCCTGCTTGTGTTCCCTCTCTCGCTGGCTGTCTCTCTCTCTATCAAATAAATAAATAAAACCTTTAAAAAAAAAAACAACCACACAATAGAATTCCAAGACCAGAAAGGCTTAAAACAAGGTAGAAATCTTATAATATATAATTGTTTTTTTAAGATTCAGAACTTTCTGTTTAAATAAGTTCATCGTAGGTGACCACACATTTTAAGTATTTTTACTTAATTAAAAAGCAAACCTTGAAGTAAATAGAACCAGAGGAAGCCACATAGCTAGAAGACACTTAAAATCACAGGAATAAATATTCAGATACCAAGAAATAATATCTATTTATTAATTTACTAAAACCAATCCCCTTTATAATTGTTTTGCGTTCATGGCTTTGCCAATTCAATCAATCCTCTCTTTTTTGGTGTTTGGGACCTTTTTTTTTCTACTCAAACATATACATATAAAAGTTCTGAAGAAATTAATAAAATTCCTGAGTTAACAGCTGTTATTTTCCATAGAAGTGGTTTTTGAAAATTTAAGAAATCTTTCTCAAAGGACGTTTTAGCAAGTAGGAAACTGGAATTGAGAAAAGGGGAAAATAATCAGGCCCAGTCCTAAACCTTCCAGTCTCAGATTGGACTAACGTTCACCTCAAATGAAAGACGACCCGAGCCTGCTGAAGGGAATAAACATTCTCAGTGGGCAGTGCGGTGTTTGAAAAGTTCAAAGAGATGATGATGTGGAGAGAACAAAGATTATCTTTTTCTCTTTTGCCCAGATTTTCCCCTTAACTGGTTTCTAGGGAATATGAGCCTTCATTGTTTTGTCTAAAAAATCTGAAAAGAGTTCAAAAAGTTACCAAAAACGTCGGTCACAATCAGAACTTCTTGGAGGGCACTAATTTCCACATTGCTAACGGAGAAAAGAGGCTTTTTCAAAGTGTGCTCTGAAAGTGTCACAGAATAACGATTTGGAGTGAGAATCATTGGAAAAACATTCAGTGATCCTGTCGTTTAAATGTGGGTGTAACACAGGGTGAACGCATGAGGTCCTGGCTTTCCTGGCTTGGCCAGCTTAGTGTCTTCCCTCCCTCTGTTCTCTGAAGATCTGGACCCTCTTTGGGCACTAAAAACAAAATTGGGAAAGGAGAGGAGAAACTGGAAAAGAAAGGCATAGAGGGGTGAGGGTGGAGTTCAGAGGACTATGGGACATATTCTGGTATATGGCAGAGTATGTGGAAAAGGGAAAAGGGGGATACTTTAGATGTTGGCTTGGACCCCTTCATGATTTTTTTCTTAATATGCAAGCCAAAGTGATACTTTGAAATCACTCTTTGGTGACCTGATACCTCTCCAATTCTGGGCCACGTAGGTCACTGCTTTATACAAATATATTTACAGCTGTCAATAAAAATAATCAGCTCAATTTTATACTCTTTGCATAGACACCAGCTTTGCCGATTTACCTAATGAAGATGTTTCCAATTTCGAGATCTAGATCCTCAATAGTTGAACAATGTTAGAGAACTAGACATTTGAGCCCTGTAGGTTTCTAGGAGTTTTCATTTCATGATTATATTTGCCGTCCAGGCTTCTAAGGGAGAGAAAAAGAAAAAAAAAAGTTATCCAAAATAGCATGTATTCCTTAGGAATAAAGAAGTCTTAGCACGGTGTCATAATTTACATGTCAGTGTCCATATAGATGAATAAATCAAAGATAGGCGTGTTATGAAACATTTTTCTCTCCTTCCCAAAAATGTAATACATTATTTCATACTCAAGAAATTCTGATCTCATAGGAACTTTTTTGAAATCCTTGAACTCATGGTTTTTTTGTCTTTCTTTAGTCTATTTCTTTCTATTCCTCATTCTTCAAAGCAGCCTAGCTGCTAAGTCTAAAGCAGTGGTTTTCCACCAAGTATGAGTCCGCCGCCCCCCCCCCCCCCCCGCCCTGGGCATTTGGCACTGTCTGGAAATATTTCTGGTGGTCATGACTTGGGTTTGCCATAGGGGAGATGGAAGTTCTACTGGCACCTAGTGGGGAGAAGCCAGGGATACTGCAAAAAATATCCTGCCATACACAGGACAGCCCCCTCACAACAAAGAATGAGCTGGTTCCAACTGTTAATAGTGTCAAGGTGGAGAAACCCTCCACTGGAGCCTCCCCACTGAGATTACCATGCCTACCATGCCGCGCTACTTCTCCAGGTACCTCCACCCACCTTCCATCTTCCTGTTGTGCTTCACAGCCCATCCTTCGCCTTCATTACAACAATCAGTTTCTCACCTTATTCCATCTTCCTTAGATCAATGGCCCTTTCCACCTGGCGTCTTTGCTAATCTGCAGTGCTTCCTCATAGTTCAGCTTGGGGGAACCACGAGGTGGGGCCCAGCGTAGTAGCATAGTAATGAAATACACGGGCTATGGAAATAGACTGGATGAGTTCAAATCCCAGCCCCACCACTTACCACTTGTATAACCTTGACCAAGGTTTCTTACCCTCTCTGTGTCTCAGTTTCCCCACCTGCAAAACAGGTGGATAAAAATGGTACCCAACCACAGAGAATTGTTGTGAGAGTTAAATGAATTAATACTTGCAAAGCACTGGGAATGTTGCCTAGCACCTAAGTGCTTAATAAATGTTAACTATTGTTGGGGTGGTTGGTTGGCTCAGTCAGTTAAGCGTCTGGCTTGTGGTTTTGGCTCAGGTCATGATCTCAGTGTTGTTAGATTGGTCCCCAGTCCATTGTGGAGACTGCCTAAGATTCTCTCTCTCCCTCTGCCCCCCCATCTCTATCTCAAATAAATAAATCTTTAAAAAATAAAATGAAATGAAATTTCCTGCATATATGAAAGTGATGATATCATCGTTGTTGTCGTCATCGTATTATCAGATCACATCAGCCACCGTAATTGGTCAGTCATTTCAATCCTATAGACCAATCCTGGAAAATTATTGAAATGTTTGGGGCAAAAATAAAGATGGTCTGCTTGCATTTTTCATCATATTTGTAAATACAAAGTTTATATACAGTATATATTATATATACATTTCCTAGTCAAAAATATGTAGGTATAATCAGGTATAAGTTTATAAAGCAACTTAAACCCTTAAATAATTAGCTTTTATCTTAAAGGGGCAATACTTTAGGCGCTAGATTGCATATTAGGCTAAATTAATAAGGACAAAGATAAGCGTTTAACAATCAGGCTTGGGGCGCCTGGGTGGCTCAGTCCATTCAGCGTTGTTGGACTCTTAGTTTTGGCTCAGGACATGATCTCGGGGATCCTGCTATCTAGCCCAGAGTCAGGCTCTGTGCTCAGTGGCGAGTCTGCTTCTCTTCCTCTCCCTCCCCACTCCCCACCCTGCTTATACTTTCTCTAAAATAAATAAATAAATCTTTAAAGATTTAAAAAAAAAAAAAAAGCCTTTCACAATCAGGCTTGTGAGATTGTGTTGTCTGTCATGGGGCCCTGACAGATTCATGGGTTTTGCTTTGTGAAAGGAAGGCAGAAAACCACAATACAGAAAATATGAAGAGACATATAGGGTTTGGCTTGGTTTTTCTTATTTTGATACTTAAAACTTACGGGTTATGAATGTGTGAAACTGCCACCGAACTTTAGGCCAGTTTTCCTTAATGTTGCGTCCTATTCAAATATTTGCAAGTGACCTTTGGTACTATTTTAATCATCTTACCTGTTTTAATCTTTCAGATCATAAGGCCTATGGATTCTCTGCCCCAAAAGACCATCAGGTGGTCACAGCAATAGAGTATCAAGGTAGAGTAACTTATGCTTTTCCCAGACTGTGTTGTTCGATGACTCACGAGTATGACGTGTGCGATGTTATCTATTTGTTGGGACCCTCTGCCTTACCTCACACTGTCTTCCTTCCGAAATGCTGCTCTGTGCTGTTTCTACTTGAGAACCCTTTCTCCACCTCCTCAGTGGAAATTTTGGACATTCGATGAAAGCCCTGATGTACCAAGAAGGCCTCTAATTGCATAAATTATCTGCAACAAAGCGGATCTAATTTGTGAAACTGGTAGACGGAGATCTTGCAAGGTTTCCAGCCAGCTGGATAAGGCAAATGGAGATTAACGCTGCAAACCCCACTCTACCTAATGTTTTTAGGATGACATTAATATAGCCTATTTAGGGGTGCCATTTTGTTATGTATTTTAGCTTCTTAACTATATTTACAATACGGAGTTGAGGTTTAATGGGTATAATAAACTTTCACTTTTACAAGATGAAAAAGTTCTAGAGATTGGTTGCTTCACAACGTGAATGTACGTCACACTACGGACTTATTAAAAATCATTAAGATGGCAAAAAGTTAAAAAGTGTTCAGATGGTAAATGTTAAGATCTGTGTATTTAACCACAATTAAAAATTTTTTTTTAAAAGACTAATATCCAAGGAAAACTTTATAAGGGCTTTTATAAGTTTACTTCAAATATCGACCACCTACTACTATTCTGAAGGCTCTTTTGCCTAGAACACAATGATACCAGGCAACCAGAAGAATTACCATGTCCTAAGTGTGACGCTCATTTAGGCCGGAGATTGTAAACATTTAAGAAACAAGTTTCAAATGTGTCTGAACTCTCCTCTTCACGCATGTCTTAGATTCCTGGAGATGGGAGAGAGAGGTTTGAAGGAAAGAGACAAAGATTAAAGAAGAGAAGTGGGTGGGAAGGAACTAAGTAGATTATTATTTAACTAGTACTTAAAACTGTGCCCAGCACACAGCATTATATGTGCTTCTTCAGTAAAAATGTGCTACGGTAAGAATCAGCCTGCCACTCACAAGGAACACATCACTTGATAACAAATCACTTAAATAATTATTTCTGTTAATGAAGTCCTACTATGTTACATGATTAAGCTAATAAAACATTCACTCTTTATCATGAATTAGTTTCAAGTGGAGAGATGTGGGAAGAGCAGAGTAATGATTGGGAGTGATGTAGGGCTACGGAGCACTTGCAGAGAGAAGAAACAGGGCTGGACGAGGTGTCGAAAAGGAGATTGGAAAGGCCAGAAGAGGGATCACACAGTGAGAGGAAAAGATGGGCCAAGACTCTGAGGACAAGAGAAGTGAATTGTCCTACTTTGTCCTTTCCTGAAGGTTCTCACTGTTGGGCCCAGCAGGTACCATGAATATACGTCCCTGCCCCCCTCCCCCACCACCCAGGCCCTACGCATGGTATCTCCATTAGAATGCCAAAGTTATATTCTACAGTCTTACATTACTTTTAAAAAAATATATTGAGGTGAAATTCGCATAACCTAAAACCAGCACATTCAAGTGAATGGTTCAGGGGCATTTAGTACATTCATAATGTGGTATAACTACCACCTCTGTCTAGTTCCAAAAATTTCCATCACTCCAAACTCAAATCGTGTACCATTTACATTACTTTTTAATGCATGTTTTATTTATTTATTTGTATTTTTTTAAGATTTTATTTTATTATTATTTATTTGACAAAGAGAGACAGCGAGAGAGGGAACACAAGCGGGGAGTAGGAGAGGGAGAAGCAGGCTTCCCGCCTAGCAGGGAGCCCGATGCGGGGCTCAATCCCAGGACCCTAGGATCATGACCTGAGCCGAAGGCAGACGCTTAACGACTGAGCCATCCAGGAGCCCCGCATGTTTTATTTTTAATATAAAAAATCTTTCTATAATTTATTGCAATCAAATGTTAGTCTTACTCCTGAATAAGTATTTTCTTTCTTTCTTTCTTTCTTTCTTTCTTTCTTTCTTTCTTTCTTTCTTTCTTTCTTTCTTTCCCCTCTGCTCTTTTTAATTACGAATTATAGGGGCACCTGGGTGGCTCTGTCAGGTGAGCATCCAACTCTTGGTTTTGGCTCAGGTCAGGATTTCAGGTTCCTGAGATAGAGCCCCACATGGGGGGGGGGCTCTGTGCTCAGGGGGGAGTCTTCTCTGCCTCTGTCCTTCCCCCCGCTCGTATGCTCTCTCTCTCTCAAAAAAATAAATCCTTAAAGACAAAGATTTATATTTTGATTCTATTTCATATGTGCCCCAGTCATTCCAACTTGGCTCTCCTTAAAGCAAAAATAAATTTCTATCTTCTTCCACATTTTAGTTGTAGCATATTTCATGCAGTGACTTGATTTTAGTTAAAGCCTAAAATATCTTATGATTTGTGTATATGTATGGGTATGTTCCACCTAATTCATTTCATTTTTTTTTTTTTTTGGTCTCTTGTCTCTCTGATGTCAACAAATCATGAATTAATTCCTTCTTTGCCATACTGCTGTTTTGTATCACTTCCCATAGTGGTGCCAAGAACAGAACAAGACTGAAGTGAGAGCAGCTTTGCTAGGCTTATAAATTATATGAGCAGCCTTTATGCAGAATGTCCAACCCTGTGAGCTATAATTCGGTTAATAGCAGGCTTTTCTTCACAGAAGGAATTTCTTGGTAATATTTCAGAGCTATGTTGGTCTTACAATTCTATTTTTGCATTATATAAGATTTTGATGATTTTTACCTTGAGCACAGATAATAAAATCAAAAGATAGTTCTCAGTACAGAATCTTAGAGAAATTAAAATTCACAGTGATTTCTATCGATGTGATTCCTAAAAGTGACAATTTTGCTACATGAAAATAGTTACTGCTTATACACTTTTTCTAAACAAAAGAATCATCTTTCCTTGACCCGAAGGAAACATACTTTTGGGAATGAAATGATCGTCTTAATAAAAAAGACTTGGTGCATTTTTATGCTTTAGTATGCCTTGTTTTGAGAAAACATGATTTATGTCTGTATCCTGTCCTTTGCTGTCTCAAAGGTAACAGTTCTAGTTCAAATTTGAGTGATTGTTAAGTAAATTTGTGTTGTAGAAAGCGGGGATTTCTATCATGTCAGGGCATACTTACAACTACAACTAGAAGTTTCTCAGGGGTGAAAGCAATAGTAACCACTGATGGAGCACACAATGTGCAAAGTATCACACACGCCCAAGTGTATTAACATATTGCCTCATTTAAGCTTCACAATAGCTTCCTAAGATGAGTACTGTTATTTTGTTCTTTTTACAAATGTGAGTATAAGGTTCAAAAAGAACGAAGTAATACTCCCAACATCACACACATAGTGTATGGCAGAGGTCTAACTCCGAAAGGCCATGCCTTATGATATAGTAATCCTAGGGGCTACATACAAGATTATACTGGTCATGACTGTTGCATTCTAACTGAAAAGAAAGAGGAGCGTCTATGGCAGTTAGCTTCTCAGTGCATCTGGTTTTTATTATGCTCAGATGTTGACCCCGTGATTCTAGCTGACTTACTGTTTCTCCCAGTTCTTGAGGTCGTGGCGTTGGCATCTTCAGATCGAGGCACTGGCTATTGCCTTGCTTGGAGTGGCCCCAGAGAAACCCATAGTGAATTCCAATTTCAAATTCTAGGAAATTTGTACTCAAATTCTAAGGAATGCTAATTTCTTTTTTCGGTCTTTGGTCAAATGTCACTCTCTAAATGAGTTGAACTCTAACTACTCAGGTGTTTTGTAATTGCACACCAACACTCCTGATCTACTCTATTTCCTTGGCACTCATTGATTGCCTCCCAATGTAGCATTTAATTCACGTTTTGAAATTTCTCGCGTGCCTGACTCCTCCTGCAAATTGTGAGACCTGAAAGAACAGGGATCTTTGTTTTGCTCACTGTTATAGATCAGGAGCAATGCTGGACACACAGTAAGTACTCAACGTGTGCGTGACTTAGACCATCTCTGCACATCTTCCATGGTCATTGTGCGTGAGGCGGGAGTGGTGTCACTGCATTTAGGAAAACCGTTGGTTTCATTTTTGGATGTAATTTCTGCAGAGGTTTTCCATAGAGCAATGGGACAGAAGTCAAAACTTCTTGCTGAAAAGGGCTGTGTGTGTGTGTGTGTGTGTGTGTGTGTGTGTGTGTGTGTGTATGTAGTTAAATACATGAAACAATGTGACTGAGTACAAATTTATTCCTAAGACCTAAGCGTGTGGGCTAAAAATGAGTGTGGGTGTGTGTTTAATTGTTGGAAACTCAACAAAATACGGGAAGGAAACCTATCTCAAACTCAAGACTCCGGAAAGTCACCACCCATTCTCCTTAATCAACAGAACAGAACTGTGTTTCCTCAGACAAGTCCCTCAGCACACATTTGTCTTTGTAGCATAATTGTAAACATGTCTGTAAAATGATGTCTCTTTATAATATAAAACCTGCTCTAAAAACTTTAGGCATCCTTAAAAACAACTTTGTGGGTTTTTTTTTTCCCTTTGCCCTTCTTTTCTCTGTCCTATTTTCTGTTTTCCATTCCCTTTTATTCTATTTCTGTATTTCTAGCAATATGTGTGGAACTAAAGGAAAATTAGAAACTACACATAACAAAAAGAAACACCATAATTCTATCACACAGAAATCAGCACTGGGTTCATATTTTCATACCTTTTTGTATATGCTTTTTGTTCATATCTATGTGTATATTAATAAAACCGGAGATAATACAAGTATTGCTCTCTAATCCACCGAATCATGTAATATCCTGAATTGTTTTTTTTTAATGTGGCATTAAATCTGCTACATCAAAATCAGAGGTATGGAAAGGATTTGAACATAATTTCTCCTCTAGTCAAAGATGTGTGCTTTTGGGGTCAAACTATATGCATTGTAGGAAAAATATTCTCAGAAACATGAAGGTGACACTCTAGGGAGCATGACTGAAACGTACTTTAAAAATATTTACAACTGGAGCTTTCCTTTTGACAACTCAAAGCAGTTGGCAGGTAGGTGCTGGCCTATCCCCCCCCCCCCCCCGCCCTGACCAAGTCTTCTTGTTTGGACAGTTAAAAGGGGGGTTTCTTCAGAGGTTCCAGGAATTCTTTAATGACGTAACTACAGTAAATTTCCTGCAATAAAGTGACTTAAATGAGCTACAGTGAGGCAGTTAAACTTGTTGCCAAGATTAAATCTTCTCATACTTTATCTGGGTAGAGACAGGGAGTAGGAACCCATGATTTAATAGAAGACCATATATCGGTTTTGTATCAATATATCCAGAGAGAGGGTTATCAAAGAACGGGCCTGAGTGAGAACATAGCATGTTGATGCAATGTTTGTGGATCCACAGGCTGCACTGAGTGCCTTTCTTAGGCACTGGGGGTGAAGCGCCCTGTTTGCCTCCGTGACGCTCATGGCACTTATCACATGGAACAAAATTACATTATCTTATTTGTCTCTTCTCCCAGGCTATAAACTCCCTGACAACTGAGGCTGGGAATAATAAGATAAATGATAAATATTGATCATAACTGCCATTTTTAAGTTACTTACCATGTCCAGGCATGTGCGCGTTGCATATATTACTGTATTTGAAGACTCGCTACAACTCTATGAGATACTATCTTATTTTACAGATGGTAACTGAGGCTCAAGAACTAGGGGCAGTAGCCTAGTGTCATGCAATTATTATGGAGAAGAGCTATAATGCTTTCGGTTCATCTTTGGGTTAAGCCAACATGGTGCGCATTGAACTAATTTATGAATGAACGAATGAATGAATGAATGAAAGAAACTATAAAGGACTAGCTTAAGGCTGTTTAAAAATTTAGTTAAGTAAAATATAAATTCATAGGGACAATTAGAAAACAAGTATTTTTGTTATTGTTCCTAGAGGTTATTTTAGCCTGTAAATACCCAAAGAAGACCATTTCCTCCAGATTAGAGTGGAAGAAACTGGGCCGGAGTGTCTCCTTTGTCTACTACCAACAGGCTCTTCAAGGTAAGAAGCTGTAGACTTGATGAGGTGAGAGCAAGAGAACACCAAGTACAGCCTGGGTTCTTTAATTTACAAATGAGAACAGTTCGGGACTTATACTGAGACTGTGGGGTTTTTAAATTATTTCATTTTGTTTTATTTTATTTTATGGTACTTTCATCATGATCTTAATCCCTATCCCCTACTTGCTCCATTCCCCTCACCCACCTCCCCTCTGGGAACCATCAGTTTGTTCTCTATAGTTAAGAGTCTGTTTCCAGGTTTGTCTATTTCTCTCTTTTATTCCCTTTTTCTCACTGCTTTGTTTCTTAAGTTCCACATACGAGTGAGATCATATGGTATTTGTCTTTCTCTGACTGACTTATTCTGCTTAGCATAATACCCCTAGCTCTATCCATGTTGTTGCAAATGGCAAGATTTCATTCTTCTTATAGCTGAGTAACATTCCATTGTATATATATCTACCACATCTTTTTTAGCCATTCATCTATTGATGGACACTGGACTTCTTCCATAATTAGGCTATTATAAATAATGCTGCAGTAAACAGAGGGGTGCATGTATCTCTTTGAATCAGTGTTTTTGTATCTTTTCGGTAAGTACTCAGTAGTGAGATTCCTGGATTATAGGACAGTTCTGTTTTTAAATTTTTGAGGAAGCTCCATACAGTTTTCCACAATAGCTATGCCAGTTTGCATTCCCACAGGGCATAAGATTCCTTTTTCTCTACATTCTCACCAACAGCTGTTGTTTCTTGTGTTTTTGATGTTAGCCATTCTGACAGGTGTGAGGTGCTATCTCATTGTAGTTTTGATTTGTATTTTCCTGATGATGAGTGAAGTTGAGCATCTTTTCATGTGTCTGTTGGCCATTTGTCTGTCTTCTTTGGAGAAATGTCTGTTCATGTCTTCTGCCCATTTTCTAATTGGATTACTTGTTTTTTGGGTATTGAGTTGATTCAGTTCTTTATATATTTTGAATCCTAACCCTTTATCCGTTATATCATTTGCAAATATCTTCTTCCATTCCACAGGTTGCCTTTTAGTTTAGATTGTTTCCTTCACCGTGCAGAAACTTTTTATTTTGATGTAGTCTCAATAGTTTATTTTTGCTTTTATTTCCTTTGCCTCAGGAGACCTATCTAGAAAACTTGCCAAAGCCAATGTCAGATACAGCCTTTGCTCTCTTCAAGGATTTTTATGGTTTCAGGTCTCACATTTAGGTCTTTAATCCATTTTGAGTTTATTTTTGTGTACGGTGAAAGAGAATGTGTTTTCTAAGTGTGCGATGAAACCAACAATGACTGAAACCTAGAACATAATCACCACGAAAACAAAACAGAGAACAGAAGAAGGTGAACTCCGTGGAGACCCTGGACCCTTCATGTCTCAGTTCAGCCCTCAAGGATATAAAATGCAATGCTTCTTGCTGGCCCAGTAGATTAGACTCTTGAGAGAAAGGAGGAAGAGATGATGTGGAAGTGAGAGGGAGGGTCACTGCTTGGTGGTAATCATTTTACTGGATTTCCATATGACCATCTAGAAAGCTAGGCCATCACTAAGAAGCCTATGGAGTTAAGACTTACAATTATAGTGGGGGAAGGGTAAATACAACTACCTTTAGCTAAATAATTGCTTTATTTTTAACTCTTTGTTACACATTTCTTTCCACTTGCTGTTTTTCCTGTTGAATATATAATGAGCTTTTAAAGTATCGATAACAATGGACAAAATGCTATGATGCCTGGGATTTGCCTCAAAATAATTCAGTGTTTAGAGGTACAGATGGACTAGGATAGGCCATGCATGTATTACTATTACCACTGGGTGATGAGATTTATTTTACAATACTCCATAATTTTTTGTGTGCTTGAAATTTTCCATTATAAATATTTTAAAAGTTGGAAATATAATTTAACAAGTATAAGAAGCATGTTATTATTTTAGAATACTATGCATTACTTTAACTTTAAAGAATTAAAATGTGTGAACAAATGTTCAAAGTCCATAAAGAATCTACCCCTCTTATTCTCATCTATCAAGATAGGACTGCTGCGGGCCACAGGGTTGTCTTTGCTTGAATTTTCTACTATTGCCAATCTAGCACCTGAATGTTATATAAAACACTATTTTCATTCTGTACATATTGCTACCAAAACTAATCAAAAGAGTGTTCTTAAGACCCCTTCACCTTTTCTTTTGTGGCAGTGTGATGTGGGCCACCGCCCAAAAAGTTACTGTTCCAGCTAATTGAACTAGATGCTGCAGTGTCTTCTGAAGATGGGAATGTTTGTATAAGCATATTAGAAAGGGGATGAGGCAGGAAAGAGGGTTGAATCCTCTAAAATATGAGAATATTGAACTGAATGTTCTTTTGTGAACCATATGTCATTCTAAAAAAAAAAAAAGAAATTTGAAATAGCAGCATCTGTATATAATGTTTTGAATTTTTATTTTTTTATTTAAATTCAGTTAGCCAACAGATAGTACATCATTAGTTTCAGATGTTGAGTTCAATAATTCATCAGTTGCGCATAACTCATCACAACACATGCCCTCCTTAATGCCCATCACCCAGTTACCCCATCCGCCACTCACCCCCCCCCCCAGCAACCCTTGGTTTGTTTCCTATACTTAAGAGTCCTTTTTGAGTTTTTAAATTGGGTTTATTAATAGGAGAATATATGCCTTTGTCGCTGAATAAAGTGACTTGAGGAAGGTAGTATATAGAAAGTTATTTGCATTGTTATTAACATCAATGTTTTCTTTTTCTAAAAGGTGATTTTAAAGATCGAGCCGAGATGATAGATTTCAGTATACGGATCAAAAATGTTACAAGAACTGATGCTGGGAAATATCGCTGTGAAGTTAGCGCCCCATCTGAACAAGGCCAAAACCTGGAAGAAGATACGGTCACTCTAGAAGTCCTAGGTATGATGTGCTTTTATCTGTGGGATTACTGTTCCCCACCTTCTTCCCCATCACCCAGGCAACCTGGGGCCCCAGTCAGGAAAGTTCTAGAAATCACCAGCACTACCTTTACTGTAAAATCTTGGCTATTGCCTCTTTTCACCGCATTTGCTGCTGAAATTTTACTCTTACAAATTTCTTCTGACAAAATCTCTTTTCATTTCATATTAAGGTAGATCTTAATGACCCTATCGTGTACATAGGAGCGTTTCGCCAAAGAGTTTATTTTTCAGTCCCTTTCAGTATATGTGGTCTATCTCTTACCATATAAAACCCTATAACATGAAATAACAGAAAGCCAATAAAACAAGAAAGTAGGCCAGGGAAAGTATTGGAAGTTATTTGATACAAAAGAAAAGAGAAGAGAAGGGAAGGGACAGGGAGGGAAGGGGGAAGGAAAGGAAAGAAAAGAAAAGAAAAGAAAGACAAGAAAAGAAAAGAGAAGAAAAGAAGCATTTGGTAAAGAAGGAAAATGAGTATTTACTGTGTAGCTAGTACGTGTTAGGCTCTTTCGCATATGTAATTTTACTTAATCTTCACTGACAGCTTCATTTTTATAGATGAGAAAATAGAAGCTAAATAATTTCCCCAAATCTACACAGCTAATAAGTGTCTGGACCAGGATTTGGATCCTGGTGGGATTAACTGCAAAGCCAATATGTTCAGCTTCCGTGAGAACCACTGATAGGTATTAACAGCTCATGATGACAACTGCTGGAGGAACATGATCTTTTGTTCTCCACAGATGTTAGTATAAAGTGCTTATCACAGGCAGTAAAATGACTCCTCTCCTTTCTCTGTATAACCCAGGGTCTTTCTAAAATACTAGTGGTGCACTAGTAGAGCAGAAATTTAACTCAGAAAACCTTGCAGGAGCTCGGCTGGTGTCTTAGTCTTCTACTGCTACGTAACAGATGATCACAAACCCAGCGGCTTAAAACACCAGCCATTTATCAGCTCACAGTTCTGTAGGTCTGAAGTCCAGATCGACAAGGCGGGGCTCGCTGCCCAGGGTATGATAAGGCTGAAATCAGGGAGCCACTGGGCTGAGTTCTTGTCTGAAGGTTCTGGGGAAAAGTCCACTGCCGAGCTCACTCTTGTTGTTGGCGGATTTCAGTTCCTGTGGCTGTACAACGAAGACTCCATTCCAAGCTGGCTCTGAGCTGGGGTCACACTCGGCTCCTGGGGGCACCACGTTCCCCACCACGTGGCCCTCTCCATCTACAGTCCAACAGAAGCACGTTGAGTCCTTCCTGTGCTCTGAATCTCTGACTTTGCCTTCTGTGATCACCCAGAGAAAACAACTTTTCAAAGGGTCATGGAATTAGGTCCCACCCATCTATGTAATCTCCCTATCTTAAAAGACAATAAATTTGGGACCTTAGTTACATCTCCAAAATCTCTTCAAAGGAGTACCTAGATTCGCGTTTATGGGTCAGGCCTGCAAATGGCATATATGACTTTTCCCACATGCCATTGACCAGAACTCATGCATATGACCCCATCTGGCTGCAAGGGGGCTGGTGAATGTGATCTGGCTGTGTGCCCATGAAGAAAGGAAATGGATCTCTTGAACAAGTAGCCAGTCTCTACCACAGGTGTCCAATAAGCCCATCTTAACCTGGCTGGGAAAATCCTTGTTTAGCTTGTAAATAACTGGTGCCATTTGAATTCCCTCCTTCAGTGGCTCCGGCAGTTCCATCCTGTGAAGTACCCAATTCTGCTCTGAGTGGGACTGTGGTAGAGCTGCGATGTCAAGACAAAGAAGGGAATCCCGCTCCTGAGTACACATGGTTTAAGGATGGCGTCCCTTTGTCAGAGAATCCAAAACTTGGCTCCCAAAGCACCAACAGCTCCTATACAATGAATACAAAATCCGGAACTCTGGTAAGGTCATTTCAAGCACTGGTCTTGTATCTGGAGAAGAAAAATTATTAGACTGGAAATGATGGAGAATAGAGGGCTGATACCGTTGCTTAAGTGGAGAGAGGAAAGGGCAGCGGGAAAGATGGTGGTAGACGTCCAGGGAAGTGATGGAAAAGGCTCTACCAGAGATGGGAAGACAATACAAAGAACTAAAAATAATAATTTTAACAAATGTTAAGAGGTTCATTCCTTCACTCTACTAGTACACAACAACATTCAAAAACTAGATCCTTTGGTAAGTAATAAAGCATATTTGATAAAGTGGCTAAATAATAAAGCATATCGACGGACGTGGCTCCTTGAGGGGGACCACACTCCCGCCCTCGCAGCACCAGCAGACTCAGTCAGCAGGTCCGATAGATTTTACACTGAGACCTTGGGCAGAAAAACTGCCGTCACACGTTGCTATATTTACTTTTCAAATTTATTTTTTCTCAGAGCAGGTGATAAAAGCCCCAAGGAAAGTTTGATATAGATTCACTTTCCCTACTTAGCCTCCACCCTTGAAATATCTTATGATGTCAAAGGGAGGCACCAGGGTGGGTTCTCTCCTGAGAAATAGGCAACAAAGACTCCAGTGTATGGATGACAATGACTTTTAGTGACCAGTTATGTGCTAGTAGGTCATTTACGGTTTTAGTCTAGCTTATCGTTAATACTTACCCTTGGCCTTGCATTCCTGGTGAATATTTTTATAGTCTGGCTTTTGAGACAGTGAGAGATGATTTCGTAAAGTGAAATACACGAGGGGAAACTTCCTTTTACATGTTGAAGCATACAGAACAAAGGGGGATGTGGGTAGTGGGTAATGACAAGTGAGAGAGAAAAGGGTTAGTAGATCAAAAACCCGGCTGCTCTTAGGAACATGTATTGCATGACAATCCAAGACCACGAGGAGGTGCTCCTTAGAGATTCATGGCTGCGGTCAACGGTGACCACGGCGGTACTGAGGGTGTGACAGGAGGGCACCGAAAGCATGATTCTGGACACCCCTCTCTCCCTCTGTGCTGGTCCTAGCAGGATCCTTTAAGGCATTCAGGATCCACCGCATTTCCTTCCTCCCTTCCCTTCATTCCTGCCATCCATCCACCCATCACTCCCTCCTTCCTTCCTTCCTTCCTTCCTTCCTTCCTTCCTTCCTTCCTCCCTCCCTCCCTTCCTTCTTTCCTTCCTTCCCTCCCTCCCTTCCAGAAATTCACCAAGGAGATAAATCCACTAATAACAGTTATGAAGCCTGTTACACCAAAGTCTTGCCTTTCAGTTTTTTTGGCAGAGAGTAGAAGGAGCAAAGGTTAGACCTTTCAGAAAATCCTTTCAAAATTTTTAAAAATTCCACTACTGGTAGAATTTGTAATGCTCTAAACTACACTGATTAAGATTTTCCTCGACCCTCTGCTACTTCCTGGTAGTAGCTCTGGCACTTTAGAGGAGGCGTTCATTATTTGCTGCTATAGTGAACTCACTGTGGCTGAGAAAACTGCATCAGCCCTTCCCGAAAGCCCAAGGAGGCCTTCTTTTACAAACGGTGCTTCCTGGGAATTAGAAATACCGACAAAACTTTAATACTACCATGTGCTGTAAACTTTAAAAAATGCCCATTGCCTTCCTAACCTACCACTTCCTCAGTATCACAAAACAAAGACACTTCCCTATATATATTTAAGTCTTTCTCTGTCAAAATAAACAGGAAGCCTAGCTACTGACCCCTTGGAGGCATGGCAGAGTCCTGAATTCACAGTAGAGACATCAAGTCCTAACTCCTGAAAAAGGAAAGACCAACTTAATGCTAAAATTCAAGAGACACGGTTACTTTAGGAGTCTACTTACAGATTTATTGCTTAAAATGTATATTTATTTTCCTTCCACAAATAGCAATTTAACACTGTTTCAAAACTAGACAGTGGAGAATATTCCTGTGAAGCCCGTAATTCTGTTGGACATCGCAGGTGTCCGGGGAAACGAATGCAAGTAGGTAAGCATGAAAAATTGGTTCCTCCCATGCTTATTGGGAGGAACAATGGTTTGCAGTGAGAGTACACATGTACTTGGGGATGGGAAGGAGCAAGGGGTAGGACTGCGCCTGAGTGATTGGAAGAATGAACCAGAGGGAATGTTTAAAATTAGCTTGACATAATGTGTTGCAGAAAGCAATCATGCTGTTCTTAGTCCATGTCCCAAACAAGCCAAGAATATTTAGCACTCTACTTTTCAAGTTTTTGAATTTTTCAAATCATTGTTTTAAAAATATGCTTGTCTGGGCAGTCTTCTTTCAAGCAAAAGCTAAGAGTCTTGTAAATTGCTCAGGGTCAAGGATTTGGTATGGGGTTCAATTTCCAGCTCTGTCACGTACTAGCTACATATTTCGGGTGAATTATCTAACCTCAATCTCCCCAAAATAGAAGTAGTAATATGCTGTCTTCGTTGGGTTATGGCTCAATCAGTAGAGCATGGGACTCTTGATCTTAGCGTCATGAGTTCAAGTCCCACATTGGGAGCAGATCTTACTTAACAAAAAGAAAAAGTAATCGGTATTTAAAAGGGTTAGGATAATACTGGCATATCGTGAGCACTCTCAGGAGTTGGCTATTTTAGTGGTTGATCATTTTTCCAATCCCCTAAAATACTGTGCTTTACTTATCCCACGGTGGGCTCTCAAAAAAGACATGTCGAATGCAGTTATGAATCTCTATCTGCTATAAAACACGGCTGTCATACACTTCACAAATTAGCTTCTTAGAAGTCAATAAAATCAGACGCAGGAATCTTTTCAGATTATAAGAGTTTCAGAGCACACATTTTTTTTCATTTCATTTTAATAATTTGGTTCAATTTTCCCTTTGTGAAAGTCCTGTGCTTTGAAAAAGAGTATGTAATAGGGCTAGCTAGAGGTGGCCCTGTGGGGTTAAAGGTCACTTGGGAGGGCTGCACCCTGCAGGAGAATACCCACGCCAGTCACATGGCTTTCTTTGGAGCTGAATGAGTTTTCCATTATTGGTGAAATTGACACAGATGATGATGTAGAAGAATTTTGAGTAGAATTGGGGGGTGTGGTGGTTGAATACGTGACTTCACTGAACTTTGAAGATCACTTCCAATCTGACATTTAATCCTTTGAAGTATTATCTCCCCAAATGAATGCAAGAATACCATGCATGTAATTTCTGAATCATGGAACTTCAAGTTAAGATTCTTGCAAAGCTCAATTCTGTTCATATTTTCAATCACTTTTGGAACGTTTCCTGTAATTGAATCACCTGAACAGGCTTCAGCAGCATGGAACTCTCCCTGTGACGGTATAGCGGCAAAGGGGAGCTCATTTGAATTTTTTCAATTTAATAACTACATCTGTCCATCTACTTGACCCAAATTCATGCATGATTTATTTTGCATTCCAGATGATCTCAACATAAGTGGCATCATAGCAGCTGTGGTAGTTGTGGCCTTAGTGATTTCTGTTTGTGGCCTTGGCGTGTGCTATGCTCAGAGGAAAGGCTACTTTTCAAGTAAGTGAATTTCACCCTTCTTTGCTAGACAACTCCCTGTGGACATATAGAATTTTCTTACGAGACCTCGTTTCTCCTAATTGGTTCTAACAAAGTCTCGAGTGTATTTTTCCTTGACTTTTCTGCAGTAGAAAATGTGACATGTAGGTGAGTTATGAAGCACCTGGGCAAACAGAGGGAGAAAAGGCAGAGCTTCCTCACGGCAACATTCGGGAAACACCACAGAATATGTGAGAGGCACCGTGGGGTGGCCTAATGGAGTGATACCGAGAGAGAGTCAATGTACATGGATATTTATAGCATACTGACATGTATTTAAGAGCCTGTTAAGTTAGGAAGTATATATCTCAAGATGTAAATTTATTTCCAGTTTTATCATAAGAAGTCTCATTGAAATAAATTAGTAAATATTTTACCAGTGTAGAACAGTGGAATGTTGAATGTCAAATTTAGCACAGCTGTATATAGCATTGTTCGATAAAAACTAGAAACCTATAGTATTACAGTTGCTTCTGGACAAAGTTTTTAATTCTTTGAGTTTAGACCTCTTATAACTCCAAACCCCCATTTGATGATAAAATAGGTTTGATATGAATGAAATGAAAAAATAATGATGTTTTATTCTCTTAATGTATTTCTTTACTCCCAGTCTTTAAAATTTTCTGAGAGCTCAAAAGCTGCAGAACTCCATCAAGTCCACTGGGAATGGTGTATAAAGCATAATTTTTTCATAGACTAGTAAATAAATTTATAGCATATGCAAGTTTTAGACCCACTTTTATAGTGAGCAGTAATTTTAGAATTTAGGTTTAAAAAACATACTAACGTAAAACTTAACCTATAAATAGATATGAAGTGTCATAAGATGTTTCCACGGCAGTGTTTCAAGAACGTTCCCTATAATTAAGAATAGCTGCTCTGTGAATTAATAGCTCTTTTCTTTGGTGCTCTGATCTTAGTCTAGCGTAAATGTAACTTTATGAATGGAATCCAGCTGAGTCCCCCTGCTGGTCACCAGTGAAAGGACAGACAGATAAGATTACAACTGCAAAATTCTCGTTATCTTTCTCTACTTGCAGAGTATCTGAGTATCTTTATTGGAGACTTGGTAAATGCATTTTTCTTAAAATACTAAATTAATTAAAGATCTGACTTGGGTATTATGAATTTATTAGTGAAGAATATACCCCCATTCTCAGCTGGCAGAAAAATCTATTCAAGAGGATCATTTTCTTGAACTTGATTTCAGACGGGAGTTGGCAAACTATGACCGGTGGACTAAATCCATTCTGCCACCCACCTGTTTTTCTGTGGCCCACAAGCTAAGAATGGTTTTTACGAATGAACATTTACAACCTGTTTGATAATAAGGAACACTAACTTTGAATCCCAATTAAGAGAAATGTTATCCCCAGCCAACAAGAGAATTCTATTTTTCCAATTAATAGACCTATACTAAAAGCTTTGATTATTATTATTATATTTCGAATTTTATTAATAAAAATTTTTGGAAACTTGGTCTTCCTATATAAGTACCTACTTAATATCCTCAATTCTACCCCTTGGCCCACAAAGCCTAAATATTTGCCTTGTGGCCCTTTACAGAAAAACTTTGCCAACCCTTGATTTAGAAAATACAAATGTCACTGAGAGAGAATCAAGACTGAGAAGAAGAAATCAAGCCTAAACTCGCTTTTATATGAATATGTATCATGCCATATTAACTCTTGCATTAATGATATACACTTATTCTTTTGTAGAAGAGACCTCGTTCCAGTAAGTATACTTTCTTAAATGCATGCCTTTCCCCCGTATTAGCTAATTTTCTGTTAATCATCTGTTTAAAGTCAAACATGGAAAGTTGGGTTGTTTACAAAGGTTTTATCCTATGGGAAGTGACTCAGATTCATCCAGAAATACATCCCATCTCATGCCTAATGCCTAACTGTCAATGTTGTTTAATTACCTAGAGAAGACATGTAGTCACTAATTTGACTCTGTAGGCATTTCAATAGTACTACTTTAAAAAATATATTTGCTAATGAATCATGGAACACTACATCAAAAACTAAGGATGTACTGTATGGTGACTAACATAACATAATAAAAATTATTATTAAAAAATATATATTTGCCATATTTTGCTAAATTAAAAATTTTCAAATAAAATTTTACCGAACAGCCGTTTTCACATTGAATTGAATACTTATTTTGTGTCCAACACTGTCCTAGGGAGTGGCAATACGGCAGTGAACGAAATGGGTCATACAACTCTCTGCCTCATGGAGCTTACATAGAGAAAGGTGGAAAGTAAACACACATGTAAACTCTACAGTACATCAGACTGTGAAAAGTATTAGGGAGGAAACTAAAGTGGATGAGAGAATAGAGGATACACGAGTAGGAGTGGAGATTGTCTTTGAGGGTGGTTAGGTGATTCATTCATGGATGAAATGATGTTTGAGAAGGACCGGAAGGAGCAGAAAGAGCAAATTATGCAGATACCCATGAGAAGAGCGTGCACGCAGAGGAGAAGGAACAGATGGAAAGGTCTAGCGGCCAGGCACACCTGGAGTATCCGAGGCACATCGAGGGGATCGGTGTGGCTGAAACTGAGTGAGGACAATGGAGGGAGGGATGAGTGCCCAAAAGCAGTGGAGGCCAGATGATAGGGCGCCCCTTCTAGGCAGTTGTGAGGAGTTTGACTTTGATTCTGAGTAAGATGGGAAGTCATTGGAAGGCTGTGAGTCAGGAAGTAGTATCCTGTTACTTAATTCTTAGAAGCTCACATTCACTGCTCTGTTAAGAATCAACTATAAGGTAGCAAAGAGTGGAGGAAGCAGTTAGGAAGCTACTCAATTATTAGCCAGCCAAGAGAAAATGGTGGCTGGTTCCAAGTGATGGTGTTGGAGATGTGAAGTGAAAGGATTCTGGATACATTTTGAACAATTTAACTGACTGGTTGGATGTGGATGTGGGAGAAACAGAGAAAAATCAAAGAGAGCCCCATGGCTATGAGAAGAATGATGTTACCATTTACTGAAACGTGCAGGTCTTCGAGAGGAGCAGGTTTGGGAGCGTTAGGTGGGAAGGTCTGGAATGTTTGGGAACTTTAAGTCTGTTCCCAGACTTCCTGCTCAACCCTGGTCACTCGGTCTAATCTGATCGCAGTACAAGTCCAAGATGAGCTCCAAGTTACCAGGACTAGCAGGAACAAAGTGGGAGAGTTCAGAAAACAGTGTTGCCTGATGGTATATAGCCACCCCACATCCCACACCAGGCAATTGTGAGGATTTCCACTTTTATTGGGGAAGATGGAAAGTAATTGGAGGGTTTTGAGCAGAAGAGAGCACCATCTTACATAAGGAGCAAAGTTGGCATTGCTACCGTAAGGAAGGTTATTCTCTTCAATCTCAATGTCTCTTAATGACCCAGGTAGGAATCCGGGAGGCAGTATCTTTATTCCTAGATACATCTCCTGCCATTTGTCAAATCCATGGCCCTTAAAGGTTGTTGGATAATGAACTGAATGTTATATTAATTTGCTAGGACTGCTGTCACAAAGTGCCACAGACTGGGTAGCTTAAACAGAAATTCATTTTCTTAAGCTCCGGAGTCTACAAGTCCAGATCAAGGTGACAGCAGGGTTGGTACTTTCTGAGGGCCGTGAGGGAAGATCGGTCCCAAGCCTCTTCTCCTTGGCTTGTACATGGTCTTCTGTCTTCACGTTGTCTCCCCTCTGCCTCTGTTTGTCTCCACACTTACTCTTCCTATAAGGCCAGCAGTCATATTAGATTAGGGTCCACCCTAGTGAACTCATTTTAATTTAATCACCTTTTTAAAGACCCTATCTTCAAATACGGTCACATTTTGAGGTATTGGTGGTTGGAACTTCAGCATAAATTGTTGAGGAAGTCACAGTTCAGCCTATAACAGATAACTAGAACCCTAGTCACCATGTAAAACTTTCTTTCCATGGGAAAAAAATGAATTTTGATTATAATGTTCAAGTTTTCAAAATGCTAAACATTAACAAGTTGCTAAGTTAAAAGTGAGTAAGTCTCTGTTTGCATGTTCCAGAGAAATCTTTAGCCCTAGACTGCAGTGAGATACACAGGGCTTCACAGGCTGATACTTTGTTATATGGCTTTCTCAATGGGATAGTGTGTATAAATGTAAGAAATTCAGTTAGGGTTGCTTGCATTTTTAAATATTGTCTTTTATATTCCATAAACAGGAAGAGTAGCTCTGCATCTAAAGCCACCACAATGAGTGAAAATGTGAGTATTTTTAAAGTATATTTATAGATCGGATGTGTTGAGGAACTAGGGCAGGGAAATGAAATAATTGTACAGAAGTCATGGATTTTCACTTTTAATATACTTTGTGTGAGGGTCTATGACTGGTCTTCAGAAGGAGGTGGGTGAATGTTGGCTTCCATCCTCTGTCTGGGATGGGATGATAAAGTGGCCTGGCATTTGTAGAGCAATGGGGCTTTGCCATGCCATTCTTTTTCTCATGACGTTTGCTATCATTAGCCTCCTAGCATCATTAGGCCTGGTGCTATTAGCTCCAATTCACAGATGAGGAAATTGAGACCCAAGTTCTCGCAGGATCACAGTGGGGGGGCTGGATCCAGGTACCCTGATTCTTGTCATCTTGCCCAAGCAGATGGCTTCCCCCAGATCTGTGATTCCAGGACTCTCCTTTGGTTATCAGAGAACTTGGAACAGTTAGGAATATGGAATGTCCTCTGCTATTGCCGAAAGGAGTATTTCAGAAATCCCTGGAGACAATAATTATCTAATTCGGATGGTTCAGGCAACATAATTTGGACCCTTGTGTGCTTTTGCATTTGTGAACATTACAGTGAAGCAGCAAATACCGTCATGGCTCAGATTTCGTAGCTCTTTGGATGGGTATTCAACCTTCTGGATTTTTTTTCAGGAGTACGGGAGGTAAAGGAGGAAGGTTTCCAGTGTTTTTACAGGTCTAAGCCCTTTCTTAAGAAATGGAGCCTGGTTCTCTGCACTCCTTGGCAGTCAGTGGCAGGGATTCTCTTAGATTTCCTACATGTAAAAGCTCGGGGTAGGCAGTGGACACTGGTATTTTAAACACTCGAGTGATTCTAATGGACAGTAACTTTGCGACCTACTTATTGTTCCATAGATTTTTTTTCTGTCAAAATTTGATTTTTTTAAAATTGTCTACTCTACAGTCTCTCATGGAAGTCACTTTATTTTGTAGTTTACTGTACCACAATCGTATTATTCTTTCATTAGCAGATAAGCAGTATGTAACGCCATCATATTTGTGCCTACAATTTATAGAAAACACTCCTTAAATGTTAAATAATCTCATCCTTCTGAACAGTAGGAGACACTATGTGGCCGAGTCAGAAGAGCAAAAACCTTTTTATTTTTTCATTGTCTTCTTCTCAGTTGCCCTCATCCACTGAGAGGTCGAGCCTCCAATTCTGGTTTTGCCCTAGAGCATGATTTCTCAGCAATCTTGGCATGATTGACAATTTCTCATCATTCTTATATTGTCATTTCTTATATAAGTTCTTATACAATGAATTCTTATAATTTTTCATATTTTCCTTTGGGGGGGGCTGTACCGTGATGCTTAGCAGCACCCCAACCTCTACCTGCTAGATGCCAGGAGCATACCCCAAACAGATAAGATTTCTCCCACTCTAACTCCCACTCCTGACTTTTTTACTCTTTAGTCAAAGTTTCAGAGACCCTGTCTCCTAGTATTTATTTAATTCCCCACAAAATAGATTTAGTTAACTCTATGCTGGTTTGTACCTATAAATTCTCATAGTGCATGTAGCTTTATACTGATAACATTTATATATTTCTTTAAATATGAATTAACACATTATACTTAAACTTGTTTTTTTCCCTTTTCCTAGGATTTCAAGCATACAAAATCCTTTATAATTTAAAAGAATTCCACCTTTGAGATACACCAGATCCACAGTTGTTACACAAGTTATTAAAAGATTATAAAACTCTGCTTTGTCTTACATTTGCAAAGAGGTACATGAGGAGATGAAGTTGGTATTTCATGATAATTTTTATGATCATTAAATTACTTGAAATTGTTATTTTAAACAAATAGTTCTGTCAGCACCTAAATAAAATCCAGTCTGGCTTCTTGCGTCTGGACTAAGTTAAAAGAATCACAGAACTTGTAATATTCTGAGGTTTATGAAATGTTAAATGTCCTAACTTCTAGAGAAACTTACTAAAATATATGATACTGATTTTGAAATTAATCCAACGAGCATGAAAATACAAACTGTGTGCACCCTCTGTGCAGGAGTCTGATTTACAGGGTTCAGAAACTACTGACAGACGCAAAAGGAACCTCTGGTCTCATTTCTACCAGAATCCTCTTTTCTCCCCTAATACAGTCCTTATTCCGCTGCTCATTTGTCACTAATCTATTCACAGAAGGGAGGTAGGAGGAGAGGGTTATTCCCAAGGATTTGCACTTTGTGTTTATTATTTCTGGGAACCAAAAGCAACATGAAGAAAAATACCTAATGACCAGAGCTCACTCCCCTGGTGTGTGGCATTGATTTTTTCCATTAAACATAATTTTGAGAGTCAAACACAAACCCAAGTGTCTTATTTCACTTGAGTTGTTTGTTGCTCTTTCCTTCCTCTAAGACCCCTTTGAAGACATCAGGGACCTTGACCTCAGAACTCATCACTGGACCCTACACACATAACCTTGCAGATACCTTTCTCCGCATGATGGTGACTTCGTGTTGATTTTCATATGATTTTCTCTGAAAACCATGCAGTGAAATTCTGGGCTGGGCCGAGTCCCTTGCTGGCCCATCCTGCTTATTGCAGAGGTAGGCATATAGAGAGGAGAACGGGCTGTCAGACAAGTGAAATGAAAGGGCTCACTGTGGGCTTCCTACACTGGTTGCCCTGCTTGATACATAGAAGACACAGGAGAAACAGTGGCCGAAATGAAAAATTGGTCTAATCATCTGGTTTCTCCACTGATTAATCATAAAGGCGTCCAAGCTAGTGTTATAGAGTGAAAATTCCAATGATCCGTGTAATAGTAAGAACAATTAGACTGTGTTAGAAAAGCATACTCTTTTATAACTTAGTGTGATTATTTAATTCATATAAAATATGGGTAATAAAATATAGGTAGGGCATTTCCAGTTCTGGGCAAATCTGGATGAAAAGGTTACTCACGAACTTCGTCAACTTTGAACATGGTTAAGCTGCTTTTAAAGGAATCCATTCTTTTTTCCCACTAGACAAAGCAAATCCCAGGATTTACTGGACAAACAGCTTAAGCACTGGCATGTACCTGGACACCACACCAGGTCACTGGGAAGATGCCTGTTGTCAGACTATAAATTGCCCCCACTTGTCTGTGACACTGTGCTTCTCATGAGACTCCAACATTTTCTATAAAAGGCCAGATAGTAGGTATTTTAAGCCGTACTGGCCTGTTACAACTACTCAACTCTGCCTTTGTAGCACAAAAGCGGCAATAGACAAGAATAAACAAATGGCATTTCTGTGTTCCAACAAAACTTTATTTATAAAAACAGCAGACACAGACAGGATTTGGCTCCGATATGTGGTTTCCCAACTCCTGGTGGTGAAGCATGAGAAAAACACCTATCCATAAACTTCCGCAAAAATTAAGCTAAATGTTGCCCATGCTTTGATTTGCTTTGGTATTAGGAATGCTTTCTTCTTGCATCGCCAAGTGTCAAGAGTCCATGCGAGTCTCAAAGTTGGCCCTTCAGGGGGTGCCTGGGGGGCTCAATTGGTTGAGCGTCTGACTCTTGATCTCAGCTCAGGTCTTGATCTCAGGGTTATGAATTCAAGCCCTGCACTGGGTTCCACGCTGGGCTTGGAGCCTAATTAAAAAAAAAAAAAAAAAAAAAAAAAAAAAAAGACGGCTCCTCAGGCACACCTACCATCACATAAGATCAATTTCTTCGATTTAAATGACACAAACCCATATTGTGGGAAAAAATACATAGTGCCTTAGCTTTACTAACAGATGAAAGCTTCTGAGTCACTCGGCTAGAGAATTCATTTTATAAAGTATTAACATATAACACTTTCTGGGAGTCAAATATGTATTATACATAATATACTGTATGTAGCTAAGTCGAAGTCATTGTGTGGAGAATGCTTTCTCCCAACAAAGGATATAATATTGAGCACTCATTTTCCATTTATTGAAAGTATATCCACTTGTGTCTGGACTTGTATTTCCATTTGCTTTTGAGGGACTTGAATATTAACAGTTGGTAAAACCCCATTATAATTCACAGAGCATTTTGATTTTATTTTCCTGCAGTGAAACTGTGTTGTATAAGGAACAGGGCTCTGAAATCTCTAATAGCTAATTTTGCTTTAATTATCATTGTTGCTCTTATAACTAGATTTATTTTTAGTTGGGAGGTTTAACCTAACTAAATCTGGAACAATTGTTTTTTAGCCCAACTTTGCAAAGAACTTCCTTCATGTCATGAGTGGTTTTGTTTGATTAAAGTCTACGTTAATAAAAATAGCTGAACTGGTGCAACTTTTCAGGCCCATTTTACCAGTGTAGGGCAGGAGTCATCCACCTATTGTTCAGTAAAACCCGGGAAACTACACCCTCTTACCATCTGTAGCTACAAGGCGAGCTCTTTAACTGCTTAAGATTAGAATCTCATCATCTTTCATCTGGATGCCTGCCAACCTCTCAAACGCTGACGAAAATGCTCTGCAAATAAAAACGCAAAACTGTTGAACATTTTATGTATGTCCGGTGGGGGTGGATGGAGGTGAGGGCGTATAGAATCTCGCGCATCTCAATGATATTACATATCATGAGGCACCTGGGTGGCTCAGTCAGTTAAGCGCCCGATGCCATTTTGGCTCAGGTTGTGACCTCAGGGTCGTGAGATGCAGACCCGCGGAGCCTGCTCAACTGCTCGAGATTCTCTCCCTCCCTCTCCCTCCGCCCCTCGCCCCCAGTACTCTCTTTCTCACTTAAATAAATAGATAAATATTTTTTCAAAATAAAGCGCATCGTGTCGTCACTGGCAGACAAGGAACCTGAGACTCAGAGTCAGTCCACCAAGTTCACACAGGTAAGTGAGGACTCAGGTTTACAAGACCCAGGTCCATCGGATCCAGGATGTTTCACACAAGATGTTTCATTGCTTGCCTCCAACATACCTTCCTTTTAAATTCTTCAGTTCTGTCGTGCCACACCTTCCCTTCACCCTTAATAACTAACCTCTGGCAAGTTGGCCCTCCCTGGGCTCACAGCTTGTTAACATTGCTCTGCCTTCCCTGTCCCCACCGCCCAGTCCCAGTGCAGTGGTGGGCCCTTCCGGTCTCATCCACTCTCCTCTCACCACGCATGCCCAAGTGTCTAATCTTATTTTTTTTAATATTGAAGCTAACCATGATGAATACATTTAAATTCTAGGGCAAGCACTCCTACTCTTGCCCTTCCTATCTCTAAATCTGTCCACCTTCTCCCTCCCCCGATTCATCCCCTCCACCCTGCACTGGCTCATTCCAGGATTGTCACTGCTTTCATCCTTTTCACCTCAGGCCTTTGTTACTATCTCAAGTTTTATCTTCTGGGATCTTCCTCCCTCAAATACTCTGTTAGTCATGACTTCTCAGTGACCGCCAGATTACACTCTTGAAAAATGTCAATCCCCTTCTAAAAATCTTCCACTCTTTTCCATTACCAAGGGCTAAATTCCTTAGCCTGGAGTTCAAAGTTCCTCTGCTCCCCACCCCATACACACCTTGTCATATTGTCACAACCTACCTATCTAGCCAAATGTTCCACTGTTCTACTTTGGTTGCCTTATGCACCCATCGAACTGAATTAAGGTCATTTTTTCAAAAACACAATGTTTTCCTCCTGTGGAAAGCTGATTCTCCAGATCAACAAAATGGGTAAATTCTATTTACTCTTTAAGGGACAGCTCAAATTTCACTCTCCATGAGGCTTTCCCTCATTCCCCCTGCTGGAAGAAGATTCTTCTCTGAGTCTCCATAGCACTTGGTTGATTTTTTTACGGCAATTATTGGTTTTTATTTCATAATACACTTATGCATGTGTTAAACAGTATGATATGCAGTTGGTATCTAATAAATGCTGAATGAATTTTTAAAAACCAAGAGCACTTGTGAAAGGGCAACTAAAAAAACTGATAAAGTTTCTCCACAGATTTAGATTCTTTATAATAAAGTATCGCATTCTGCAATGTTATTATAATGCAGTTCATTTATTATGCAAAGTGACACACATTATTGCTCCATTAAAGCTGGACAGAAATCGTTTCCCTCTTCTCCCACTCCTTTGTTCTTAGGCATCCATTTCCACACAGTTCTTGAAAAGATCTTAAGATATTTTTCCAACATTCAAGTTTTAAAATTTAATTTTCCAATCTTTGTTTCTTGTTTCCAATTTTCCATCCTTAATTTTCCATCCTTTGTTCTGTAAGAGTTTGGGTCACTTTTAGTAGTAATAACTGGTTGGGAAATTCAAAGTAAACTATACATTTTTATTTGTTAATACTGTTAAAAAGAGACAACATACTCTAAAAATGGAGTCATTTGTACTATCACCAAACCAAAACTTTTAATACCAAGCTTAACTGCAGTTTCAACCTCTCCCAGGAGTAGAATCTAAAACCAGTCAATCTGGAATTGCCTGGTCAGGCCAGTGAGGTAATCTGCCCCATAGACCCTTCCAGTCCCCCAAAGGAAGATGACTTCACCACAGCCAAGCCATTCTACTTGTAATTTCCTTTCTGCCTATGAAAGTAATTCCGTATAGCTCTTCTGGGCACTCTTCTATTTGTTAGACTGGATGCTGCCTGATTCATAAATCGTCAAATAAAGCCACTAAGGTCTTTTAGATTTCCTCAGCTGACTTTAACACTTCCTATTTACTTGTTCATGACTTTTAAAAATATGCCATATTTTTATTTGCCCAAGTTTAAAAGTACCAAGACATACTAGAGTGTAAAATGTCTTTATGCCTTCTACTAAGAAAATGTTCTCAAAATAAGTGAATAGTTGTGTCAACAAAGGACCTGCTTAAATTCTCTAAGACTGAGGGCGGACTGATTTAAAGGTCCACTTCATGATGTTTTTAACATTAAATGTGCTACTTGTACATGCTTCCTAAAGATGGTGTAAAAACTGAAGCTTCCTAAAATCCGTGGTTGGATTTCTCAAGTTGCCCTTGCCATGCGACTTTTCATTCTCAAACTCAATTTCCTTCCAAATATTTAATTAGCAAAAATTATACTAAAGTTACTATAGGTCAAGAAAATTGTTTTTCTAAATTTTAGGATAACAAATAGCAAAGAACATGAGAAAAGTATTATACATAAAGATATGATACATTCGTGTTAACACAATGTTGATTGGGACATCTTCTGTTGGCCCAAGGCTGAAGATAAGTACCCCACTTTCTAAAGAAAACCATAAACAATTTGGGTACAAATACTCCCTTTGATGTTCATGAAGATAATGGCGCTGCCCTGAAATCATTACTCCAGTCCTCTCCTTTTACTCTATCACACAAGCTCATATGAAGTGTGTATGGATGGCTTGAGGATGAGGAGCAATGGAGAAAGAGAGAATGAACTGTCCAAACTGTGAGACAAAATGAATTTGTCCAAGTTGTACGTTCTATTACCTGACTCATCTTCCAAATCAAGTACAGAGTATTTTAAAGAGAATCACTTGCAAAAACTGAAGGTGCCTGCTAAGAAGGAAATAGCTATTTGAGCAGGGAGAAAGTGTTGGAAAAAGCTATTAAGAAAGACAGCAGGGGAATGGAGAAGCACCTATTTTCCCAGCAAGGATATATGAATTTCTAATGGTCAAGTAGGCATCATTGAAAGTAGCGGGTCTTGAGCCTCCTTCCAGTGTCTTACTGAGATAAAACATCTGATACAGGACTGTCCCACAGAGGGGAGTTTGGAAGAGATGGAGTTGGGAGTGGACCTCCCACTTAGGGTAACCTGTGCAATGGGAAGACCTCCTAGCCCACAGAGCCCCCTAAGAACTTATACATACAGCACCTAACCAGAGAGAGCAAGCATTTATAGGCCTACTACAGAAAGAGCAGCAAAGGAGAACTACTAATCGCCAAAACCAAAAAATCCTACACTAGATGGATTTAAATAAATAAATATTGCCTGAAACAGAAGCCCTCTTAGGTTATTATTATTATTAGGGGCGCCTGGTGGCTCAGCCGTTAGGTGCCTGCCTTTGGCTCAGGTCATGATCCTAGGGTCCTGGGATGGAGCCCCCCCCCCCCCCCAACTGGGCTCCCTACTAGGCCGGAAGCCTGCTTCTCCCTCTCCCACTCCCCCTGCTGGTGTCCCTCTCTCGCTGTGTCTCTCTCTGTCCAATAAATAAATAAAATCTAAAATAATAATAATAATAATAATAAAAAAATAAAGGTAACACTAGGTAAGTAACAGACATTATGTCCCTTTCCAGTTCTCTGTACCTTTCTTCATCTCAGATTTCCTCTTCCTTATAGGAACGCTAGTCAGACTGGATTCAGGCCTACCCTAAAGACCTAATTTTTACTTAATCCCCTTTAAAAGTCCTATCCCCAAATACAACCCTATTGTGAGGTTCTGGGGGTTAGGACTTCCACAAATGAATTTTAGGGGAACACAATTCAACCTGTAACACCAGGCATGGGAGAAAAGAACCACTTCAACACTAAAACCTAGAAGGTTGAGGTGTTCTGTAGCAAACATCGAAGGTGTTAAGTTCTGGATAAGGAGCGCACCGGCAGACTGACGTGGCAGAGAAAGGCTGCAGTTGCAGAGTTGGGGCAGCCTCACCAGAAAGAGGAAGGGGCTCTCAGGAAGATGAGGAATTTAACATCCAGCTGGACAAAAGAGCACTTCCCTGGTCAAAACTTAGTAATAAATGCCCTATGACGTAGGGTACTTAACACAGTGTTCTTATAGTCAGTCACAAGTAGAATCCTTACGTTTACAGAATGAATGAAGAGACTGGCATGTTCCAGCAAACTCCAAACAGTTGCAAGACAGATTTTTAAAAAGTGTATGAGAAACTAGGTGTGAAATTATAAAAGGTAAAATTCAACTAAACCGAGCAGGGGAAGTGAGGGAATAAGAAGGGAGGTGAAGCGTGTGCTGACAAGGGACAGGCCCTTCTCTAGACCAGCAGTTGCACTGTGGACCCCAAGGCAGCTCGCCTGCCACAGGTGGGTGGAGTTGTTTCAGGGGAGGTTAGAGAAAGGACCTGAGCAACCTGACTTCCTCAATTACCTTTCAATAATACCATAATCAAACATTAAATTGTTTCAATGTCTACAAATTATTTAAATAAAAGTAGTTCAAGTGAACTGTCATTGCTTAGCATCATTGAAGAAACTGGGCCGTTTCTTCCTACTGCTTTACCCTCCCCAATTCCAATTCTGCACGTCTTACTACTTTAATCACAGCTGTATCATTAGGAAATAGTTACAAATCCTTTGGGAAAGGTATTCCTAAGTGGGTTTGATTTCAGCTAGAATGGGCACACCACAGTAAAAATCTGTCCCTCTTTTTAAGTGAGCTACACTCATAAAGAAGGCTGTTCTAGGACTTCATATTTTTTTTTTAATCTTTGAAGGTTTATTAACATCCATACTTATTGACACGTGTCAGAGAGATTGTCAGATATGAAAAGGTACAGCTGGCTTCCTTCTTAAGAAATACAATTTTCCTAAAAGCCATCTACAATAACTGAAATTTTCATGTACCTGTTATGCCACCTGTCTGGTGCATTATCTGCTGGGTCTTCCATCACTTGGGCTAAACCACACCATACAGCTTCATCTTTCAAAGCAGGTTCCTTTGTAGAACCCCCGCCCCGCTCTCAGCTTTCCTTCCTCTGTCTGTGGAGCACAGTAATAGCCTCTGATCATAAACTGCAAGGGAAGAGGAGGGACCTGGGGTATTAGGATAAAAGCAGTTAACATTTGAGGAGATAGTAGTTAAAACACAATGGATGTTCCTGTGTACATTCAAACTTACCTCGAGTTTCCTGGAAAAGCTATGAAAAAGATTTATAAGCCATTTCTTTATATTCTGGGAGCGGATGTAACATCCTTCTGCAGCAAACATTCCTTCGGTCAGGGTGGCTCCCCCCAGGCAGTAAGTCTCCACAACTAAAAGGGTAGCCCTGCACACTGAGAAGAGTCTGGCGGGTTATGGGCAACTTGTAGCCAATTTATGCAAGGTCTCCACCTGATTCATTATAACCAAATGGGAGAATTTAAAAATGATGCCAAGACACAGAATTCAATACACTCAACTGCACACCAAACATCACCAAATAATTTATTTGGAATCAGAATTAAGAGAACATTTGACAGTTGAGAAATGTATGTTTATTCTGACCAGTTGTACAACTAATCTAGGAACAAATTACCAAATAAATTTTACATTATTTCTTCAGGACTGGGGTTTTTCGATGACTTCAAACTTAGGATCTAAGAAAAGGAAAAAAAAAGGTTCAAGCTTAGCCATATTGCAATAAGATGCATTATCTAGAAGGCTTTAATATTCAACGCATCAATCTTCTGATTTTTTTTTAGTGAATACTGTTTTTAAACACCTACATGGAAACATAATAATTGCTAAAGATTTACTCTGCACTTATTATAAACCAGACTCTCTATTTACTGATTTCACATACATTATGTCATTTAATTACGACAACCACAAAGAAGATATAATTCTCCCCAAATATCAGGTGAGAATGGTCACCGGTTAACTATCCAAGATCACACACCTCATAGTGATCTTGTTAAAATTCAAGATCAGGGAGTTTGATTTCAGATCCCCACCATTTAACCTGTTCTATGATCTCCTATACCAATGGCAAACATTTACACCAGAGCTTGTCATGTAAACGTCACTGTCCTAAGAAATTTATTTTGTGTGATTGTCATTTAATCCTCTGAACAATTCAAGGAAGTAAAAGCAGAAATATGATCAACTTAAAATAATCTTCCATAAGACTGAATCCATGATTAAAGACACTTACCTTCAAATTTGAAGTCCGGGAATGTATTCATGTCTGCTTTACCATACAGTTGCTTAAGCTTAAAAAGCTCCCTCTCCAGGTCTTGCTGGTACTCTGGGCCAGTATCGACGGGTCCACCAGATGCCCTGTTGTGTCAACGAGCAGGTAAAAACTTGCCTTATCCACTAGTTTACAAGAACAAAATTACTTTTACCATCAAGTTTCAATAGATCTTTTAAAAGTACTCACATGGGAAAAAATACTCTTTCTGAAAAAAAGTGTATCTGCTTGAATTTCAACTCAAACTTTTTTTATGTTTCACATAAACGAGGCAACTTCGAACTTCTAACATGCAAAGTTTGGAGTATCAAGGATGTTTATCAAGTCAGAATCTCTTGAGGTCTAAGTTGCAGTAAGATATGATGGCTAAGTCCACGGGCTCCTGGAGTCAGTGACTGCTTCTGCTTGAATGTCAGCTCTATAATGTATTAAAACTGCATAACCCGGAGCAAGGCATGAAGCACTCTAAATTTCAGTTTCCACATCTAAAACTAAAGGTCCTACCTAATTGTGGTGTTATGAGAACTACAGAGATAATGCGCACGTTCCACTTAACATAGTACCTGGCACATAGTGAGGTGACACAGTGGTCAGTAAGCCTTACCTATTTTTAGTACCTGATTTACATCAGCCACCACTAAATGGCTTCTAAAAGATCTTAGTAACTTTAAATCTCTACAACAGAGGCCGAACAAAGCAGCAGCAATTTCCTACCCTCAGAGATTTTGCTATTTAGGAAAAAAAAATAACATGTTTAGAAACATTTGTGCTATAAGAGTTATTGGTAAGCTTCAAAGACACAGTTTACCAAACAGGTACTCAAGCTGAGATCACACTTTTGCTGAGCTAATTGGGAAAAATTTCATTTTAAAAAGGTGGCATTTGTGACTAATCATGCATTTGAGTCAGATTTTAATTTCATACATTCTAAGACTGAAAAAGCAAAGATACGGAGGTAATAAAGAACTAACTGTATGTGGAGAATATAAGCCATCTAGATGGAAAAAACCAGCAGGACCCAGGTCATGGGAGGCCTGGAACGTTACGTCTGGGAGTTTGTATTTTATTTACTAAGCAATAAAATGACAATATTAAGAGTTGTGCTTTGGGAAGATAAATATGGCATCACGGACCAGCAGTGGGGCCAATTAGGTGTAACTAATTCTTCGCATAAATTCTGTGTTTGTCATGTTACTGCCCACCTACCAATGAACAATAAACAAAACTTTGCAAGTGAGAACTGCATTAAGGGTAATAATATTTTCACATGACTACGATAGAAGTACAGGGCCTTACTTATGTTATAAAATTTCCACAAAAAAATACAGAGACAGCTCTAATTTAAGAACTTGTTAATGATGTTTGTTGTCACAGACCCAGTTTTCTTCTAGATCAGCACATGCGATGGAACCTTCTATAATGACAGACATGCTCTGTATCTATGCCATCTCATAAGGTAGCTACTAGCAAATCTGGCTAGTGAGCACTAGAAATGTGACTGAAGTGACTGAGGAACTGAACTTTTATTTACACTTAATTATAATAAATTAAATTTCAATAGTCACATGTGAATAATGGCTAATGAAATAGACAGTGCAGGTCTATATAGAGACTTCGACGAGATACTTTAATGATTGTCTTCCAGCTCCGGGAGCCGCAAGTTTAGAAACTGCTTTAAAAGGATCCAGCCAGTCTCACCAATATACTGGTTACTGATAGATGATGGCTGTTTTAACTTTTGTATGTAGTCTTATGATAAAGAGGCCACATATCACCTACCTCCTCACCTGAATATGTCTCCCAGCCCATCTTATTACATCCCCAGGACCTAGCATGGTGACCAGGACAAAGTAGACACTCAAAGTATACTTGTTTATTTCACTTAAAGAATACTAGGCTAATTTATTCAATCACTAAATTTTTATAACATCCTATGAAATAGTGCTGTTATTATCATCCCCACTTTACATATGAATAAGGTACAGAGGTTAAATAACCTGCTTAAGGTCACAGAGCTAGTAAGTGTCGGAGTGACATTCCAGGCCAGAATCCATGTGCAGAACATTTCTCCACACCACGTGCACAAATGAACTATAGGCTCCTTAGATTACGAGTACACCTCAGGGGCACCTGGCTGACTCAGTAGGTAGAGCATGTACCTCTTGAGGGTCCTGAGTTGGAGCCCCAAGTTGGGTGTAAAACTTACTTTAAAAAAAATAAAAAGAGTACACCTCAGGATCGACTTATTGTACAGCTGAAGTACAAACAGTATCAAAACTAAGACACTACAATACCTCTGGACAGGAGACACTCAAATGTTCCCCATCAGCCCCAAACATCTGCTTACTGAACAGTGTGATTTTAGACAAATTCTAAACTTTTCGCCTTGCTTTTCTCAAATATAAAACGGGGATAAGAACTGTAAGATTGTTGTCAGAATTTCATTTTAATCCCCTTGCTCTCTCCCTCCTTAGTTTTAAGGACAAAACCTTTTTGTTAGTTGCCCAGTCTCAGTCTCAGAGTTCTGTAAGTGCTCCCTCTCCTCTGTCTCTCCATCAGATAATCAAGACCAGTTCTCGGTCTCTCAATGTCTTGACTGTCACTTTCATCTTCCCACTGCTACGAAAATAAAGTTCTCATCAACCAGTGCTTCAGTATTACATTTTCCTACCATGTCTGTCTTCCTTTTCTACTCATTCCAATTTTTCTAATACTGTGATTAAAATTATCATCCTAATAGAGTAATCTTAATCTTGTTCTACCCCACCACCCTGCTCAAAAACCTTTAATTCCTCATAAATGCCTATCATATAATACCTTAATTGACCATCTATAATCAAGGCCTCTCATAATCCCCTCATTTCAATGCCATTCCTGTTCTTACTGCTCCCTACACTTCTCATATACCCTAGAGCCGTGGAAAACTGCATGACACAATTTCTCAAATATACTTTATGGTTTCAAGTTTTCATGCCTTAGCTCACACCATTCTTTCCTCCTAAAAGTTACCTTCTTCCCACTCCATTATCTGTCCGACCTTCACACCCCTAGGTATGGATATTTACCTATGGCCTTCCACAGGTTTGAGAACACTTTCATGCCATAAGCAAAATCATGTGAGTAAATTCTTCAAGTTTTTTAAACTGAGAGGATGATCCATAGGTATCCATATTCTCAAAAGGGATAAAGGACCACAAATAGGGCTTTCAAAGCCAAGATAAAACAATCACTCTTGCAACCTACCTTCTAAAATGCCTCCACCTAGAAAGGAGCATTCCCTCCTATGAACTCCCCAAAATACTGTGTCACTACCTTAGCTCTAATCCATTTTACCTTATATATTACTTTATACATGCCTACAAGCTTTCTACACCTATTAGATTTCAAGAATATTATGGAAATGCAATATGACTTCTTTCTGTGGCCCACGACAGTTAATTGCCCAATGCTCTGCACATGCTAAACAACTAAAAACAGGACACTGAACTTATGTATGTCACTTTTCCTAAGATTTGGGGGTTGAATTTGATGGCTGAGGTCATCGTTCATCTCCAAAAGTGTGTGGTTCCACAATCCTGTTTATCCTGGACTTGCTTTATGCCATTTCAGAGTCTTTTGTCCTCTGACCTTCCCAGAAGTATAGAACTATGGAAATATAATTAAAGAAAAAATGCTGTGTTCATACATTCCCCCCAAATCATGATGTCATAGAAAGGCCACTAAATTGAGTTAGAATATTTTGATAATATGTTCTTCCTCTGATTAGTTTTATGACTTTAGGCTAATTAATATCTAACGGACTTAGTTTTCTCAAATATAGTTCCTAAATGATTTCCAAGATCCCATGCACTTTTAAGAATTGACTGCAGTCTATAATAAATGACATTATAATAATGATATGTCTAAAATTACAATAGATTTAATGGAATTCTCCCTTGGAACCCATGTAAGGAAAATAAAATTGGGACTTAAAAATCAAGATTTTTATCTTCTTTTAGAGCACCTAATGAACCTCTATGTCACAGATCAGCTCAGTGAAGATTTTAGACACTTTCAAACACCAAGTAATTTTTTTCCCCATCTCAAAACTTACATACTTTGAATATTTGTATTTACACCATGGTTGATTATCTACCCACTTACTGTCGCTTAGTTCTGTATTCTCTAATCTTGTCCACGAAGAGTTTCTGTACAGGATCAAGTTCCTTATTAAATGCCACTGCTGTAACACCAATGTTCCTCCTCAAATGAACTGAGACTGCAGACCGAATGAGAGAGGAGAACCTGAAGAGCCTCTGAAGAATCATGGTGATTCTGTTACTGAAAACAAGCACCAGAATGTTAATACACTTTAAAATACATGTAATTGTAAAACACTTCTAAATATATCATATAGTGGGGCTCTTAAATCCACTAACTGCCACAGAACTCAAACATAAATCATACCAGAACGCAATGAATGCTAAGATCAGTTACCTGACCAGAGCTCCCTTCCCCTCTCTACTCTCTGTTGCAAGTTTTTTTGCTTCTTAGCCAAAAGGCCCTGGGACCAGGAGGAGTTAGGAACAACTCGGGCTTGTGTGCTGGGTTAGATGCAGATAGAAAGCAAAAATCTGCGATGAGGTGTTTCTTCTCCATAAACTTAGTCTTGGACCACAGGGCATAGTCGAGGTAGGATGTTAGAAAACTGCCCACCCCAGGCAGAAAAGAACACCCCAAACTAATGTGCCAGTTTTCCCTGACCCCCTCAAAAGGTCAAAAGGGAGTTGAGCAGAGAGACTGGAGATAATCCTTACCTCAGCCAGGATTGACAGCCTGGGAAGTTTCTACTTCACAGGCCCCACAGCAGGGGAAACTGCTCTGTCTGTTCTACTGCAGGATTCCAGGCATTCAAGAATACTGTAACCACCACATCTAAGTCTAAAGGAACCAGTTCAAAGAAGCCCACCAACAAGAGAGAGAAAATCACACAGTACTACTTAATCAATAAAACAGAATGAAAAATAAGGACTTAAAGACCTCCAAGTCCTTAGACGTCCCAAAATCAAAATACATGCTTTTCTAACTGAAACATTTCAGCAGATAAAACAGAAGATAATCTCAGTTGAGACCTCATTTAGTATTGTGAAAGATCAAATGCAAAAAAAATTCTAAATTACAACAAATACATGCAAACAAGAATTCCAAAAGAAAAGGAATACATAAGGAAGCCCTAAATAATTAGAAGAAATTTCCCTGACATTAAGAAAGATGGTGTCTATTTAAACAGGGCTTACTCAACCCTACGCTGGAATGGGGATAAAAGATTCACACCTCAATATAGCTTGGTAAAATTTCTGAACCTTAAAGACAAGTGAAAACCTGTCACGCTAACATGATTCCTACAGCATTCCAAAATTACCTGTTAATAATAATCATTGTCATCCTGACACTGAACTTCTATTAAAGTGCTCAAAGTGTGGTCTGTGGACCAGCAGTGGTATACGAATTATTAAAACTTTTACAGCAATTTGACATAGTAATATATATTTGTTGAATAATAAATCAGTTTGTATTTTGTGTGTCTTCACCCTGCTGTCTTTCATCTAATTTTTCCAGTAACTCATTTTTATTGTATTCTTCCAAAGTAGTTACAAGGGTTGGGGGAAAAATGGTCCTCTACCACTAAGAGGTTGAGAAGCACTAAGTTAGAAGACTGTAGGTAGCACAGTGGTTCTTGAATAGGGATGGCAGTATCCCCCAAGAGATATTTGACATTTTTGGTTGTCCTGACTTGGGTGTTACTGGCCTCTAGTGGGTAAAGGCCAGGGATGTTTCTAAACATCCCATAATAACAATCACAAATATAGTACAGCCTTCCCACAATAATTATCTGGTACAAAATGTCAATAGTGCTAAGGTTGAGAAGTTCTGGAATCACACATAAAAACCACCCAAAAAAAAGAGAACAAACTGAGGGTTGATGGAGGAAGGTTTGGTGGGAGAATGGGCTGGATGGGTGATGGGTATTAAGGAGGGTACTTGTTATGATGAATCCTGGTTGTTGTATGTGAGGAATCACTGATTTCTACTCCTGAAACTAATATTGCACTGTATGTTAACTAGAATTTAAATAAAAATTTGGGAAAAAAAAGACTACGAAAAGAACTCCCATAATAAACAAAATATCCTTCACCTACCAGGATGAAAGCAAACTATCTAAAGAAATTAAAGAATTCACCATTTACCACTCTTAAACCTCATCAGAGAAAAATACTTAAGACTCCAAGCAAACAACAAATAACCTTAAGGTGCTCTTATTATCATTCCCATTTTACATACACAGAAATTAACGCTTAGAGATTAAGTATGTGGCCCAAGGTTACACAGTAGATTCTGACTGGACACAGACTTATTTTAAAAATTGTGCTACTCAACGTATATTTTCACTTCTGGAAACTTAAGGACATCAATAAGGTCGCTCCAGCCCAAAATACTTTGTGAAGCACTTCCATATATATTCTCTCCTTGTACCATTAAGGTAATACTGTTAAGAATTAGAGGGAAGTGTTCTTATCCCTCCTTTATAGATAATAAAACTAAGTCTAAGGAAAGTTATTACACTGCTCATATTCCCACAGTTAATTTGCTCTGACTCTTGCAAAAGCTGTGTTACTCCCTAGGTAAAATCCATTTTCATTTTTTCAATTTCTATCGTCTACTTTTTTTTTTTTTTTTTAAAGTAAGCTCTATACCCAACGTGGGGCCTGAACTCAACACCAGGAGATGAAGGGTTGCATGCTCCGACCAAGGCAGCCAGGCACCCCTCTACCATCATCTAAGTATTAATGATTCCCAAAATGCATCTCTAATTTTGGCCTTTTTCCTGAACCCCAAACCCATACATCCAATAGGTCTCTTCCCTTCATAAGTCCTCAAATTCAACTTGTCTAGAAAATAAACACATTATCAAAACTTGTTCCTTCTTTTTTATTCCCTTTTATTTTTTTTCACTGATTAACATAGGTGTGTCCACTATCAGTCCACCATCACGCAGAAGACACATGTTATTACACAGCTAGATGTAAAATACCAAGTGTGAGAAGTTCTCTATTCAAGTACCATGGGGTGCCACGAGAACCGGTGACACGGATTTGACACAGAAAGACTGGTGAAGGCAACAGCAAGAAAGGGTACATATGTGCAGAGAACCTGTGGTGAGAGGGTGCTCTGTTCTCCAGTTTAGAGATGACTGACCAGCCATAGGTTAGTCCTTTCGTCGCCTCTTCCGCGCGTATTCCTCAAGTCAATCCACAATCCGCCTAACCCAACCCGTTCTCTCTCCCTCCTGGAAACCCTGCTTTGTCCCGCCTGCGAACTCTGGCCTCGCCCCTAGTTCAAGCACTCCCTTGGCCCCCCGTCAGCACCTTGTTTCTTGGCGTTGAGGTGTAGGATTGTGCCGTGAAGTGAGAGCGGAAAACAAAGTAGCACCATCGGTATTTTCGGGTGGCATGCAAACTTTTAAGATTACTATCACCCATTTCCCTCTTTATGGTGCACGTTCTGCTTTAAGTGGGCACAATTTCCCGCGCGCCCCGGTAGGGCAGGCCTAGCTGCAGACCTGCCCCGAGGGAATGACCTTGGGCTGCCCCAGCTGGGCCCCGGGCCCATGAATCCCTGGCCTCCCTGCCTCCCGTGCCACCCAGGTTTGCCCTCAGAGCAGGTATTACCAGGCCTGAATACCGAGTCTACCGCAAACTTCAAGGCCTAAAAGCGGCGAGGTCAACAGTGACCCTGGGACAGGCGGTGAAGGTGCCCGGGACATAAGACTGCTCTATCCTCCTGAAAGACAGAGGTAATAGGCAGCCCAGGCCCCATCAAAAAACCCGGAATGTAAGTCCTAAGAGGCCAAGCTAGTCCAGCTACCCTCCCAGTCACCTTGCACTCAGTCCCGAGCTGCCAGAGCCTCCGCGGCCGCCACCGTTCTACTTCCGGCCCTGGCTCCGCCCCCAACCCGCCTACCCGCCATCGCAATGCATTATGGGCCGCCGTTTCAGTCGGTCGACACTCACCGGACAGGAAACGTCTCGGAGGCGGTCTGCGACCGGACGGCTCTAGGTGAGACAGAAGCCAAACAGGAGGAGGAAGTGGAGGGTAAGTGCTTCCGGGTCCCTTGGCGAAGCCTCCGCCATCTTTCCTTCGCCTAACTTGACCTGCTTTTTACCTCCTGGAATCCTTCTTTTGTACGCATGCGCACTTTGACTGGCCTTTTTCCTAGTTCGGTCCTCCCGGACCTAAGTCAGCATCCTGTTCTTTGGGGTTGTTGAGGTGTATGATTATGCCCGGAAAGTGAGAGTGTAAAACAAAGCCGGATTGGGGCGTTGGGCGCCCATGTGCCTCGTGAGCCTCCGTTGCCTCAGGCGTTCGTTTCGCGCAACCTGCTGGGAGTTGTAGTCCTGGACCCGGGGGTGCCTGGGAGGCGGGAGGGGGGTTGGAGTTTCTCAGCGCCGATTCCGCGGGAAGGGCCCAGGGGCCTCACACTTCGAGTCGCGGGAGCTGCGGGTCTTACTGGGAGAGACGCTGCACGTGGAGCCCGCGCCCCTGCTGTTCTCAGCCAGCTCTGGAGCGCGGGTGGGGGCGACGGGGCCGATTCCGGAGCGGGTGAGTGCGGCCGCGGGGGAGGAAGGGAGCGCGGGCCCGCGCGGGCCGGCCTCGTTCCGGGGCCTTTTCACCCACAGCGGCCCCCCCGCGGCCGCCTCTGTGTTTTGTTTCCGCTGGTCCCCGGCGCTGTGACTCCCATTTCCGTTCGTGGAGACTTGAGGGAGCCGGGTGGGGAGGGGCGGGTGAGGCAGTGCGGGGAGCGGAGGGGAGGGGCGCGCGGCGCGGGGCCCTGGGAAGCCGCGCGCCCCCGGGCCCCGGGCTGCCCGTGTCACCTTTCGCTGCTCCCTTTCCTTGCTGTCTGCTCTTCGCCTGTCCGCCGGCCGCGGCGGTCAGCAGTCGCCGCGGTCGGGATGAGATCTGACGCCCCCGGGATTTCAGAGGAAGGTGCAAACCCAGTCTCCTCGCCAACTCAGCGTTGCGCTCTCACTTCACATCCAGTTATCTCTCTAGAACTGCCCCATAGTTGCATCAAAGCCATTTATTAATATATATGGTGCCAATAGGGGTTTATTTTAGAACGAGGAAATAAGAGAAGGGGAAAACGGTGGGTTAATGTAGCTTGCCAACATTTTTAGTATTTTGTGTACTGAAAGATAAGCCGTTTGTGCGTGTTTGCAGTGTATTTAGGGATCCTAGTTTGATTAATAGCAAGGAGAACAGTGCCTAACATTGCCTTGCAAGATGATGAGTAGTGATTTAGAAATAGTGTCCACTTCATAGTTTTCCAGTAGCAGGAATTCCAGTCTGACTCGTGGGAGGAGCAAAGATACAGAAAGTTTCCCCGGAGCTAAGAGCTGGGCAGTGATAACATTCCTAGGTACTGTGCTGTCTTAGCTTAGGAAGAAATTAGTCAGCTCTTCAGGAGCAACTTTAGGGAAATAACCTGTCTCGGGGTTTTGATCGAGGTTTTCCCAAGCCTTTTTTTTTTTTTTAAGACTTATTCTGACACTAGGTGGACATAAGGCAGTTTTACCTGAATTGCATATATGCATGTCATGAGGGATATATAGTGTTGAAATAACAAATTAAGGAGGTAGATGTTAAATTGAGGTGAGTTAAACTGAGACCGTGGGGAGGCTGAATACTAAATTAAAACTGTTGAGTTAAATCTCTCTCCCAGCTTTTATTTATAAAACTTCAAATTTACATTCCTGGAAAACTAGCCTTTCTAGGAATTTTTAGTTAATTTGTATGCGTTTTGTGAAGTGTTCTGAACCCCGGTTAGATTTAATCTAGGAGAGACCGGGGCATCAGGGGTAGCCCTTAGGTGAAGAGGCTCCTTGTAATGTTCTGTTCTCCATTTTCTTAGGTATTGACATAGAATTCTGGAAAATTGGTTCCAGAAAAAGAGCTAAGACCCACTCAAGCACTGGAATCTAAGATTTGGATAATTTCCCAAACCTCTCCACTGCTTCTCTAAACTAGATTTGGAATGAGACAGAAAGAGATCAGTTCAGAGACCATGACTAACGTGATTTTTTCCAAAATGTAAGGCTCATTTTTTGCTTTATTTGGCACCTTGTGGGCAACTAATATATAACTTTTTTGGAAGATCACAGGATAAATTTCTTTTAAACAACTCCCTGTTTTAGTGCTTATATTAAGTCCAGCTATGGTTATCCCTGCTGAGAAGCCTGTAAGGCTATTTCTCAGCTTCTGGTTACTTCCTCATTTCTATTTTTCCATAGTTCCCAGAAATTTCACTTGTTTTCTAATTTTTCTTTTTTTTTAATTGGCTATGGAGGGGCGCGCCTGGCTGGCTCAGTCAGTAGAGCCTGCGACTTTTGATCTGAGAGGGTCATGAGTTCAAGCCCCAGGTTGGGCGTGGAGCCTACTTAATTAAAAAATAATAATAAATAAGTAAGTAATGGAGGTTAAGAGTGGATGATGAGTGTAAGCCCTGAAAATAAAACATAAGTGATTTTTTTAAAAAAATTATTTATTTATTTTAGAGACAACAGGGGTGCGGGGGATCAGGCAGAGGGAGAGAGAGAATCCACAGACTCTACGCTGAGCTAGAGCCCACTGTAGGGCTCCATCCCAGAACCCTGAGATTGTGACCTGAGGCAAAAACCAGCAGTTGGCTGCCCAACCAACTGAGCCACCCAGATTCCCCATAAGTAATCTTTTTAAGTGTTCTGCTATAAACCTTATTCTGTTTCTCCCTTTTTCTTATGATTGTGTGTGTGTACATTATTTTCTTATTTCTAGCTGCTAATAAAGTTTCCTAGCATGTGCTGCTTTCTTACCATGGATACTCATATTGGCTTCAGCTTCCAGCTATCACCAACAAAGCTGTCCTGAACATCCTACTATCAATCAATGTGAGAATGTCTGTAATGGTTATCTAAGGGCAATATTGCTGGGTCATAAATACAAGCATGCTTGAGTTGAACAAGTGCTGCTAGATTTTTTTTCCAAAATAGCTACATCTGTCTGTACCTCATTACTAGCAGCAGAGGATTTTTACATCCTCACATCCCCTACTAACTCTTCTGTAGTCAAATTTCTAATCTTTGCCATACATACCAGCACACACAGTATAGAGTTAAAATTCTTTATTTTAAATTGCATTTTAGGGGATGATTTGAATTTGAGCATTTCTTCATATCCTTAGCTGTTTTGCTTACTTTCATGTGAATTTCCTTTTCCTATGCTTTACTTTTCTAATTTGTCCTTTTTTGAGGTTGTTTGCAGTTTGTTGTCTAATATTCCAATTATTAGTCCCTTGTCACTTTTGAATATTGGAAATATATTTTCCCACTCTGTAGCCTGTCTATTGAACATAAATCGTTATTTTTATGTAATGAAATCCATCAGTTTTTTTGTCCTTATAGTTTATATGTTTGGAATTTTATTTAAGAAATCCTTTTCTGGGACGCCTGGGTGGCTCAGTCGTTAAGCGTCTGCCTTCCGCTCAGGGCGTGATCCTGGGGTCCTGGGATCAAGCCCCGCATCGGGCTCCCTGCTCTGCTGGGAAGCCTGCTTCTTCCTCTCCCACTCCCCCTGTTTGTGTTCCCTCTTTCGCTGGCTGTCTCTCTCTCTGTCAAATAAATAAAATCTTAAAAAAAAAAAAAAAAAAAGAAATCCTTTTCCACCCTTAGACTGCAAAAAATCTCCACCATTTTTTTCTATTAGCTTTATAGTTTTACCTCTCATGCTTAAGCCTTGAAGGCATCTGGAGCCAGTTTTATCTGATGTGTAATAGTACTTACAGCTTTTTTTTCAACGCATATTAATGGAGTTCCAACTAAGGGTGAGATTCCATTCCAAGTACTTTGTATACATCTATAAATAAATATTCTTAAGTTATCCTATAAGGTAGGTCCCTACTGGTTATCAGTTGTTTTGCTATAGTGCTCAGTATGAATTCCACAATTTAATACAAAGCATCAGTTACGGGATAGGCTTTACTGGGGAAAGGGAAGACTTAATTAGTCCAAAGTCAACAAGAAGAGTCCTTAATTCTTTCATCATCCAAAACAAAAGTCTGCCCGGACCTAGGCAGTCTGCTGGGAGTGCATGTTGTGTATCCACGTGGAGAACCTCATCCCATTACTGTTTTTCCTTTTTATAGGGCAACCTTGATAATTTGGGGAAAATCAGACTCCTCTGTACCAGATAGTCTAGATTTAGGTGCGAGCTATTTAGAGACTAAGTTGTCAGAAACCAGCTCCTCAGCTGCTGGAGACGGTGGGAGAGTTAGAGCCCTTCTAAAGTGGGGAAGAAGATAGTTTTCTAGTATTACTGTGTGACAAATTACTGTACATTGAGTGGCTTAAATATATCATCAGTTAATTATATAAAGTTCTGGAAATCAAGTCTGAAATGGATCTTTCTGGGCTAAAATCAGATCAGCAGAACTGTGTTCCTTCTGGAGGTTCTAGGGGAGAATTTCTTTCGTTTTTCAGCTTCTGGAGGCTGCCCGTGTTCTTGGCGTGTGGCTCGGAACTTCCCTCCATCTTCAAAGCCAGTTGAGTCTGTCCAGCTTTGAATCACTCTGGATCTCTTCACATTCCCTCTTCCATTTCTAAGGACTTGTGATTTTATTGGGTCCAACTAGATAATGCTGGATAATCTCTATTTTAAGATCGGCTGATTAGTAACCCTAATTTCCCTCTGCCATGTAACTTCATATATTCACAAGTTTTGGGTTATTGTGCCTTCCAGAGACTTTGGTCCCTTGAGAAATTGAGACCTGGCAAAAACCCCCTCCTATTTCAGGAAGCTGGCAAAGTCCCTGATCTAGACAAACCAATTAAGTTCCTAAAGTCACTCTTGGACAATTTGGGTCTTTGTGCTTTGGTGATAATAGAATGGAGGAAGGAAGATAATGAGTGCAGAAATTAACGATCACACTGGCTATTGTATTGATTGAGAATGGACTGTAGAGGGGACGAGGGCACAGAAATAGGAAAACCTGTTGGCAGAGGTCGTGGCAGTATTCCAGGTTAGAGATGGTGGTTCTTGCACTAGTGTATGTTTGCAATATAGAGCCTATCTTTGAACAAACCACGGTTCAGCCTCACCTAGAATGATGTGTAGTTAGGTGCGCACCTAACTAAGGTGTGACATGGAGCGACATGCGGCCGAGCCTCACTAGCCTCTGGATAGTTTTCATGTGAGGGTGGACTCAAAATAAGATTGTTCTGTTGGAAAGATTATAAAGCATTTAAATGCTTGTGCCTGGTGCTCAGTAAATAGTGATTATTATTATTAGGAATGGATATCGGAAGTCTTCATTTTGTCAGATCTTGTAAGTGGGAGTCTCTTTTACAAATAATAGAATACCAAATATAAGTCAAAGGGTCACAACCTGTAACTTAACAGCATTAATACCTCAGAAATAAATGGCCACAAAGAAATACCAATATACACAGCTATTTTTTGCATTACTTAGCATTTTTTAAATTATAATGATTTTGTAGCAATGGTAGTTTAAAGCAGCAGGTAATTTTACATGAGAGAATCAAAAACTGAAATTAGTGGTTTGAAATATATAAACCACATATAAAAAATCAAAATTCTAATGTGTAATCAGGACAATAATACGCATATCGATAATGATTCATTACTTTATTTTGCTGTTTTAAAATATCGTACTGGCCTTTATGAGATGTAATTTGTAACACAGATACTAGCTCTGGTTAACTTTATGTCACTATCATTACAATGCTTTGCAGTAAATTTTGCTACTAAAGTACAGCTTTTAGCTGAAAAACTATAATTCATCTCCATGTTAATTTTTAAGGTGCAGGTTTGAATCCATTATTAAGATTGAGTTGCTGTAATAGAATTGACATACCTTTCACTTGATTTTGAAGTAACTTGCGTTAATATATTGACTCAGAGTTAGGGCCAAAAAATATCCCAGTAAATACAATGAAATGATGAAAAAGTCATGTTAAGTTAATATAAACATTGTGGAGTTCCTCTTATATGTGAAGATTACTTCATCCTCTTCTGCTTACCCTCTGCTTTTATTTGAATTGGATTTCTGCTTTTTGTGTAGCATTTCTGTTTACGCAGATAATTTCAAAATGTCTTAAGTTTTAATTCTTGCAGGACTGAGTTTTTGAAATACTCCAACCATGACTAAAAGAGAAGCAGAGGAGCTGATAGAAATTGAGATTGATGGGACAGAGAAACCAGAGTGCACAGAAGAAAGGTTGGTTTTTTCTGCATTTACCACTTTTTATAATTATTAGCATAGCTACTTAAAATTAGGAATCAAGCCATAGTTTTGGGGAGACCTTTTTTTTTTTTCAACTGACCTCAGCATTTTGGGAGATTAATGTATTACTTTTTTACTTTTGACTTAAATTGCTTTGTAGCTGGGAGGGAAAGACAGTTTAAACTAAAGGTAGTAGAAAATGTAGATGATAATGATGAAGCAATTGATTGTGATAGTTCTTTTCCTTAGGGCACGGTTTGATTCTTTTTCCTTTCTTCGGTGCAGGTTACTTTTATTTCAGAAAGAGTTTAATTCACAACCCGAAGTAATTGAATAAATATCTATAAGTAACTGCTATAAACTAGTAACTGTCAGGCATATATGAATTAGTGAGAGAGTAACTTGCTCTTACAGAGGCCACATTGTATTTGAGGAGGCGTGTGGGTATATCGATAATTATGTGCACAATACTAAGTATATAGTGCAGTGGAAGGTGTTCGTTTTTGGAATAGTAATGGAATATTACTCCATTAAAGAGGTAGAGCAGTGGTAATGAGTTCAGAATCCAGGGGCACAGTCTGGATAAAAATAGAGATTTGAGAGTCAAGAAGAAGCTTGAGGAAGATGATGGCTAATGGTCCCTACATTTCTCTATAAAGGAGATGAGATAATATGTTGAAAGTGAAAGGAACTAAAGAGTAGTAGAGGACTTCTGTGGAATAAATGAAGGTATAGAACAACTCTGTGTTGAATGGACAAAATCACTAATGTTGACAGGGATGCTGAGTGTTGAGAGTCAAGCTGAGATTTAAAACCTTAAATTTTTAATAGAGCTTTTCAACATGTTTGAGAATGCTATTTGCTCCTCTCAGTTATCTGGTACATATATATATGCATGCATGTGTGTTTATACATACATATGTGGATATATTTATTTTTATGTGTACACATACAAATGGCCCACATACCCTAACGTGTTTTTACTGTTTGGCCCCTTTACAGAAAATCTTTGCAGATGTCTCATGTAAGAAATTGATAGTTACTATGTTAACCTGGGGAGTGGCCGTAAAGGAGCAGTTGCTGCTCTGAAGCTGTAGTACATAGTTGTTCTGCAGGAATTTAGGTCCAGTGATTTGAGATCATTCAGTTTTTCAAGAGAAATTCAGAGATTTGCATGATGTTTCCCAAGGTTTAAATGGCGGCAACAAAATATTTAAACATTTTTTAAATGTTGAGCTCACAGGAAATAGGTCTTTACAAATCTATCTTAAGTGACATTTCTTTTAAAGAATGATTGTTACAGAAAAAGAAAATTATAGCCTGTTGTGCGATTGCTAAAGACTTTGGTAGAAATACTTAGCAAAAGACCCAGTTAATTTACCTTAACAAAAATAATAGTAATAATAGTTTACTATCATTTAAAAATAATCTTTGTTTTTAATCATGAGTGGTCTACTATAAACTTTTAAAGTATTAGGAGAAATTTAGGCTGTGTACATTTATTGAATATCATGCATATATCATTATACTGGGAATTTGTGTGAAAATGGAACTTGACAAATTTTTAAATACATGATGCTGTCTTTGACAACTACAAATGAGAATTAAATCATATTAAAGGTAAACATGCTGTGAAACTTAATTGAATTCCAGGTTACTGATTGAGCAGATATTATTTGATGTCTATTTTCTCTTCGACTCCATATAAGGATTTGAAAAAAGTATGTAAAATTATTTGCCAAAGATTTAATCCTCAAGGCACTTAAGATTTCACAGAATTCAAAGTAGGAAATAACAATATAGAAGAGCTTCAGGATTTTAAAGCAGGAATGTATTTTTTTAATGTGGAATTATACTGATTATAACCAGTAGTTCTCAGATAGAATTAAATGGAAAGTATTTTATATAACTTATATTTTCATGCCTTATTATGTACATTTATTTATGTTGGGAAAGGAAATTGACTAGTAGAGATGACATACAAATTTTGAGGGGACTTTTTAATTTTACATTCTGGGCCTAAAATTTTTCAAAATAAGTTGAAATGTAATATTTATATTTCTCTGTAAATATTGTATATGCAGTATTTATATGTGTGTATATACACTTATGTGTGTGTGTGTGTGTATATATATATAAGAAGATATATTTGCAGGGGTGCTTTAAACTTCATGCTAACATTTCTCTGCAATTTAGTATTCAGTTTGGCAACACTAGTTGGTGATAAGCCTACCACTAGGAATAGTGTCTATGCAGAAATAAGTTTCAAAAACCAGACTTTAATATCCAGGATAGAAATAATTGTTAACCATTATATCCTTTAACATTTAGCATTGTAGAACAAACCTACACCCCAGCTGAATGTGTAAGCCAGGCTATAGACATCAATGAGCCAATAGGCAATTTAAAGAAACTACTAGAACCAAGACTACAGTGTTCTTTGGATGCTCATGAAATTTGCCTGCAAGATATCCAGGTAATTTTTTTTTCTTTTGAGATTTATAATTCAGCATTTAAGTCTGCATTAGAGTTTTTTATTTAAGATTTTATTTTATTTATTTTTTTTAAAGATTTTATTTATTTATTTGACATAGAGACAGCCAGCGAGAGAGGGAACACAAGCAGAGGGAGTGGGAGAGGAAGAAGCAGGCTCCCAGTGGAGGAGCCTGATGAGGGGCTCGATTCCAGAATGCTGGGATCACGCCCTGAGCGGAAGGCAGATGCTTAACAACTGCGCTACCCAGGCGCCCCTAAGATTTTATTTTTAAGTAATCTCTACACCTAACATGGGGCTCGAACTTACAACCCCTAGGGCAAGTCACGTGCTCTACCAACTGAGCCAGCCAGGCACCCAGAAATATTTTTTTGTTAGCCTTTTATCTCTATAGCTATAGTTTTATAATTAAATTTGACCTGTATTACAAAATTTAAGCATTTAAAAATAAAAGTTCTACCAGCAAAATTCCCTCCATTTAAAATTGTATCTAAAAGATTGAGTACTAGTGGCAGCTGGGTGGCCCAGTGGGTTGAGCGTCCGACTCTGGGTCTCAGCTCAGGTCTTGCTCTGAGGGTCACAAGTTCCAGCCCTGCATCAGGCTCCATGCTGAGTGTGTAGCCTACTTAGAAAAAAAATCTTGAGTACTAAATCAAACATTTGCTTTTTACTTTCACAAATATGAAATGAGTTTAAATAAATGTGAATCAGAGCCTAAACTTTAAGTAGTGAGAAGCACATTGACCTTGGAACCTGAAGTATGTCCTCCTCACACTTTGTTTCTAGCTAGCTTTTAGCTTCTTTGTGCATTAGTTTTCTCATCTTTAAAAAGAGAAAATTTGACTAAGTGATTTTTACATTCCCTTCCATTTTTATTTGCTCCAGCAGTAAATTTTGGATAAGCACTTAAACACCAGTAAATATATTTCTTGGAGTTTATTGCAAAAGGATTTTATCTGTGGTAGTATTTTAATAATATGTTATGTTTATAGTATATTCATAGTCATGTTTTATGGTATTCTTTCAAGAAAGGTAGTATTTTCATGTATAAAAAGTAGTAGCTTAGATAGAATTGCTCAAAGAGTTTCTCTAGACTGTCCTTGAACATATGAGTAAGTACTAGAGTTTTATGCTGTTTTTAATCCTAATTAATACAGATACATATTGTGTCTTCTTTTGTATTGTTTGGTTTGTCTTCCTCTTTACTTCTCCCCTTTGCCTGCCTTGTGATATACCTGTTCCATATGCTACAGGATTTTTGACTTAGTTTTTTAAAGATTCAAATCATCATATATCTTAATATTTTTAAATAAGATTTTGATGTAGAATAAGTTGGAATGTTTTAATAAAATTTGTGCCTTTCAGTTGCCACTCAGCCGTACTTTTATCTTTTCCTTTCAGTAAGTCTAGTAAATTTTGGGGGGAGAGGGGAGGCAAGGATATTATTCTTCTAGAATTAGAGAATGTATGTGGGTCTAATATTATTATAATTTTAGGATTTGAAGTTTTTCTTCTCTCAGGGAGAGAAGAAATTAGCACAGTCTTTTTGGAAGGTAATCTGGTATTGTGTCTATTAATATTAAATGTGAAATACCTAGTAGTTAATCTCAATAAATTGTTCTTATAGAAATCGTCACCCAGGTGAGCAAAGTTGTAAATCTGAGATGTTCATTGAATGGTTGTGCAGAAACTGAAAATAGCTCAAATGTTCCAAAAACATGGAATTCAGAGAAAATTTGTAGATTGGTATCTAAGGCAGCCATGATAAATTGGTGAACTGGAGCTGTAGGGGCAGTTTACCTTGAATGAAAAAATATTTGCAGAACACTGCTACATTATCTTATTTGATACTCACATTAGTCTTTGAAATCAGCATATTCTTAATTACATTCTGCAGATGTAGAAACTGAGATTTAAAGAAGTTAAGTAATTTGCCCAATGCATAGCTACAAAGAGGTACATTCACATTTGAACCCAGGCCTGTGTGACTCTGAAACTCTTTCTTTAATTGTTTGAGGCAGACTTTTAAGAAAGTCAACTCAGCATCACTGGGCTTCCCCTGATTTTCTCATATGTAAAGTGAAGGAAAATCTGGACTTGATCTCTTACTTGCCTTTCAGCTCTAACATTTGTTGCTTTTCTTAGCATTCCTGATCTACTCAAAATGACGGTATTACTTGGGAAGTACGCAACGCATCTAAGTTCTCAGTAAATATTAGTCGAATACTTATTGGATCACAGAATTCCAAGCTAGCCTAGGATCTAAAACATTTTGCAGTCCTCCCTGTCTCCCTTCCTCTCCTCAAAAAGAATGTGAGATTAGCAACTTCTCTTCTTCGCATCAATTAACCACATGCACTTGGAGTCAGAATGCTTGCTGCTTGTGGTGATGCTTTTGTATTTTCAGATGAATGCTGACTTGAAAGCCGATGGAAAGTAACGGGGTTGTACTAATTTGAGTATGTGAACTAGCTGGTATATTCAGTACCACCCGAGAGTTCACTTGCAGAGTTCCACATGCTGTAGCTTTAGTAGATCATACCAGTGTCTACTGCAGAGAGGAGAAATCTTGATGTTTAGGAGAGTTTGTAACAAAGCGTCAGGCGGACTTCTTTTAAGGAGTAAAACTACCATGTTTGACCTGTCTTTCTGCATGGTTACACAGTTTTTCTTATCCCTGTTGTTAGACCTAAAGTTATTTAAGATTTCAGGTTTTATATGACATTTTCAATATTAAGAAAACGTGTTTGTACCATGAGTACAGTATTGACTGAAATCTTAGGAATGGGGGGGGGGGCTTTGTACCTCCAGCTGCAGGAAACGCAGGCAGATACATACTTTATTCAAGATAATTGCAATGCAAGTCTGTTTTTGAAATAGTGACAGACAGTGTCTGAAAGTCAGGATTACTTTTTGTCATCAGGTTGCCATTGTGTGAAATGTATTCACTATAAGGGAGATATGGAGGATAAAAACACTAATATTGAAAAGATAACAGAATTATGATTGAAGGTGTCAAAGCTAGGTTAAGTAGTAAGGTCATAAGTCCTTTAAATTTAATAACTTCATTACAAGAGATTTAGAGTTAACCTTGATCTTAAATATGTGGCATTGGTTATAAGGGGGACATGGCAAAAATTATATTAATGGATTTATATAAATCTCCCCACTATTTAAACACCCTTGCTTATTCATGACACATAAATTACATTATCTTCTGCTTAAAATATATTTATAGAATAAACAGTTGCCTTTGGCATTATTTAAAATCTTAAACTAGACTCCAGAGCTAGAGAAAACCATCACCTCAAATAAATTTGGTTAATTTATGTTGTCCTTAATTACTACCACAATGGTTAAAATGTGTTTAATTTTGGCAAAGAATTACAATCTATGACATCTTGGATAATTAGATGTGTTCTTATAATTTCAGTAGTATGCCTCAGTAATTAAGTCCTGTTTGGTACATCCATTTGTATTAAACCTGGTGACTAAACCAAATCTTAATCATTTTCCCATGTTTAGCTGGATCCAGAACGAAGTTTATTTGACCAAGGAGTAAAAACAGATGGAACTGTACAACTTAGTGTACAGGTAATTTCTTACCAAGGTAAGCTGCTCTTATAGTTACTTAAAAGTTTAGCTCATGTTTTTTAAAATATGGGAGAACTCAGTTTTTTACAAGTTTGGGATGTTTTAGGTGGTTCTCTAAATCACTTAATGTGATGTAATAGCCAAACACTCATGCTTTTGGTTTAATTATATCTGTCAGGGTGAGGGGCGCCTGGGTGGCGCAGTCGTTAAGCGTCTGCCTTCGGCTCAGGGGGTGATCCCAGCGTTCTAGCATCGAGCCCCACATCAGGCTCCTCCGCTAGGAGCCTGCTTCTTCCTCTCCCACTCCCCCTGCTTGTGCTCCCTCTCTTGCTGGCTGTCTCTGTCCAAAAAAAAAAAAAAACAACTTAATTATATCTGTCAGGGTGAAGCAGATAGTATAACATACTCGTTTTTTTGTTTTTTTTTTTTTTTAATATAACATAGTCTAACTAGTTTTGTCTCAGGGAAGGATATACCGTAACATAGAGCTGGAAGAACAGGTTCTTGTTGACTTTCTCAGAACACGTTAGCCCCACTGCAGAACTGGATTGCCAAGGAAGCTGTTGCCCTGCCATGATCTGGAAAATGCCAGATCTGAAAGCCACCATTATAGCTGTCAACTTAGAACCACTCTCCCTTCACAGTGATCCACACTAGCCAAAAAATGGGTTCCGTGTGTCTACTTGTCCCTTCTTAACTCATTTCCAGATAGAAGACTTATGCCAGTGATTCTAGAGCCAGAATTACAACTGGAACCCTCACCACAAGGAAATCTAGTCCCTACAGTTTAATAGAGAGAGAGAGAGAGAGAGAGGAATTTGCAAAAGATGTTGAGTGACTCAGTCAGCCATATCCATCACAGTATTTTACTACTCTTGTGTAAGTACAAAAGTTAGAAAATTAGGAAACCAGTTTTGGTAGGTTGAATTTTAGTTTTTAAAAATGTGGCTTGTTAGGAGTTCTGACCAGAGTTTTAGACTAATTTTAATGTTTGAACATAATGCTTACAATCGCATTTCACAAATCATAGTTTCTCAAACTATAAAAATGGTAGTTATCCCCTTCCGATTTACAATTTCCCTGGTACTATCATTGGCAATAAGAAAGAAATTCTTCGTTTTATCTTTAAAAGCCTAGTCACCTCTCAGTGTAAGTGGATTTGGGAAGAGCTGACTTGATGAAATTTGAGTAGAGGACTAGGGAATAAATCTAAAAAAAATTTTTTTTTTAAGTTACAGTTACTTTTCTCATGTATATTTGAAAAAAGTGATTTACCTTTATACCATATAATGAATGATAGCAATACATTTTTTATAGAGTTGGTTTTCAGGGAGGATTGAAGTTGAGTTTCAATCTTTCAAATACACTGATTAAATTTGATGCAGGTTATAACAGAACGGATGACCAAACAGTAGCTGTTAAGTAATAATAATAGTTCTTTAGGGCTGTCATTGTAACAGAAGTATATGAGATGATTTTATAAAGGGCTAGTTTATTTTATTTTGACTATCTTAAGAATTTGATTTAATTGAAAATGGAAATCAGAAGTACTTTGAATTTAATTTGACAAACTCAGTGCCTATTCATTTTTAAAACATGTACTTTGACCTTTGAAAAGAAAAGCAGTCAGTAAATAATTTTAATTTGCTTAGAAGGACTTTTAAAATTCTACAGGTGGGTAGCTACTCATTTATATGTCCCTTAGTCTAGTTTTTATTTTCTAATCCATATTGGTACTTTTTTTCTAATAAATGTTTATACGTAGCTGCGTGTGGTGGTGGTGTTTTTATATCCTTTTAGACTTACTGGGGCGCCTGGGTGGCACAGCGGTTAAGCGTCTGCCTTCGGCTCAGGGCGTGATCCCGGCGTTATGGGATCGAGCCCCACATCAGGCTCTTCCGCTATGAGCCTGCTTCTTCCTCTCCCGCTCCCCCTGCTTGTGTTCCCTCTCTCACTGGCTGTCTCTATCTGTGTCGAATAAATAAATAAAAATCTTAAAAATAAATAAATAAATAAATAAATAAAAATAAAAAATAGGCTTACAGAAAAGTTGCAAGAGTAGTAAAAGAATTCCTGGATGTCCTTCACCCAGATTCTCCAGATGTTAACTTGTATTACATTTGCTTTATTCTCCATCCACCCATCCCCACATGATCTTTTTTTCCCAGTTTAAGTTGCAGACATGATTTCCTTCTATCCCTAAATACATCAGTGTTTGTGTTTTCTAAAAATAAGGAATTCTTTTATAAGACTACATTATAATTATCAAAATCAGGAAATTAATATTAGCACAATACTGTTATCTAATCTACCAAAGTTCTAGTGAATAGTTGTATTTGTGTCTAAAAGAGAGGATTTTCTCTACCATTTGAGAACATATAAACAAAGCTAAATTTTATTTTTTAGTGACTTTTGTGTTTTCATTTAGATTTATTTTTTTTTCACTCTTAAGGAATTGAACCTAAGCTAAACATCCTTGAAATTGTTAAACCTGCGGAAACAGTTGAAGTAGTCATCGATCCAGACGCCCACCATGCCGAAGCAGAAGCACATCTTGTTGAGGAAGCTCAAGTAATAACTCTTGATGGCACAAAACACATTACAACTATTTCAGATGAAACCTCAGAACAAGTGACAAGATGGGCTGCAGCTCTGGAAGGTTATAGGAAAGAGCAAGAACGCCTTGGGATACCTTATGGTAATAAAATACTTAAATACATGTAAGGTAGAACAGTAAGAAATAAACTTGACATAGAAGACACTAGGGTGAGTAAGTTATAATCTATTTTAAGTGTAAAATTTTTAGGAAGAACATTGATTTTCTGTATCTCTCTTTTTACCCCTTTGGACAAATACTGTCCCAGGTGCTAAGAATACAAAGAAATTTAAAAAATCTGTATTTGTCTTTAGGGTGTTCACAGTGGAGTTGAAGAAAGAGAAGGTAAATGGAAAGAGATGATTACCATAAAAGCTAGAATGGTTTTAAGCTGTCAGTAGCTTACTTAAAGTGAATATGCTATTAGGATCTCAAAGGAATCAGGGACACCTGGGTAGCAGTCAGTTGAGCATCCAGCCTTTGACCTCAGCTCAGGTCATGATCTCAAGGTCTTGGAATCGAGCCCCAAGTCAGTCTCCACGCCTCAGCATGGAAATCTTAAAAAAATGAAAAGAATCTCACAGGGATTGCAGTGGTTTGGGGCACATTGGCAAAAGCTTTATTATAGACAAACTATTGGGCATAGGACAGTCCAGACAGGAAATGTATGTGCAAAAGTTGAACACAGAATGAGTATGCAGGAGTAGCGAGAAGATTTGGTGGAGTTACTCTCCAGCATTATAGAACTGCTTTTGATTGATGGACATGACTGTGGGAGATGAATGTCGCAGTAGTACACGACATACGTTGGAGCAGGTAGAGACTGAATGAAGGGAAAACAGGAGCATGTTATAGTTGAGCTGTAACTAGGTGATAATGTCTAGATTTGCCTAGACTTGATAATTTATGTGGGAAGAGATGAATGAAACCAGTGATGGGGCTGAGCAGCTGACTGATGGATTGTGTGAGGGTAGAGAGGAGAGAGAGATACAGGTACTGATGGAACTTCTCAAGCTTGGGTGACTAGGGCAGTGATCATACTGATGAGACCTGGTTACATCTTCATTACATAGTTAGTGAACTACATACGCCAGGCATCATGTTAAATGCTGACTTTCAATGGCACGTAAGAAAGATAGGCCATGCCCTCCAGAGCTTAAGTGGGGGCGGTGGGGAAGTCTGGTATTGGAAAGATTTTTGGAAGGAAAGTGTTGGTAGTACTTCATTTTGAAGTGATAGTACCTATTTCAACTGAAGGTAGCCAGAAAGTATATTCAGGTACACCAGATTTGGACTGGAGATAAAGATGTTTTCTGGGACTTCGCTGTGTTGAGTTTGTTTCGAAGCTAAACAAGTGTATACAGTCTCTGATGGAGAGAGAGAAAATGGAAAGGAACACAACGTTAAAGGCTGGACCTTGTTGGCATTTCAGGTTGAGGAAAAGAAATTGAGACATGGAATACCTGAAGAGATAGAAGGAAAATAAGAACTGTATTTAGTGTCTCTGAAATTGGAAAAGAGTTTTAGATGGTCAAGAGTGGCCACATTGCTGACAAAAGTAAAAAAAAAAAAAAATGCCAACTGAGTAGTATCTATTAAATTTGGTGATCAGAGATTCATTGGTAGATTAGAAAAAAGTAACTGTAGAGTTAGACTAAGCTGAATTATAGGAAAAAAACAGACATTGTAGAAGTGGAGAAAACAATATTAACCTTTGGGGGGCAAATGGGAAGAGTGTTGGGGGATAAATATTATTGAAGCTTCATGAGTTGTTGGTAACCTGAGTATTTGTACATAAAATTGTGTGGCACGAGCAGGAGAAGGATAGATGAAGGAAGCCAGGAGAGGGGCTTTTAATTGGAACCTAAGACGGTAAGTCCAGTTCAGAGGATCAGATAGAGCCGTTCCGCACATATGTGCTTGACAATGTTATTTATTTTTGACTTGTGAAAGCTAGCATAGATGTCATGCTTGACCTTATTGTTAGTGAGTTTGAAGTCACCTCTGAGAGGGGAAATGCTGAGAAGGAAAGAAGAGAGCATAAAAACATTTGAAATAATATTTTACGTAGTTCACTAGACTTTCAACAAGAACCCTTCAGTAGTGGGATCTTTTATGGAGAGTAGTATATAATAATGAATTGTAGAGAGCAAAATTATAAACTCTAACTCAAGAGTACCTACCAGGGGTATCATTTACTTAGAGTAAAGGTCTTTTAAAACACTTGAGGTTTATTTAGGTATAGGAAGACTTTTTAAAAATCATTGATTTTTTTTTTTTTTTTTTTGTCATGAAATTGTTAGCAACTGGAAAGTTTTAGAAATTTGATTACTGTTTTCTTAGGAAACTGTCAGGTTACTGTGTCTGTACCTAAGGGTAGTCATTTTGAAATTGCTTAATTCTCTGCAAAATGGAAATGTGGTTAACTGGTCATAGCTGCTTTAAATCTCTTTGAAATACTGATTCCCATTGGACAGTTTCCTAAAGTTCATTTTCCACATATCAACTTTGTATCATGACAGGAGCTTAGAGCCACCTCTTCATTATATACATTCCCTTCACTTTTATATTTTTCCAGGACTCTGATCCTTTTTCCTGCTGATTGACTGATTGATTTTTTTTTTGTTTTTTTTTTGTTGTTGTTGTTGTTTTTGTTTTTTTTACTATTTCACATTTAAAACCTATAGCCGAAACTCAAATTAATGAATTCATAGTAGTTAGAAAGCTGGTCAAATGCAAATGTTAAAACTGACTAAAAGTAAAATTAAAGTCAGTATTCATTCTTGTCCTTTGTTAACCAAGAATATTGAAAAGATGGCTGTGCTTATTTTTATTTTTTCTTCCAGTTGTTTGAATAATAATAAAAAAAAAAGATACTCAATGTTTTTTGGCTCCCAGAATTGTCAGATATTCACATTTTAAAATATTATATATTCACACAAAAATAAAGTATTTTACAGGTAGAGTTGATTTCTATATAGCTAGCTCTCCAGTTCCATAGCTCTCCCTGAGTCTCATGGGGAAGCTGTCATTGTGTATCTGTCAAGTCTGGTTTAAAGAAAAAAAAGTCTTACAAAAACAGTTTTGCTTTCTTCAGTCCTACTCCCCACTTGCAACAACTTTCCGCTTTACTACTTTTAATCATTATTAACTTCTTGTTACAGTAGATGAGGTTTAGTTCCCTACATGGCTTTCCCCTGCAAAGCAGGCAAAACCTTATCTTTCCCCATTTTGTGAGTATTCTTACATAACTTTTATTTTATTTTAAGTCATCAGTTATTTGTGTGTATTGTGAGAATTTTTCATATAACTGTGACTGCATTTTTACAACTTCGGGTTTTCCTGAAGTTCCAAGTTGACTTAATTTTTAGTTGTGTGTATTTCTGTATATACCAAAACTGACTTTCTCCCATTTCCATCACTCTGTGTTGTGTGTATAATTTTTCCCAAATTCTCAAGTATCTCTAGATTGGTTCTTTTGTAGATCTGCCACAGTCATCCTCGGACATCCTTGACTTTCCTGCGGTGCTGGATCCGTTTTCCAGGATCTTCTATTCCTTTTTCTTAGTTTTATTCTCACATTTACTCATTATTCTCTCATTCCTCCTTACAGGTTTCCTTAGAAAGGCCCCTAGGAAATAAAAGCTGGTTTTGTTTTGGTTTGGTTTGGTTTGACGGGGTGTTTTTTGTTTTTTGGGGGGTTTTATTTTGGTGGGGGAGACTTTCATACCTCAAAGTGTCTTTATTTTGCTGTCTCTGATTGATAGCTTGGGTGTAGAATATTAAGTTGAAATATTATTTTTCCTCAAAATTTGTATGGCCCTGTTCTGTTTCATTATAGTGAGATGTTCACGGGGCATTCTGATTCTAGTTCCTTTTTATATCCTTTTTATTTTTCTTTCTGGAAGCTGGTTGGATCTTCTTTTTCTCTCTGGTCTTTACCTTGGTTTAGTGGCATTCTGCATCTATGTCATGTGCTGTAGGTTTATGGATTACGGGGAAGCATTGCACAGCCCTACACTGCCTAGTGCAGTAGCCACTAGTCCCGCGTGAGCCCTTCACATGTGCCTGGTCTGACCTGAGCTGTGCTGTGAGTGTCAGATACCTGGTACAAACAGAGAAGAATGTAAACTCTTTTAAATTTCCTGTGTTGATAACATGTTGAAATAACATTTGAAAACATTAAATTAAATAAAATTATTATTACAATAAATTTCACCTATTCATTTTTTTAATGTAGCTGTGAGAATATTTTAAAATTACCGAGTGGCCTGCATTATATTTCTATTAGACAGCTGCTGATGTAGACAATTGTAGCCTTCCATTCTGGGAAGTTTTCCTGCATTGTTATTTTGATAAAGACCTTCTGCGTTTTTCTTTTCTTTTTTCTGAGACTCCTGTTGAATCTCCTGGGCTGATGCTCTATATCTTTTTTCTTCTGTTTGTCATTTCTGTATCTATCTGTACAACTTTCTGCCAGATTTCTTGTCTTTATATAACAACCTATCCTGATTGTTACTTTACTTTACAAGGGCTCTTTATTTTTGTTTTTCCTTTTAGCATTCTGATCTCATTATGTATATCATGTTTTCTCTTCTCTGAGTATGTTGATTAGAGTGGGGTTTTTAATTTTTTTTCCCATTTTGTTATTGCATTGTTTCTGCTTCTGGGTTCTGTGTTTCTGTTTATTTTTGTTTAATGCTTTGTTTTGAGTCTCTCAGATAGATATCTGACTGTTTCTGCTCATCTGTTCATACTTAAAAGTGAATAACTTTAAAGCTAATTAGTTTGAAGCTCTGGAAGGGATTTCTTGACCATACACTGATTAAATGGGGTATTGGTCATTTCGTAAAGATTTCCAAGTGTTAGTAAGTATATATAGATCTTTTTCCTGGGTATCTTTAACTTCCCTGGAGAATTGGCCAAACACCTGGCAGGAGTAGAAGGTTGGGGTGAGGATTTAGGGTCGACGTGTATGTGAGTGCTACTTTCTGGAAGTGGAAGGGGAAGTGCAGAGGGTCTCACTCTTCAGTTTGTAGACTTACTACTGGGATCAGTATCTGTTACATGTCTGTTTCAGAAGTTCCGGGGATGTGAGGATGGTGGGGGTGGGGTGGGGATATGGACATGTGTGGGGATGCTTCTGTTCAGTTGGCTCCTGAGAATGAAGAAGAGGCCCTGGAGGATCAAAGCACACCATACACTTTAAATCAGTCCCCTCATTTTCCACTTACACTTCTCCTGCTACCTGGAACCACCACAAGCTGAGCCAGTAAGGGGTTCTACAGTCAGGAAACACTTCTTACTATATCCTCCTTGATAGATATTTTAGGTCATAGCTTCTACTTCACTTGATTTTCTCTCTGCTGACTGTATTCAGAAATTAGTTGAAAATCTCCCATCCTTTTGTCATTTTCACTCACATTCTTTCAAGTTTACTTCTTTTTTTTTTTTTTTTTAAGATTTTATTTATTTATTCGACAGAGATAGAGACAGCCAGCGAGAGGGAACACAAGCAGGGGGAGTGGGAGAGGAAGAAGCAGGCTCATAGCGGAGGAGCCTGATGTGGGGCTCGATCCCACAACGCCGGGATCACGCCCTGAGCCGAAGGCAGTTGCTTAACCGCTGTGCCACCCAGGCGCCCCTCAAGTTTACTTCTTTTAAAAATTCCTTTACTATCATTTCACTAGGGTCTTAGAGAAATAGGTGGGGAGAATATGGACAGACAATTAGTTACGTTACACCAGAAGTCCTGATAACTATTTAAAAAAACAAATCAGACTGATTGTATTTGCTCCAAGTGTTTTGATCATGACACTTTTTTTTGGTTCATGTTTATGTAAAATGAGGTTACTTGAACTTTTAAAGGGAAGTGTGGTTCAGGATAGCTTTTCTAACTTTCTGTAACTCTTTCCTGTTACTTTCAAGTAGTATTAAAAATAGAGCCAGTAGAGGCACCTGGCTGGCTCAGTCAGAAGAGCATGGGACTCTTGATCTTGGGGTCATGAGTTCAAGCCCCACGTTGGGTATAGAGATTACTTAAATAAATAAAACCTAAAAAAAAAAACATAGCCACTTACTTCCTCAGTTCCTGTCTGTTTCCTTACTCCATTTTTATCTGGACCTCCTCTTTTTCTTTGGTGTTCCTGTGCTACTCAATTTAGATTCCATTCCCTCCAGTTTCTCACTGTGTTCCACTCTCCTGGACGTAATCCATGGCTCAGTTTGAAAAACCCAAAGGTGCTGCACTGCTCCAGCCCCTTAAACCTTACCATGGACCTTTGTACTCAGCTCTTGTTGGATTGGGCAGAACTATTTCAGCTACTGTTGGAGCTTGGCTTGTTTTGCTTTCAGTGAAAACTTCTTGGCTGTGTTCAGGTTCTCCTGTGCTCAGAATGAAGAGTGGGTCGGATTTCCCTTTGCTACCCCCTTTGCTTTCTCCTGAATAGATGCTGATACCATGAAGGTTTCTGAGTGTTACTGCTTTGTCTTCACCTGTGTGTATTTTGGCTTCCATGGGGATATCTTGTCATCTGGTTTTATTGTAAATGTACGTGGATTTTTGGTTTTGCTGTCTTTTGCTTTTAGTGGTGTTTTTTTAATGTGTGCATTCAGAGAAATGAAAAAACTTTGCTGCCATCTTCTCAGAATCCTTCTCCCTTCTCCTCTTTGTGAAAAGATCGAATAAAAAATCAGTTCTGTGGCTGTAAATCCTGTATTATGTTTGATTCATCTTTTATCATAAATTGGCTCTTGATAAGTACCTAAATGTTTTTTCCCCACTTATTCCAATTGAATAACATGCATCTTGGGGTCATGTAACCAATACTGTTTAGATAGATCATCTTGTCCATGCAGAAATACCTACACCAAAATTAATTCAGCCAGTTTTTACTAAACTTAAATGGGTAGAATACTCCATTAGGTGCCAGGGGTACAACAATGAGATATTATACATATTGGCCATCATTTTCATTTGTGAACTCAATTAGATAGTAAAAAAATGATGAGGAAAATGACTATTTGGATTTACTTTTCATAGATTTAACAAATTACGCTATGCATAAGGCATTGTGGTAAACTCCAAAGACACAATCCTTATATTTAAGACCTTAAAGTATTACAGGGAAAGAGAGCTGAGTAAACATGCAGTCTGAATGTTGTATTATAAGTGCCAGTAATGGATAAATATAGGAGCACCAGCTTTTTACAAGAAGCAAAGGGAGGAAAGATTATGTTGTGCACATTTTGGAGAATAAGTCTAGCTCCTCAGAAACCCCTTATAGTTTTCTTTTTTCTTTCTTTCTTTTTTTTTTTTTCCAGTGCACCAAATTATACACTGCTACAAAGTAATGTTAAAACTTGGATAATTTACTCTATTCTCTCCAGAGTAATGCCATATTTTATTCTTTCAGTTGACCCATCGAAGAGGAATTTTACATTGTTTTTCTTGATAAAATTCCAGATTAACTGATGTAAAACCAGGTGAATTCATTAAAAATTTAGATTGAGAAGTTGAAAAGGAGCTGAGGAGAAAATACAGTATTAAAAACATTTTATTTCATTTGAGTTTATTTACTTCACTTACTTGGGGGAAAAACCTGTCTGGACTTTTCTCCATATATATGTGTGTATGTATATGTGTATTGACAAATTAACTGAATTTATATAATATCTAAGATAGGACTAGGCTAATGGTAATATTTTTTGCTTTAGATCCTGTACAGTGGTCCACAGACCAAGTCCTGCATTGGGTGGTTTGGGTAATGAAGGAATTCAGCATGACTGATATAGACCTGACCACACTCAACATTTCCGGAAGAGAATTATGCAGTCTCAACCAAGAAGATTTTTTTCAGCGAGTGCCTCGGGGAGAAATTCTATGGAGTCATCTGGAACTTCTTCGAAAATGTATAAAATTTGAATTATTATCTATTTGTACTGTAACTTGAGTTTCACTTTATTTCTTTATAATTTTGTCTTCATTTTTCATTATGATCATTGATAATAGCAATAATAATTAACACCTATTAATTGTATAAGGCTGTGCTGGAAGCTTTATATGTATTATCTCATTTAATCCCTCTACTAATGCCACAAATCATTACTTTCCTTATTTTTTAGATAGGATACCATGTTTTAGAGAGCCAGCCCCATAAGGATACAGTAGGGAATGGCAGAGCCAAGATCCAAAACCAGACTGAAGAACACCAGAATCCAAGCTCTTAAGATGCTGTGCCCTAGACTTAGCTATCTTCGTAAACTCCAGTCGTTGACTTCTGTTTCATCAGTCAGTTCTTTCATTTACTCTTCATCTTCCGGAAATTTAAGATTGTCCACAGATTTCTTCCCTCTTGTTCTTTTCATCATTAATGGAATTAAACCTTCTAAAATTTCCTCTAATTGAGTGGGATCTTAAGAGAGAAAGGAGAAGTGTAAGTATGCAGTCCTCTGTTTTGAAGTCTGCTGGTTATAAGTGTTTCCATGTTGGTTCCACAGACATTATTATTATTAAGTGACTATATACAGAAATTAGAAACTACTTGGCTGACCAACAAAAAGCTCAAATAAATGTAAATTATTTTGTTTGAGTTTTAATCCATCTTACATTTCAGTGAGTAGCTGTTCAAATATTGTAGCAGTAACCTGTTCCCTAACACTGTCTACAGGCCAGAAATGCTAACCAGACCCACATACTTTTCAGTATGTGTGAGTAGGACAAACTCTGACTTTGTTTTTGTAATGGTTATGGTTAAAAAGGTAACTGGTAGGGTTTGTTCTCTTACGTGCCCTGGAATGGCACAGCTCTGGTTGGAGGGATTTTCCACAGGTCTTCGAAGGCTTTGGGTTTTCATCTGGGGTGCATCCTCTGCTGCTGCATAAGAAATGAGCTCTAGAGAGAGGCTTTCCTTCACTGATCGTAGTTTCTCTCCTTCCTGGAATCTCTTACGTATTAGAGGGGAAAAGCGGCTGTTGACACTGAAAGTCTTACTGTAGTCGTTACATTGATAGGGTATACTTCCAGTTTTTCTTATTAGGTAAATAAGTTAAATGTTCTGGTTGAAGTTTTGTCCTTGATTTCACAGGGTTTTTCTTTTTCTTTCTCTACACAACTTTTCAGATAAATAAGGAAAACTTTTGAATTTTTTCAGGTTTTAATACGTGAGTCGTGCTTACTGAAATGTATCCTCATAGAAACTGTCAAGATTAGGACAAAGACAGTGTTTAGACTACAGTTTAACATCGGTGGGTTTTGCTCTCTCCCCCATGGCAGTGCTTTGTTGGGGTTGTCTCTGGTTCTAGTGCTTCTCAATCTTTAAATCTCATTCAGAGACTTTTCCTAGTATGGGGAGCAGAGTAATCTTGTGTATCTATTCATTTCCTTGAAACGGGGAGAATGCTCAGAACTAGGAATCTGGATGAAGCAGTAACATCTCCAGTTCACTGAAAAGTTAAGCTATGTTTCAGGCATTGTGCTTTTTCAAATTTTCCTTTAATCCTTAAAACGGCTTCATTAGGTGGAAGGTGGGGATATCTCATTTAAACATGAGGTAATTAATGCTTAAATTGGTTGCATAATTTACCAAAGTCACATAACCAATAGGTGAGTGCTTAGATCAGAACCAAGATCTGAGGCTAGTCCCATATAATTATATAAACCCCCAAAGAAAGCCCCCATCTAACAGGTAGGGTTTAGACCTCTTTGTAGTTTCTCAGTCCTTTCCAGCTGTGTGTGTTTGGAACTGGATCCTGGTATGGCACCCTCAGTAGAACTGTGCTCGGTGCCCAGGCTGGGACTCACTCAGTACACAGAAGATTGCTGGTGGGTATAGCTTGAGGAGAAAAGCATCTAATCTATGATGGGCACCAAATAAATAGGCTGAAGTATTAGAGACTGGGAAAGAGGAACTCTCTTTAAAGAAATAAAGAATAGCATTTGAGGGGCGCCTGGGTGGCACAGCGGTTAAGCGTCTGCCTTCGGCTCAGGGCGTGATCCCGGCGTTGTGGGATCGAGCCCCACATCAGGCTCCTCCGCTATGAGCCTGCTTCTTCCTCTCCCACTCCCCCTGCTTGTGTTCCCTCTCTCGCTGGCTGTCTCTATCTCTGTCTAATAAATAAATAAAATCTTTAAAAAAAAAAAAAAAGAATAGCATTTGAGTAGGGGATAGCAACAGATGAGTAAAGAATGGATCTCTATGGGGTTATATTAGGACCTTTTACATTGTAACTCTCATGTTGAGAGCTATATTTGTAGCCATCATTATGTTATTTCATTCACTTGTGACTTTTAGGACCACTATAATTTTATTGAAAATTTAGCTGTCTTTAAGGAGCATTATAAAGGTAAAGCAGTTATGGGGCACCTGGGTGGCTCAGTCAGTTAAGCATCCGACTCTTGATTTCACCTCAGGTCATGATTCAGGGTTATGAGATCATGGGGTTCTCTGCTCAATACAGAGTCTGCTTGAGACTGTTTCTCCCTCTGCCTCTCCCCTTATTCTGTCTTTCCCTCTCTCTCAAATAAATAAAATCTTAAAAAAAAGTTAAAATGGTTTTATTCAAAGCTTTTATTCAATCTTTCAGTGTGGTGTACATTCTCATCTTTGACTTGATCTTGAAGATTTCCATGTTTTAAATGGTTTTATGCAGATAAATAGATAACGGATATTTATGTTATGGTACTACCCAGCTCTGAATCTGAACTGCTCTTTTATACTGTAAATTGTGAGACGTAACTCCATTTTCCTAACATTTTGTTTCTTAACATTATAAGAATTAGCGCTCTCCATCTGTTATTTCTCTTAAAAATATCTTTCCTTGCAAAGTGACTATCAGGTATTTTTTAGGTTATTGTGCCAGTAAGTTTTATTTAATGTTTTGCTTTTTAATGTATTTGGTTTGTCAGTTGAATTGAGTTTTACTAACTTAAGTTTGCATTTCTGGGTTTAAATGTAAACAGAGATTTTTATGTGTGTTCTTCAGATGTGTTGGCAAGCCAAGAACAACAGATGAATGAGATAGTTACAATTGATCAGCGTGAGTATTCATGCCCATAATGTATGGCCCATTTGTCAATAAGAAATTTTCTTTTAATTCAGCACTGTAAGGTAATAAAATTAACTTTAAAGTTTTTATGAAATAATTTAGATATACCAAGAAATAAAGTATAGTAGCTAACATCTTTATACACCATAAGAATCAAAACTTTATATATCAACTTTACCTGTTTTAGATCTCATTTTAAATGACTATCTTGAATTTGATGTTTATTATTCTTTGCATATTTTATATTTTTACCAACTAGACAACCACACTTCATAGCATTGTTTTACCTGTGTTTAAACTTTTTGGGTAAAATGATAATATAATGTACATATCCTTTTATAACTTGCTTTTTGTGTAACAGTTATGAGATTTGTGATGATACTTGCAGTGTGATTTCATTCGTTTTCACTGCTATTATCTTTAAAACTCCGTGAATATCATGGAATATTTGTAAGAATGTGTGTGAGATTCTCTGGTTTATCACAGGGGTTCCACCCTTCCAGCCTGACTAGGGATTACCACAGCTTTTCACCAAGTGGTGGTAGGTGTTGGTGTTCTCAGCAGTAGTATGTGTGAGTTCTCATTTGTCCATATTTTCTCCCAGCATTTGATAGACTGTTTTTAATGAAGAAATATTCTTAAAGCAGATGTTTTTATAATTCTTTGTTTAATGTGTATATGTCACTAAGTTAATTCAAAATAAGACCAACTCTTATTCCCCAAGTTAAGATTCACAACCCATAATGCAAACATCATACCTTATCCTTGGAACTTCTTTGGTAATTTCGTTCAAAACTGCTGTGGATTAAAGCTTTCTTTGAGGCCTTTTGTTGAGCTAATTAGAGGGGCATTAGTAAAACTAATAGCATTTTATGTCTTTCAGTAATTTTTTTCACTGCTTGTATTAGAAGGAAAAAAAAATGTTTTTCTTTGCAGCTGTGCAAATTATTCCAGCATCAGTGCAGTCTGCTACACCGACTACCATTAAAGTTATAAACAGCAGTGCGAAGGCAGCTAAAGTACAAAGAGCTCCAAGGATTTCAGGAGAAGATAGAAGTTCACCTGGAAACAGAACAGGTATTTTTGCATTATCTTACGGTATTTATAAAATTTGTCAAGTCATGTGTATTTTGTTTTATTTCATTGTATGAAAATATGAATATGGATAATTTCTCTGACAGTATTTAAACAGCATTAGTAAAAAAATTTTGTTCCTAGCATGGCTGAGGGATGACCCAGAGAAGAACCTGTTTATTGCCTTTTGTCTGCTTTTAACCCATAGCACTGTGGTCACTGCTTGTCCTTCTTGTCAATTTAGGAAACAATGGTCAAATCCAACTGTGGCAGTTTTTGCTAGAACTTCTTACTGACAAGGATGCTCGAGACTGCATTTCTTGGGTTGGTGATGAAGGCGAGTTTAAGCTAAATCAGCCTGAACTGGTTGCACAAAAATGGGGACAACGTAAAAATAAGCCTACAATGAACTATGAGAAACTCAGTCGTGCATTAAGGTAAGCATTTATCATTATAATTATTGTTTTTTATTTCTTTTTATTATCAAGCCTTTCTAAAAAAATGACTTCTTATTCTAGGTTTAACATTGTGTAATATAACATTAAAAGACTTGTTTACAAGATGTTGTTTATTTAGTAAACAAAAAGCTAAAAGTTTCACACTTAATGTTAAAAGTGACTTTTTTTTAAAGATTTGTTTTAGAGCGAGCTTGTGCGTGCTTGAGCATGCAGCGGGTGGGAGGGGCCAGAGGGAAAGGGAGAGAGAAACTTCAGCAGACTCTGTGCTCCACACGGAGCCCAGTGGGGGGCTCAGTCCCCTGATCTTGAGATCATGACCCGAGCTGAAACCAAGAGTCAGACACTTAACCAACTGTGCCACCCAAGCACCCCAAAAATGACTTTTTACAAAGATCTTTAGTAATAATTTTGAGGCGCATAGTTGTTTTTTTTTAAGATGATTCCAAGATTATTTGTTTTTATCTGGTTGAAAAGTATATATTACTCTGTTTAAAACTTACATGTTTAATCTCTGAGTTTTCTGTCATTTACATAACAGATAAAGATGCTGTCATTTTCATAGGTGAATTGAGTGTAAATTTTAGCAAAGATGCAGATATTTTCTGTTTTTATGACTGGGTGTAAAGTATCGACCCATTTCTCTGTTCTTTCTTCCCCTTCAGCCTGCCTAAATCTGAATATCCAGCCTTTACACAGATTGAATTGGAATAGAATAAAATTATTTGTAACATCCCATAAGTAGTATGAATTTTTTGACATAATTACTCTCAGAAATTATGCTAACCACAGTGATGGAAATTCAGAATGTGCATTTAAGTAAAAAAGCAGGATATATGGAAATATGGAACTAATGTCTTTTTTTGGAAGAATGAACATAGTGTAAAAGAGCTTTGCAATGTATCTCTCATTCTACTTCATGTTTCATTTGGACATTGTGAATTTCACACAGCTTATGATTCACCTCTCATCACTACAGACACACACACACACACACACCACACACACACACTCTTTCTCCCTTTATCCTAATGTAATTACATAATTATATGGAAATTGTGGTTATATCAGTATTTACTATTAGGATCATGATCATGTAAGTACTACATATTTTAGCATGATTATTTTTCTTTTCCAAAATAACTTTTCCTTAGCACTCATAAGTAACTAAAGCGCTTTCTTTTTCTTCTTTTTTTTTTAAGTTTACTTATTTGCGAGAGAGAGCACGAGTGGGAGGCGGATGGAGGGGGAGGGCAAAGGGAAAGGGAGAGGCAGACTCTGCTGAGCAGGGAGCCCGATGTGGGGCTCAATCCCAGGACCCTGAGATCATGACCTGAGCTAAAGGCAGAGGCTTAACCAACTAGGCCACCCAAGAGCCCCTAAAATGCTTTATTTTCAGTGTGTTTATCACTTATTTAGTCTCACACACTTTGCCAGCTATCTAAAGATCTTTTCCACATAATGAGAATGAAAACTGTCATTTTTGGCCATTGATGTAAGTGTATATATACAAGTCCCTACAAAATTACAAATAAATTATTAGAATTAATCATTAAGGTGTCAGTTCTCCTCAGATTGATATGTTTCAATGCAGAAAGTTTTTTTGTGGAACTTAACATGGTGATTGTAAAATTTATGTGGTTATATGAAGTGGCACAGTAGCTAGGATACCTGAAGAAGATTGACAGAGTGGGAAGACTTGCTGTCCAGGACACTGAAACTTGCTGTAAAGCTGTAGCAATAAGACAGTATGTTGTTTGCGTAGAAGAGACACATAGACCACAGATTACAATTGAGAGCCCAGGGAGAAGGAAGAATATGAGTATTTGACTTAGGGATGGTGTGGGGAAAAGACATGAGGAAAACCGGCTTTTTAGTCAGATGGAGCTGGGACAGTTGACTATCCATATGGAAAAAAGTGAAACTCGACCCCTTCCTCATACCATCCTAGAAACCGGTTCCATGTAGCCTGTAGCTCTAAATGTGGAAAGTAAAATAGGAAAGCATCTAGAAATACCTCCATGATGTCGGTAGGTGAAGAAAGACATCAGACTCTGTTCATCAACAGCACTAACCCTGATGGAGAAGATCAAGAAATTGGACTACATTTAAATTAAGAACTTTCTGGTCAACACAAGCCATCGTCAGGAGAGTGAAAGCAAGCCACAAACCTGACATAAAAGTCATGTCCGAAGTACCTAAGAACTCTTACAGACTAATAGGAGAAATAGAAAAAATAGGCAAGAGACATGAATAGACAGTACCAACTGGAGATTATCCGCGTGGCCAGTGACCTAAGCCGCGGCACACAGCCTCTTTCGTAATCAGGGAAGTGCGGTTGGAAACCTTGACAAAATGGCACAGCGCATATCTCAGGATGGCTAATTAAATGCTTGCCAGTACCAGGCGTTGGTGAGGCTGTGGAGCAGTGCGAATGCCTCTCCACTTTTGGTAGGAATGTGACCTGTAACCCAGCAGCTTCTTTCCGAAATACCTACCAAACAGAAGTGCATGCACATGTCCACACACGTGCTCAGAGCAGCATTATTTATAATATCCAAAACCAGAAACCAAATACCTATCAACAGGAGAGTGAATAAACCAGTGGACTGTGTGTCCATGGAAGTGAACTGCGGCAGCAAGCACTCGTAGGGGTGAACCTCACAAACGTAATGTTCGGTGAAGGAATCAGCCCCAAAAGAGCAGAGGTTGTGCGAATGCGTTTGTAGTGTAAAGTTCAAGAAATAGGAAAAGTACATTACAGCATTTGGAATACGTGTTTGGGTGACCAGCAGTGAATTTACCATCATGGAACAGGATTGTATCTACCTTTTAGAGTGAGACAGGGGTAGTGATTGGGAGGGGCCTTGGAGGGATTCTAGGGAAGTACATTTTGCAATTTAAAAGGCTAAAAAAAATACAAGTGTTAAAAAAAAGGGCAAAATCATCTCCATGAAAGTACAGGTATCGTGAACCTTTCTACTTTGTTCATTTTAGAGAGGGTACAAATGCGACGAGTGCTGCTACGTTTGGTGGTGTGATCATCCGCTGGAATGAAGGGCATACTAAGTAAAATGAAAACTTAGCGTTTGTGTTCTCTATCACGTCTACCAAGAGACATAAGAGGATACCAACTACATTTTCCTCCTTGAAATATAAAACCACTTTCTTCCCTTATTTTACTTTTTTCTCAAGTATCTTATTTGTTACAGCCTTACATATTATGTAGAAATTTTCTTAAGAAATTGAAATTCCAGTCTCATTTTAAACGGATGACAGGCAATTGGTGGTTTGTCGGCTAAGATCTAAATTATGTATGAACGTCATTGGCACAAAAGGAAACGCAAGAACTCTGCCCAGTGTGTTGTATCTCTCACTTAGAAAGAGAACATAACTGACTGTAAGACTTTCACTGTTCTGAAATTAAGGAAAAATGCCTTAATTTCCTGCATATAGATCAAGCTTTTCGTTAATGGACTCTTGATTAAGTTGAATGACTTTGATAATAAAATCCTGCTAAATGTGGTAGTTTACACTTTGGTACTTCGGCAGATAGTCTTTTCTCTCATATCTGCTCATTGTCAAATTGGTACAAGTGGGTAGTGCAGTTTTAAAACAAAGGCTTCACGGGGGTGGAGAAAAGTAATACAGTAAAATGAAAGGCTTCACAGTCCTCCTGCCTATAAAAGTCTTGACTGACTTTTTTCGCTTTATTGGAATTGGCAGCGCATAACCATAAATAAACTCTGTTTTCCAAAGTAAATCTAAATCCGGCTGTTTCATACATAGCAGCAGTAAACTAGACTTCTAGAAGGACTTCCTCCAGATTTGTCTATGTAGGTATAGAAACCTTGTTTCATTGTGATGTCCACTTCCCTGGTTTTCTGTATCCTTTTTCTTCTAGCCTTTTACTTACACTTTTGAGGCTCCCTATTGGATTTGGAGAATTTCACTGAAAGGAGAGCCTTTATGTATTAAAAATGGTGATGGCGAAGGTGTGGCTACAACATAAGGGATTTTGTACAATGCAGAAAAGAAATGGACATTCCCATAGTCCATAGAATATGTGTATTAACAAATTTCTCCTTTTTATATGGGTTCTTAATTATTAACATAGCTTATATTTTATAGAGGGCTATGTGCCAGTCATTGTGTGCCTAAGTGAGCACTTTGCAAAGATAATCCTTTTAATTCCCAACAATTCTATGTGGGTAAGTACTGTTTTTAACCTCATTGTATAGACAAAGAGTAAAAACTTAGAGAAAATGTGACTTCCGTGTGGTGACAAAACAAAGTCAAGACACTGGATTTTGAATCTTGACATTCTGACTCCAAGCCTTTGTTCCTAGGTTCTATTACTGTTCCCAAGGTTTTTTGTTTTGTTTTAAAAATGTTCATTTTTAAATCAGTATTTTATCATAGTTGTTGAAATATGGTCTGCAAATTTAGTAAACAGAGTTTTAGAATACTGAACAGTGAAAGTAAGCAACGTTTTGAAGTTTCCTTGGATAGTAACACTAAACATTTCTATATAACTTCAATGTTAATTGCTATTGGGGTAAATACAGGATTAGCTAGACTCCTGCTTATGGAAGGATCTGTAAACTAACTATTGTAAGAAGTCCAAATTCTGTATTTTTTCTATAGTCCTCACGTGTTTTTCTTTTTAAAGGTATTATTATGATGGGGACATGATTTGTAAAGTTCAAGGCAAGAGATTTGTGTACAAGTTTGTCTGTGACTTGAAGACTCTTATTGGATACAGTGCAGCAGAGTTGAACCGTTTGGTCACAGAATGTGAACAGAAGAAACTTGCAAAGATGCAGCTGCACGGGATTGCCCAGCCGGTCACAGCGGTAGCCCTGGCCACTGCTTCCCTGCAGACGGAGAAGGATAACTGAGCCCAGCACCTTCTGGGAGCCCGAGGTCTTTCTTAAATATTAGAGCAAGTATTGCTCTTACCTTTATTACTGAATTTGAATCTTCTTTTATTTCTAGACTGTACAATCTGATGCATGATTTTTTTATAAATATTTCATACTCTTGTGAATTTGGATCTTTTTACTTTGAGCATATATTTTAGAATACGTGTATGTTAAGGATCACCACAATGTCTTCAGCACGAAGTCAGGTTCATTGTGGGATAGTTTGTTAACAGTCAGGAAAGCTAAACTGGTCAGTATTAATGTCTAGCCCTACCAAAAATAGCCAGTAGCATCTGAGGATGAAAAATAAATGAAGTATCTCCAGGAAACAGTCTGGCTTAACTATTTTTGAAAGTATAACTGTTTCCCCTCTCTGCTGCTTTAGATGTTGCTTTACATAGAACCAGAAAATGGAATTTTTCACAGCTAAAGCATGTGTGCCTGTTTCATCTAATCAAGCAGCGCTAAAATATTCATATCGAATAAAATTATAATATTAATAAATTACTAAACTGAGTATCAAGTTATTAAAATAATTTATATATTTGCAAGCAAAGGACAATAAGAAGTCGACGGGCAGAAGAACATTGCTGAAGAAGGAAATCCAGGTTGAAATCTGGCTTAACTCAAGCTAATTTTAAGGATTTTCTGTATAGGTTATTCATAATGTCAGGCCAAGAATTTAAATTATTTTAAGAGAAGAATTTAATTCTAATAAACCAACTATTACAAAAATTCTGAAATGATCTCTGTTTTTCCTGCCAGAGATTTAAAAAACTGAAAAGGTATACCTCAGCCAGAAAATAAAAGTTCCATTTAGTTTGGTTTGGTATGGCTTTTCTTTCTTTCTTTTTTAAAATTGCCCTATACTGCCAGTGTATTATGCAAGAGCAGCTTATATAGTCCTTGTGTTTCTGATGAAATGAAGACTTTAAATCAGTCAGCAGTACTTTACCTTTCAAGACAAGAGCAAATTACTTGCCAGTAGTTTTAAAAGGAAATTCTGACCTCCAGTGTAGGCAGTCTTCTCGCATAACAAAATTTCCCGTTTACTTAATTTCTTCCTTTTGAATATCATATATGTGTGAGTATAAATATCTGTATACATGTCCAGTTGACCATTTTAATATATATAACTATACACATATATATGAAGATACAATGATATTCAAAAGGAAAGATATTTTAGAACGTAATAATTCATTTAAAAAATGTTTCAATTATATGACTCTCATATATGAAACTCTTTGCTTATCACCAGCTAACACTAAACAGAAATGGCTGGAAAGATCTTTCTTTTTTGCTTGCTTGCTTTTTTTTTCTTTTTTGTTTTAAGGTATTATATACAAATCATGAGATACTGGCAAAGAGCTTTTAATCCTCTTATAGCAGAAGATTGATTCTCACATGTTACTTCATTTACCTTCTCCCTCGTCATTTCCTTTAAATCCATCCCCCTAAACAGCTTTATAAGAGCTCAGTTGATGCTTCTGACTAACCAGGAGGAAAAGGCCACGGTGAGAAGTCAAGGAAGCATTGCTAGCAGTCGCTGTACTGGTCCCAGATAGTAGTCTGGAATGAACCATAAGCCAGGGATCCTGGGAACAAGCAGGAGAGGAAGGCTCTCTGATTTTCTTTGGTAACCTCAGATTGTACCTTGAAGTGCTGTGCTGCAGTGTGGAATGTCAGGTCGTTTATATGCTCAAGTCGTTTAAGACCCTGCAGTGGATGCCTAAAAAGAGTAAAACTTGTAACTTCTATTTTTACCTTTTTATAAACACATATGGAACAGACTGACAAACTATTAGTTTCATTTGGGCACTGACTGCAAGAATTATCTGAGTAGAGTAACCATGTGAAATAGTACATAGAAGCTGTAGGTTCAGAACAAATAGATTACCAAAAAGAAGGTTTTTGCACCGTCTTACAGTCTGGGGAGTTGACAAGTTGCTTATAGTTTTAAAAAATATAATAAAATAAATTCTTCTGGTATGTTATCAAGAGCTTAAAACTTTTGACTTTAATATTTAAAATGCTTTTGGGGAGACATTAAAGTTTTAGCAAAGACGACAGACTTTATGTTGCAATTACATGTCTATGTATATATTTTAAGGCAAGGAACCACCCGCATTCCTTTAAGAGCTCCGAAGTCAAACTATTGCTGCTTCTCCTTTAAGCATTCTTTAGATTCCTTTTTTCCGAGAACACATTCTATCCATTTTTCTTCCTTTGGCAGTTTTTATTTTATTCCCCATTATAATCGGAACAAAGATCATTCTCATACAGGATCAGGTGCTATTTCTTTTTTCTTTTCCTTCTTCATCCTATCACCATCATTTTATGCACCAGAACATAGGTGAAGTCATGAGACTGATTTCCCCAGTTGTTTCAGGAAACTTCAGTTACTTTTTCTCAATTTAAATATTAAACTATTTTCCTTGTCCTTATTGAGGTTATAATCATCAGAAAGCCAGGCAATCTTATCTTTTATTGAAAGAGAACTTGTGTTATAAAAGAAAGTATAATTCATGCTATTCATTCTTTGGTGTTTTTATGAATAAATTTTTCCATAGGGGAATTTACAGTGTATTTAAAGGAAGAAAGATAAAATGATCGGTTATCTTTTGTACCCTCTAAGTACAAAAATAAGGAAATGTCCATTTTTGTTTTAAAAACTTGTTTTCTACATGAGGTTTTTATTGGGCCAACTTTCATATGTATCTGGCCTGAAGTTTGGAAATTTGTGTTGCTGTCGGAAAATCAGACATATTAAACAGAATTGCTATGTGTGGTTAATATTCACATGGATCGACTTATCACATTAATTTTTGAATCAGTCCATGTCAGTGAATTAGGGAAGTGGTTTAGTTGTTTTTCTCTCCCGATTAATGACAAAACTCAAGTGCGATATTTCTTTAAAGGGTGTGCCTATTTGTGGTGAGGTCGGCTGTTTTCCATACTCATCATTTTATGCTACTGCCTTTTAAAAAGAACTAGTGTATCTTTGAAATAGCACAAAAATGTTTAAAATTCATAATTATAAAACAACCTGTGACTAACTTAATGTCTTCACATCTAGAAGGTGTAAAAATATTGATATTTCAGTGATATTTCACTTGCTGCCAGAAAAAAATATTCTCAGTCTTTTGTAAAAGGAAGGAGGATTTTTGCATACATTTTTACTCTTTAAATAAAGACACTTATATGGTCATAATAACAATTATGTATTGCTTTGTGGTTTTTATTTTTTTTGTAATTTTACATGAAACAGTTATTTTCTATTTTTACTCAGATAAAAAATATTTGTGCATAAAATGTAAAAATAGTAAAATGAGAAAAATAAAACTATTATACAGTATACTTCTGTGTTTTTGGAAGTTTTTTCCTGTATAAAAAAAATAGTCTCAAATTCCTGGAATATTAAGTTGAATGAAAATATGACAGTCTACATCTGTATTGTACATAAGAGTCCCATTTACTTTACTTAAAAACTATTTGGGAAGAACAGATTCCACTGAGCTAAAATTAGATGTTAGAGTTTAGTCTTTTTAAGAAAATAAATGGGGCGCCTGGGAGGCTCAGTCGAGCATCCGACTTTTGATTTTGGCTCAGGTCAGGATTTCCCAACAGTCTTGGCATCAAGCCCCTCGATGGGCTCTGCACTCAGTGAGGAGTCTGCTTGAGATTCTCTCTCCCTCTTCCCTGCTCATGCTCTCTCTCAAAATAAATAAATCTCAAAGAAATGAAATCCCATCTGCAGAGCCAAACTGTTTTAGAATAGAAACAGAAGAAATGGTAACACTGAGTACTTGTCAAAAGGCAAGCCAATGACCGTTAAAGTAGAAATCTTAATAAACCTTTTTTAACTAAAAAGAAAAAAGACCTGTTTATGTTTCCTGCATAACAACAGGATGCTTCAGCAGGACCAGAGCCTGTGGAATCAAAGGGGTCAGGGGGAAAGGTGCTGTGTGTTGTTTAGGGTCAAGCAATGATCAAACTCTGATCGACATGCTTACAAAATTGTGGTTTGAGTGAAATAAATTGCTTTAAAAACACAACCCAATTTTATCTAGTTTGAAGTAATGAAATAATCAGAAAATCAGGTATATTCATAATCCCAAAACACTGATTTTTTTTGGTGTGTGTATGACTTTAAAGCTTAATTTGCAAGCTTAGTACATGTTAAGTTTACTACTAGTAAACTGATTTGAAACACTAACTTAGACTGATTTTAAAACCCGTGGTTGAGGAGCACCTGGGTGGCTCAGTCATTAAGCGTCTGCCTTCGGCTCAGGGCGTGATCCCGGTGCTCTGGGATCAAGCCCCATGTCAGGCTCCTCCGCTGGAAGCCTGCTTCTTCCTCTCCCACTCCCCCTGCTTGTGTCCCCTCACTCACCGGCTGTCTCTATCTCTGTCAAAAAACAAACAAAAAAAAAAAAACCGTGGTCGAAGGACCACTTTTTTATTTCTAGAGTGTGATGACTGAAACTCTTATAAAACAGATGAATGAATAGGATGGTGGGGGAAATGGGGAGTTGTTTAATAGGTGGAGTTTCAGTTTTGCAAGATGAAAAATTTCTGGATACTGATTACACAACAATGTGAATGTACTTAACATTACTGAACTGTACATGCTTAAACAAGGGTAAGACAGTAAATTTTATGTATATCTTACCACAATCTATGTTTTGTAAAAAATGAATCACTAGGAGAATTTAATAACTCAGTGTAATTCACCAAATATAATTATACAATATAGGGAGAAAAACCTGATCATCTCAATAGATGTAGGAAAAGTATACAGTAAAATTTAACATCCGTTCATGATAAAAACTGAGCAAACTAGAATGAGAAGGGAATTTCCTTAACATGATAGAGTGTCTGAAAAACCTGCAGCTAACATCATACATAATGGTTTGTCTTCCTTCTAAGATTTGGGGAAGGACAAACACATCTGCTGTCACCATTTCTGTTCAACACTGTATTGAAGATCCTAGCCTGTGAAATAAGAAAATTAGCATACATATTGTAAGAAAGGAAACTGCAGAAGACATCAAATGTTGAAAATCCTAAAGAATGATTTAAAAAAAAAAACTAGAATTGAGGGGTGCCTGGGTGGCTCAGTCAGTGAAGCATCTGCCTTTAGCCCAGGATCCCAAGGTTCTGGGATTGAGTCCTGCATCGGGCTCCCTGCTGAGCGAGGAGTCTGCTTCTCCCCCTGCATGCTGCTCCCCAGGCTTGTGTGTTTGCTTGCTCTCTCGCTCTCTCTCTGTCAAATAAAAACTTTAAAAAGAAAAAAAAAAAAACTAGGATTGATGAGTTTAGTAAAGTAAGGTACAAGATTAATACACAAAACTCAATTTTATTTCTATGTGCTACGAACAAATAATTGAAAATTGAAATTTAGAAGTTACCATTTACAATAGTATTAAAAAACATGAAATAATTAGGGACAAATACAACAAAATTTGTGCAAGATGTGTCCAATGAACCATAGAAGTTGCTAAGAAATGAAAATCTGAGTGGAGAAGTATACCATAATTGTGAATTGGAAGACTTTATTTTGTATGTGTTAATCGTCCCTAAATTGATCTATAAATAGTGCAGTTCAACTCAAAATCCTGGGAGTCTTTTTTTTATAAACAAGCTGAATATAAAATTTATTTGTAAATGCAAATGACCCAGAATAGTCAAAACAACTTCAAGAAAAAATTAGAGAATTTGCACTATGTAAGGATTTGCTATTTAAAGCTACAGTAAGGGGCGCCTGGGTGGCTCAGTTAAGTGGCTGCCTTCAGCTCAGGTATGATCCTGGGGTCCTGGGATTGAGCCCCACGAGGAGTTCCATGCTCTTCAAGGAGTCTGCTTGAGATTCTCTTCCTCTCCCTTTGTCCCTCCCCCACTCTCTTTCTCGCTCTCTCTCTCAGATAGATAATTAAAAAAAAAAAAAAGACAACAGAACATACCCACTGAAGGACTCACACACTAGGGTTTACAGCAGCTTTATTCAAAATGGCCCCAAACTGAACAATCAAAATGTCCATCAACTTGTTACTGAATAAATAAATTGGGGAATACCCTACAATGGAAAAACCATAAAAAAGAAGTGGGCAACTGCTTCACCAACATCTCTAGAAAAGGTATATCTAAGCCGTAAGGACAGAAGGCCGATCAGTGGCTGCCTGGGGTTAGGGTTGGGGGGGTAATTTTCTGTACTAGAAACAATACAATTTTGAGGGGTGACGAGTATATCCCACATTATGCTTTTGTTGATGATTACATAGGTAGACAAACTTGCCAAAATTCATTTAAATGTACACTTTAAAGGGGGGGCATGAGGGTATATAAATTATACCTCAATAAAAAACTGAATTACTAGAAAAAATGAAAAAGATTCAAGTACTATCCACTTTTTAAAAATTATTAGGCTTCACAGACATGAGATTTTTCTGTCAAGTTGCTATAATTGTTTCAGTGTCTGTCCTTATTCACCTGTGGAAAGATAGCAAGGAGTTCACGTACTGACGCTCATTGGCAGACCACACTGATTTAGAGTGTTTTGTCATTAAATAATGAGGATCAGTTTTAACTAAATGATTATGGCAATGCCAGTGGTATATGAGAATTTCCCTGTAATCTGAGAAAAGCACTTTCTCATATCTGTTAACAAAGTAATTGACTTTGGGGTCTTTACTTCATGACACCTAACACCCAATTAACACCCATGGTATTTTTACAAGTGATGTGACAGTGACTAGATGGGAATGGAATAGAACAACCCTTAAAGATAATTATTGATCACATCTACGAGCAACTCTTTAATTCACTTGCTTAGAAATCTATGCAAAGATTTGTTGTAATATTCCCCATTCTGAGAGGAAAAGTAAAGATTCCTACCTCTAATGTTGGTGCCACTTTATAGAAGTAAGCGTGTGATCCACATTTCATTAGCACATTGATCAACTTAACATCATTGCATAAATGAACCAGAATGTTCCCTTGAGTTAGTGCCTTCAGAAAAAGGCTATGCATTAAGAACCCCATAGGAAGATTCTTATCTTCAGGTCTCAGATTACAAAAAGAAGAGGATATTTTATTTTCAAGAAAATTCCTGAAGTACAAAAATCTCCCCATTCCTACTGGCCTGAAGCATATTGATTGATTGAACAAATAGGAAGTACCTAACAGTGGAGGATATGTAAGATGTACCTCAAGGAAAGAGCCAGAAAAATATGTTACAGGCCAAGTTCTACCACTAACTGGGTACGAAATTTAGGGCAAGCCATTTAGCCTCTCGGCTCCTCCATGGCCTCCTTTCTAAGCTAGGATGGTCAATACATTTGCTGGCCGTGCACGTCTATTGAGATGATTAAATGAAATCATGTATGTGAAAACATCTTAAAATTATGTAACACAAAATAAGTGCCGGTGTCTGGAAAAGAAAAACTACCCTCCACAGAATCCAGTTCTCTGTTGTGGAAATAGGCACTCATTTCATTTAATGATAAAATGATAAAACATTGTAAAATAATCAATTATTTTAAAGATGATAAAATATCATTGAATGGCTAAACGAGTGACTAACTCGATGGCTAATTCTGATCACTTAGCTGTGCCAAGCCCTTTGTTTGCATTCTCGTTTATTTCTCCAGACCCGTTGAATTAGAGAGGAATATTACCCACTTTACAGATGAAGAAACTGAAGCACAGAGTGGTCAGACAGGCCGATCAAGGTCACTCGTACAGAGCCAAGCTAGACTTGAAGCCAGTGCTGGTGCTTTTCACTGAGGAGCGTGTCACGACAGTAGTTTGCTGTCACATCTTTAGTCAGTGAAAGGCAGATGTGTTTAATACTTCTAACAAAGAGGAATTGTAAACACCAAGTACCTTTCTCATTTCTCCTGGCTTCTAGTTGTCTTATCCAAAGTGAGAGACTTAACACTAAAATTTTTAGAGGTCCACGCATCTCTAAATTCATTTAAGTCAATGACGTTCTAGAGGCACCTGGGTGGCTCAGTCAGTTGAGCTTCTGACTCTTGCTTTTGGCTCAGGTCATGATCTCAGGGTTGTAAGATCGAGCCCTGTGTAGGGCTCCATGCTGGGCGTGTAATCTGCTTAAGATTTTCTCTCTCTCTCTCCCCCTCTACCTCTTCCTGCTCCCCCCAAAAATCAATGATGTTTTATAAAATACTTTTATGTGAAAGTATCCACTCTTCTTCTTGCCCCCCCACTCCCACTCTCGAACGCTCTCTCTCTCTTTAAATAAAATTTTAAAAAATTAAAAAAATATTTCAGCGGGTGAACTGTAGATGAAAAATTTAAAAAGAGCCATGTGTAGAAACGGTTGAAGCTGGATGATGGATGCATGGAGTTTCATTATATACACTATTCTCTCTATTATATATATGTGAAATTTTCTGTAATATAAAGAACTTGAAAAAACACTATCACAGAGAGGCTTTTTCAAAACAAATATTTCAGATGTAGTTAATGTCATCTACAAAAGCATATGACTTTTTGAAGAGTATGTCACTAGGGGAAGAATCCTAATTTCTCTTCACCAAAGGAAAAATACTTTCTTTATGCAACTGATAGGTTTCTGGAAAGGATGCATAAATAAAAATGGGACAAATGTAATTCTTTGCAGTATTTTATACATCATTTGCTCAGAAAAGCTGCATGTGGTGTGTTATATAGTTTGCTCAAAAAATAGATAAATAATGAAAAAGGGACGCTTTCCTAGTTCTTAAATAGCAGAGAGGAACAGAGGCTATCCTTAAACCTCAAATTATAGAGGAGACGTGTCCTGAAAACTATTTCATGAATGGAAACAGCAACTCCATAAAATGTGTATACAAGCTGGCAATTATTTCAAAAGAAACAATAGACACAAAGTACCCCAAGATAACATATTTTTTAAAAAGATTTTATGTATTCGAGAGAGACAGAGAGAGAGCACAGGAGGAGGAGAGGGACAGAGGGAGAAGCCGACTCCCCACTGAGCAGGGATCCCAACTCGGGGCTCGATCCCGTGATTCCAGGATCACGACCTGAGCTGAAGGCAGACACTTAACAGACTGAGCCACCCAGGCGCCCTACCACTGCATTTTAAAACCTTAGTGAACAGAGCAAGAGCAAGAGAAATGAACAGGAGAAACCTGCTGACACCCTGGCTGAGGAGTACCTTAGAAAACATGGCAGACTGACAGTGGTTATTTCTGCGAGGGATATTGACTCGTACTTATATATGACATATCCCGTGGCAATTGGGGTTAAAAAGGAGCTTTTCTCTGTGATTATATGCCTTGTGATTTGTTATGAACAGTATTGTGTTAACCCTGTTACATCAGGAATACAGTCTACAGCTTAAATGTGACCTGAAAAATGTCAAGTTCTACAAAATCTAGCACTTTGCTCTTTCACAAAGTTTTTGAAATTCATTAGGCTGCATTTTATATTATTATACTTTATTAATTATGGCTTTCTGTGTTTTCTCTTAGCATTTTCTAAATTTCTATCAACTTTTCTCCCTAAATATTGAGTAAAATCTGTTCCGTTTTGGACAATACTCTGCTTTACCAGATATCTGTGCTGACATTTTCCTCTCTCCCTTCTGATTCCCAGGCTAGCTGGATATTAGGAGAAGAGATTGCCGGGTCATTCCCAGCTCCTGGTGGTGGCTCTGATGTCCTGGGCTGGGGGGAGGTGAGGCTCTGAGGATGACCACAGAGGGAAACAGTCAATAATAGATTTAATGTCTTCTTGATCAGTATCAAAACATATTTTGATTGTTAACCCAGCTGGTAGGGGTAGATAGCAAAGCAGAGTAGACACTCTGTGGTGGAGACAAGGGTTATTTGGGGGTGGCATGGATTCTGATATTTTATTGGGTAAAGGGCGGTGAGAAGTATCTGTGAGGAAAGATCCACTGCTCTCATTCTCCTTGGCAAAGTGCTTCTCCACCCCGCTGGCATTCCCAATCCCCCTCTCTTCTGTCAGCCTTAAAGACTCGACCTCTTGCCTCCCTCTGGTCCACCGAATGCTCACTTGGCCCCAAGAGTGTCCGTGCCCCTTGCATTCCCCCCCCACCACCAACGGTTGGCCAAGCCTGTGACTATGATGGGTCATCACTCCCACACTCAGGTTATTAATCCGTTGATTTTGAGCTAATCAAAATGGAGATTTCCAGGAGACCTCATATAATCAGGTGAGTCCTTCAAAGAGACGGGGCCTTTCCTGAAGTCAGAGAGACTGGAAGTGTGACAAAGCCTATAAAGAAGGCCATGGGGACAAGGACCTGCCTCTGGGAAGGGTGAAGGGTTTCCAGCCGACAACCAGCAAGACAGTAGGACCTCAGTCCTACTACTGCAAGGAAATGAAGCTTGCCAACAACCCAAGGGATCTTAGAAATGTTTTGGTTTTGGTTTGGTTTGTTTTTTTTTCTCCTAATCAAGACTCCAGATGAAGATACAGCTGGCCAGCAGCTAGATTTTGGCCTTATGAGACCTGAGCAGAGGACTCAGGTTATCATGGAAGGCAAAGCATGTGCGTGTTTTGAGCCCCTGAGCTTGTGGTAATTTGTTACACAACAATACAAAACCTATATGCTCCCCTTACATGACCCTCCCACTCCTGCCCCCTCCCTCTTCCCTCCCTGACCACCTCCTGCAAAATTGTTCACCAAAGGGTTGAATTAATTTACACTGCCATGAACAAGGGATGAGAATGTCTCTTTCTACACATGTTGTCCAACACTACAAATAATCAGACACTTAAATCCTTACAGTGTAATAGGTCACAAATTATACTTCATTATTTTGATTTCCATTCCTTTAAAATGGAGAAATAAATGTCAGGAGAGGTTAAGTGATTCGATGAGGGTTACATTGAATGCAAGGGGCAGGGCGAGGGTGAGAACTGGGTCTCGTGACTTCTAATCTAGGACCTTTTCATTTGATATAAAAAGTTCTGGTTTCCCTCCTTCTAGTATTTGTGTGATGGGGAAGGCGGGTGGCGCTGGTGGAGAGCAAGGGGGCTGGAAGTTACAGGCAGTAATGTGTGGGAGGTTCGTCTTTGACTGAATGGAAAATTGGGGCATAAATGCAGGCATAAATGAGAGAAGAACAGTATGAAATAGACCTCAATGTATAAGAAATGCTTTGCTTAAGACCTGGGTCCTCAAAATACACAGTGAATGGCCTCTTACATCACATACTTTATTTATAGATCAAGAAAAATTATTATACTAGAAAACTGCTTTTTTCCTGTGGTTGTGTAGGTTATATTCCATTGAGGCTTGGCTCTGCTGAAACCCATTATTGGTATCATCAAGACAGCATCAGGAAATAGATAAAAGAGAAATTGAAAATATCAGAAATAATCTTTTTTTTTAAGATTTTATTTATTTATTTGACAGAGAGAGAGACAGCCATTGAGAGAGGGAACACAAGCAGGGGGAGTGGGAGAGGAAGAAGCAGGCTCCCAGCGGAGCACGGAGCCCAATGCGGGGCTTGATTCCAGGGACTTGGGATCACGCCCTGAGCGGAAGGCAGATGCTTAACCACTGAGCCACCCAGGCGCCCCTATCAGAAATAATCTTATTGATCATGTGCTTATCTATCTGATAGGGAAATTATGTCTACTTGTTGATTTTAAAAAATCCATTTAGGATGGGGTGCCTGGGTGGCTCAGTCACTCGGGCAGCCAACTCTTGATTTTGGCTTGGGTCATGATGTCAGGGTTGTGGGGCTCCAGCCCTGTGTTGGGCTCTGCACTCAGCGAGGAGTCTGCTTTTCCCTCTCCCTCCACTCCGCCCCCTGCTCTCTCTCTCTCTCTAAAATAAATAAATAAAATCTTAGAAAAAAAATCCCTTATCTTTCTGACGTAAGATACAAAATTTGAGAAGAAATTTTTTTCTTTCTTTCTTCTTTCTTTTCTTTCTTTCTTTCTTTCTTTCTTTCTTTCTTTCTTTCTTTCTTCTCTCTCTCTCTCTCTCTCTCTTTCTTTCTTAAAGAAGCATGTTAAGATGTGGACCAGGCTCAGTGAAGGGATTCCTATTTGGATAACAGCAATCACAGGAAAACAGCATTTCACCACTTTAATGCTTAATTCTTTTTTAAAAAATATATTTGACTTTTATATGCCTTTTAAAATCAATCTTAGAAGGAACTTTGCAGAAACTTTTCCGCATTCAAATATTTTCTCCTAAATAGAAAATTTAGGTTGTTGTATTGATTGTTCCCACATCTCCTTAAGAAAACATCTTGACTGATACCACTATTTTGGTTTGAAGGGGATTAGACAATCTGTAGTATTGTATTTTTTAAGTCAAGATTTTTGGTGCAGAGTTTAAGAAATGGCAGGATTACCCTCCTGCTAAGATATTATTCGGTGACTCAAAATTCATCTTAACCTTTCTTGTTCCACAAGCTAGGAAAAAGCAGCTGTCAAGCAGAATTTTAATGACAAGTTCTTGTTAAATTCTCACTCCCGAAGCAAAACACTGAACTCTGAGAGCCGTAAGCTTCGGAAGAATTTAGCAAGCAGGAAGTCAGAAAGCTTTCAGAGGTGAAATCTTTCAGCTGCGGGGATTTAGGGCTGAAATAGTCCATGATAGGTATTTGATAAACTTCCATACTGCTAGGAAAAAAATTCTCTCCTGTTTACTTCTTGCGTAAAAATTAGCTCATCTCATCCCTGTTGAGAAATAAATAATGCCACATACCTTTGCAAAGATAAATCAAAGTAAGCTTATTTTCTACATTTTCACGTCATCTGTGAAGATATCAGAATGTCCTTTGGCTATCTGGTTTTCAAGTCATTGGCAGTATCTTCGAAACAGAATGATCCTGAGTGTTCTCTCTCGGATGAAAAATTGTTGAACTTCTATTACCCTGTGGGACCTATTCAGAGTAAATCAGATACACCGTGGAAGCTGGGGGTACTCCTTCTGAAAGCCCATGATCACCTTCAGCTTATTAAATAGCATCCTAGACATCTGAAGGAGTTCATGTTGTGCTTTGGAAATCTTTACTCCAGACAGGCGATACTGGTTTCCTGGAGTAAATCTTCCTATATTTTCTCCTTTCCCCAAAAGCTGGTAGCCAGATCACTCTAGCGTCTCCTTTTGGGATGAAGCGTGACTAAGGGCTGTATTCGTTCCAATTGACATACTTTTTTCTTTTTATTGTTCCTTTTCCTTCTACTTCTCTGCCTGTCAAAAATCTTATCATTCTTTATCGTCCCAAATTGGCCATTCTCTCCTTCTCAAACACACTTTCATGGGACTTACACCCACCTCATCTTCCTACCTGACCGGTGCTTACTCTCTGGACTCAGTTCTGGACCCCCTCCCTTCTTCCAACCTCGCATTAGGTGACAATAACTTGACAAGCCATCCATGTGATAGCAGATCTTAATATCTACCCTTGACCTCTCCCAGAATCCAAGAATAATATCTTCAACTGCTTACAAGAATGTGTAATAAGACATTTCAATCTAAATATGTCAAAAAAAGGATAGTTTTAATTTTCCAACTCACTTCTGCTCTTGTCAGTTTTCCCTTCTTAGTACATAGTACCCCTATCCACCCAATTGCTTTAAAGAAAAGACTTAGGGGTGCCTGGGTGGCACAGCGGTTAAGCATCTGCCTTCAGCTCAGGGCGTGATCCCGGTGTTCTGGGATCGAGCCCCGCATCAGGCTCCTCTGCTATGAGCCTGCTTCTTCCTCTCCCACTCCCCCTGCTTGTGTTCCCTCTCTCGCTGGCTGTCTCTATCTCTGTCAAATAAATAAATAAAATCTTTAAAAAAAAAAAAAGAAAAGACTTAAAAAATTTCCTTGCTTCTCTATTTTTCTCATCCAATCTATCAGTAAATATTCTATCACTAATATCTACCACAAATCCATTCCCTCTCCTGCCCTCCTCTACTACCAACCCCACTGTCCAAGCTCAGCCCTCAATGTGGATTTCTGGAAGAGCCTTTTCTAATGTGGTAAAATATACTGAGTAATTTTTGAATGTTAAACCAACCTGGCTTTCCCACTTCGTCCTGATATAACACCATTTTGATATACTGCTGTATTAAATTTACTAGTATTTTGTTGAGGGCTTTTTTTTTTTTTTGGCCTATAATTATAAGGATATTCACCTGTAATATTCTTTTCTTGTCAGACTTTGGTATCAGTTTTATACTGACCCCATAAAATAAGTTGAAAGTATTTTCTTCTTCCCTAAATTCTGGATAATATTGGTATTATTTCTTCCTTAAAATTTGATAGAGTTCACCAGTGAAACCACCTAGCCCTGGAATGTTCTTTGTGAAAAGACATTTAAAAAACTTTTTTATTATGTTTATTTTAATTCTAATACACTTAACATACAGTGTTATATTAGTTTTAGGTGTAGGTTATAGTGATTCAATAATACTATACGTTACTCATTGTTCATCAGAAGTGTACTCTTTAATCCCCATCACCTATTACAGCCACCCCCATTCTCCTCCCCTGAGATAACCCATCAGTTTGTTCTCTACAGTTAAGAGTTGGTTTCTTGGTTTGTCTCTCTCTCTCTCTCTCTTTTTTTCCTTTGTTCATCTGTTTCGTTTTTCTTTTTTTTTTATTATGTTATGTTAGTCACCAAAAATAAATAATAAATTTATTAAAATAAATTTTATTTTATTTATTTTATTTATTTAAGATATTTTTTATTTCATCTTGAGTCAGTTAGGATAAGCTGTTTTTTTTCTTCAAGAAATTGGTCCATTTCATCTAAGTTGTCAAATTTGTTGGCATAAAGTTGGCATTTTTCTTTGAATGTCTATAAAATTTATGGTGATACCTTGCTTGCATTCTTGATATTGATAATCTGGGCTTGTCTCTTTTTTCTTGATTGGTCTTGTTAGAGATTTGTTAATTTTATTAATCTTGTCAAAGAATTAATTTTTCACTTGATTAATTTTCTCTACTGTTTATTTTCTACCATATTATTATATACTCTTTATTGCTTTCCTTCTTGTCTGGATTTAATATGATCATACTTTTTTGGCTTCTTAAAGTGGAAACTTATGTCTGCTGATTTTACACACTAATTATTTTTTACTATAAATACGTAAAGCTATACATTTCTCCTAAAGACAGCTTTATCTGCATCACACAAATTTTAGAACATTATATTGTCATTGTAATTCTACTCAAATATATTCTTAGTTCTCTTATGATTTCTTCTTTACACCCTTGGCAATTTTAAAATATGTTGTTTAATTTCAAATATTTATTACAGTGCTTTTTATAGTTGTAAGTAGTTATAAAGAACCCACATTTCTCAGAAGGGTATTGTTTACATGTATTATGGAAACCCATAAAAATTCAGTATACTAAAAATGATGAAGACAAATACCGTATGATCTCACTTTTATGAGGAATCTGAAAAAATAAAAAAAAAAATAAAAAATTTAAAAACTACAAAACAAAACAAAAGCAAAAAACCTAAAAATCCGAGCTCATAGATACAGGTTGGTGGTTGCCAGAGGCAGGGGGTGAGGGGTGGTCAAACTGGTGAAGGGGGTCGAAAGGTATAAATTGTGAGTTATAAAACAAATAAGTCATAGGAATGTAATGTACAGTATGGCGAATATAGTTAGTAGTGTGTTGCATATCTGAAAATTGTTAACAGAGTAGATCTGAAAAGTTCTTATCACAAGAAAGAAAAAAATTTCTAACAACGTGTGGGGACAAATGCTAATTCCACTTATGTGATCATTTTGCAATATATACAAACATTTAATCATGTTGTACACCTGAAATTAATATAATATTGCACATAATTAAAATAATTTTTAAAGATTTATTTCTTTATTTGAGGGGGTGGGGGAGGGGCAGAGGGAGAGAATCTCAAGCGGACTTCCCGCTGAGCATGGAACCCAAACACTGGGCTCAACCCCATGACCCTGAGATCATGACCTGAGCCGAAACCAAGCGTTGGATGCTTAACCTACTGAGCCACCCAGGTGCCCCTAAACAACTTTTTAAAATGTTGCTACATATTAAATGACAGAACATATAAAGAACATTTTATCAAGGGGGAAAAAACAGGTTATGACCTACTACTCAAATATTTCACTTTGAGGTATATGTATGTCTGTATGTATACAGTTGACCCCTGAAAAATGCAGGGCTTAGGGCTGCCAACCCCCTGCACATTCAAAAATCCCCATATAACTTTTGACTCCTCAAATATTTACTAATAGCTTACTATTGACCAGAAATCTTACCGATAACATAAGGAATTAGCACATCATTTGTATATGTATCATAGACTGTATTCTTACAATAAAGTAAGCTGAAGAAAAGATGTTACTGAGAAAGTCATAAGGAAGAGAAAATACATTTACAACATTGCACTGTATTTCTCAAAAAAAAAAAAATCCGCTTATAAGTGAACCCACGAAGTTCAAACCCATGGTGCTCAAGGGTCAGCTGTATGTGTCAGTGACATGTATTTATGTGTGTGTGATGCTTATAACACAGCTAATGTGGAGCCCGAGGCGGGGCTCGATCCCGCGATCCTGAAATCATGACCTGAGCCAAAATCAAGAGTTGGGCGCTTAATCGACTGAGCCACCCAGGCGCCCCCACCACAGCTAACTTTTAAGAAACATGGACGCTGTTCCTCATCAGACCCTTTTACTCTCTTCACAATCTTCATGACTTCGGGCACTTGAAAGAAAGCCTAGAACAGAGCCTAAAGGTGGGTTTTGAGGATAGCCGAAGGGTTCTGTATAAGCAGATAAAATTCTGTCGTTGACCCAGAAAATAAGAGAGAAAGGAAAGCTGAGCACAGTGTCCATGAAGGCTGAGTTGCAGAATCTCTTAGCAAGATGAAGGCCAAATGTGCGACTTCAGATGCCGGCATTGCTATAGGACATAGCCCTCTCTGTCCCCCGCGTGCACCTGCACGGTCCCCGCGTGCACCTGCACGGTCCCCGCCTCAAGTACAAATGCACTGACTGGGTGGATCTGGAGACAACTAACCAAGACACATACCTGGATCCTCAGGAGTGGAAAGTTTCCCAGCTGACCCTGTGTTTGCGTGTGTGTACAGTTGTGGGTGTACCTCTGTGGATGACTGTTGGAGAATTGGAAAGTAATTCACTAATATGAACGTTTGTTTATATGGAAAGTAATTCAGTAAATATAAACATTTGTTATCTCAAGGTGATAGAACTATGATTTTTAAAAACGTGTATATTCCAAACTTTCTACAATAAAAATATATCACTTTAGTCACACTTTCAAACACGGTCAAGATGGAGTAAGAGGTCCTATGGTCTGAGTGTTTGTGTCCTCCCCAAGATTCGTGTGTTGAAATCCTGCCCAAGGTGATGGGATTAGGAGGTGCAAGTGGAGTAGGTCATGAGGGAGGGGCCCCCGTGAGTGAGATTAATGCCTGTATTGGGGCCGAGAGAGCTCGCTGGCCCCTTCCACCAACTGAAGTCACGGGGAAGGGGGCCCTCTCCTGACCATGCCAGCACTCTGGTCTCGGACTTCGAGACTCCAGAACTTCAAGAATAAGTTTCTGTTGTTTATAAGCCACCCAGTCTGTGGTACGTTCTTACAGCCGCCTGAATGGACTAAGACACGGGGACTGGATTTATCATCCCTTCTTAAACAAATGTAAAAGCAGGGGGAGAAATGTGACACATTTTTCAGACATTGGACATCAGGCAGCACTGGACCAGGATCCTTTGTTTTTTGTTTTTGTTTTTTAGATTTTATTTATTTATTTATTTGACAGAGAGAGCACAAAAGAGAAGCAGCAGAGGGAGAGGGAGAAGTGGGCTCCCCTGCTGAGCAGGGAGTCCGATACGGGGCTCGATCTCAGGACCCTGGGATCACAACCTGAGCCACCCAGGAGCCTCACAGGACCAGGATCCTAAGAGGAGGAAACAAAGGAGGTAAGCCGGAGGATTGCCCAGTTCACCGCTTGGGCTGAGAGCCCAGCACACAGCTCGGGGCGGGGCATGGGAACCCAGAGGGACACGACTGGGAAGCTGAGACAGAACACCATCCCAGAGAGAACAGGGCTGCACTGAGAGAGCAGAGCAGAAGACACCTGCAGGGGTCCCCAGGGCTCTTCAGGTGAGCCCTGGTCTCCTATGTGGGGACTCCCCACAGCTGAGGACAGAGCAACCTGATAGGAGCACAGAGAACAATCTTCAGAGCTCACATAGGGCCAGTGAGGGTTGTGCTTCTACCAGCCATAGAGGTGCAATTCATGCAACTCAGGAGACACAGAGTAGAGTTCTCAGAAGACTCGAGACTCAAGGCTGCCTTGGTCCCAGATAATAAAGCTTTGAAAGTAAGCCTCATTCCAGGATGAAGTTGAAGATTACCTACGTAAATTAAATATAGTGAAGCATTGCTTGGTGGCATGATAAAAAAAAAAAAAACAAAAAAACAACTTAGCCTTCAAATTCCAACTAAAATGTTAACTGATTTTCTTTTAAATTCCTTAAGCGTTCTTTTATGGCACTTAACACACCCTATATTTTCTGGGTTTTCTCCGGTTGTGTTCTAAATGGCTTTCTCTAGTTGTGTTGTAAATTCCCAGAAGACAGAGAACACCCAAGATTCATGTATATTTGCAGCTCTCTTGCATTGTCGATACCTTATATATAAACCAATTTCAAAATATGTATTTGCCTAATAAATGACTATTTCAATAAAGTTACCCTAAAGTATTAATTGCCTACTAATTTGTGTGATTCATTTATTTAGAAGTCTACTTTTTTTTTTTTTTAAGATTTTATTTATTTATTCGACAGATAGAGACAGCCAGCGAGAGAGGGAACACAAGCAGGGGGAGTGGGAAAGGAATAAGCAGGCTCACAGCAGAGGAGCCTGATGTGGGGCTCGATCCCATAACGCCAGGATCACGCCCTGAGCTGAAGGCAGACGCTTAACCGCTGTGCCACCCAGGCGCCCCAGAAGTCTACTTTTTAAAAACGTGAGGGTCAGGGGCTCCTGGGTGGCTGAGTCGGTTAAGCGTCTGCCTTTGGCTCAGGTCACGATGCCAGGGTCCTGGGATCAGCCCCGCGTCAGGCTCCCTGCTCAATGGGGAGCCTGCTTCTCCCTCTGCCTCTGCCCCTGCTTGTACTCTCTCTCTCTCTGACAAATAAATAAATAAAATCTTAAAAAAAAATTAAAAAATATGAGGGTCAGCTTAAGAATCTCTCATCTCATTGTTGGTAGCATGTTTGCCAAAGTACGAGCCAGAAAATATGGACTAGTTAGCTCTCGTGGTCATTTTTATAATAATAAAAAATATTTTTATTATTTATATTGACATTTGAAAGGTCCTTTTTACAAATCCAGCTGGGATTATTTTTGTGGTACTTAAATGGGGATTATTTGGATATTGAATAATATTGAAATAATAATATTCTATAATATTGAAAAATAATATTGAAATTTACGAATGATATTGAAAAATATGAAATTGGGGGTTTCTGTGATGCTTCGAGGTTCCAGTTCCAACTATTTCCAGTTGATGTCACTATGGCAAAGGTATCGCAAACATCTGGTGTAAAAGCAGTAGAGAGGGGAGAATACAAATCTAATAATACGGCTGAATCAAGAGGAAGCATCTATTTTGGGGGGTGCTGCTACAGTGAAGATGGGGAACAGGGCAAAACATCAGAATTCAGTTCTTGGAATCAGAGCGGCCGAGTGAACGGCCGATCTTATCTGAGTCAGCAAGCAACCAACAAATCTGTAATGAGTTTGGAAACTGCTGAAACTGCTTCTCTTTGCAATGACATAGCAGGTAAATCTTCCCCGGCTTGGAACTGCTGTGAGGTATGGAGGTAGCAGATTATAGCCTTTATTGCAGTTTCTATGCTCTTTAGAAAGAAGTAAATGGACCCCTTAAGGCTACATTTCTGGCGAGAGGCTGGTGTAGCGTCTCCCTCCCCCGTAGGCAGTCAGGACAGATAACCGAGGAAGTCTGAAGCAAGGAAGGACAGCCTTGTTTATCAAAAGGAGTGGTAATGATTCCAAGTGTCTGAAAAGGAACAGAAGCTGGGATAAAAACGTGTGCCTGGGCACTTTATAGCTCCAAAGTAAACAGCATGTCCTTGAGTTCCAGCAGGTGTTCAGTGACTCCTGAATCTTTGGGTGTTAGTTTAAGAGGCAAGGTAAAGGAACTTACATAACCCAACACTGTTCATCAGTGAGCATTCACTGGGTCTTTTTCCGAAATGGGAAAAGCAGATCTGTTTTCAGATATCGTTCAGCTGTGCAGGGAGGCAGACAGATGTGGTCATTAACACTCCCCGCGGAGCGCACTGTCATATTCCCAAGTGGGAAGTGCTCGCGCTGAGGTCACACAAATGTTTTCTGTTAAGAAACCCGCCTTGACGGGACCATGATTTTCAAGGAGATTCTCGTTTTAGACCATTTCCTGTTGTCACACTTAATGTGGAAGGTGATTTTTCCAATTAAGACAATAATAAGTTGTGTTTTTACCTTGTTTTAAAGAATAGATATTCTTGTGTGGGGGGCATTTTTTAATTTTTTGGTTGGTTTGTTTTCTTTCCTCTGGAAAGTAGGAGACCTAACCTGTTTAAGATTCCATGTTCCATATCAAGACACTGGATGCCCCCCGGTGAAGAAAAAAGAGTTTTGCAAAGTTGAAGGAAATTCAAGACAAGACTGTGAGATGCTAAAGTGAGAACTAAGCACGTCAGCTAAGAATGGCTTTTCCTGTTTGACATCTATGAATCGGTAATAATGATGAGCATGGAGGTAACACGTATTTGTAATTCTGCTGGAGAAAATCAGGATCTTGTGGCCCTTCCTTGTCACCCCCAGCTTTGGATGCTGAGGTTCTCTGTTGGTAAAGTCATGGTGCTCAGGGTCAGGCTGAGACAGGGATTTCCATGGAAGGCACTCAGGCCCAAGATGGAGAAATGGAAGGATATCAGTCTCTTAGAGCTCTCACAGATATTTCAAAAACAGGTACTAAAACAAGTGAGTGAGCTGTGCACCCTGGGGTTTGGGTTTCTGTCTTCTATTATCGGTTGGTAACTAGGAGTGAAATATTCATTCCTTGGAGCAGGAATTTCTTGGAAGCAGAGTTTCCTGCCTTTTCTTCCTTATTTGGTCAGGGATTTCATGTCATGGCACCCGCCATCTTGGGCCCATTTGGTTTGATCGGCTTCTTGGGGAACACCGCCAGGACAGGCCTCTGACTCTCCCTGATAGCTGCCCATGACTTCCCCTTTGCTGGCCCCTGGGTGTCCTGTTAGAACCTAACTAACTGCCTCCTATAACAAGTGGACCTTGAATGGGATTCCTAGGAACATGCTGTTGGTTCCTAGAAAGTACCTCTGAGGTAACTTCATGGCGTGGACGAGGTGGAGAGAAAAATCTCCTGGAGAGGGGCAGTAATAATGACAAGGGTGAAATGGAGGGTAGGAAAAAGAGAGGAAATGATGATCCCTGTTCACAGAATAAAATCTATAAAGAAAAATGGTCCTTGTAAAGCAAATTCTGTCAAAATGAATCTTGTTTTTCAAGTTTGGCTTTAGTATTAACAGTCAGACAGTTGCCAATTTGTCTGTTGGGACTGTGTTGAAGCATTTTCTTGATCTAGAATTTCCCAGTAATCTTTGTGGCAATTTCTTCTGTATCTCTAGGTTTCAACAAATATTGATTAAATGTCTGCGTTGTGCTAGGAGGTATAAAAGAAGCATTTGTGACCCCAATAATAAACTGCCCCATAATAAATTGAAACAAAATTCCCAAGATTTTGAGATTTCATGGAAGGGTAAAATTACAAAAACAATACCAACAATAATATCTTATTTTGCTGGGGCTGACTCAATAAAGTACCGTAGATTGGGTGGTGTAAACAACAGAAATTTATTTTCTTACAGTTCTGGAGTCTGGAAGTCCAAGATCATGGTGTCACCAGGGTTGGTTTCTTGTGAGGACTCTCTCTCCTGGGCTTCTGGATGGCTGTCTTGTCTGTGTCTTCACATGGCCTTTCTTCTATGTGTATGCATGTCCGTGCCCTAATATTCTCTTCAGAAGGTCACCAGTCACACTGGGTTAGGGTTCACTTTAAGGACTCAGTTACCTACTTAAAGACCTCGTTTCCAAATATGGTTATTTCGAGGTACTGGGGGAGCTAGGATTTCAGCATATAAATTGGGGAGGGGGACACAATTCAGCCCACAGCAAACAATGAAAACAAACCCACAAACCAATAGTCACAGGTGGAGGACACATGGTTTCAGACTTTTTATTTTGCCAAGTCAGGAGTCTAAAAACACCAACATATGATATTGTAGGGAAGGAAACATTTTCCCTTCTTCATTTCTAAGTTCTTTGGATGGCCTAATCATTAAATTCACATCAGCTTCAGTTTCACAGGAAAAAAAAAATGTAATTTTCTTACATATGAGAACCCCATAAAAACGTAAGGCTAAAGAAGTAACCAAAGCAGGAAGTTGATGTCCTTTTAGATAAAAACAAACAAACAAACAAAAACAAAAACAAAAAAACCCAATATATTTATGCAGAATTGTCAGCACAAAGGAGTTTGGGCTTGGAGTAGTAAATTAGTGAAGTAACAAAATTTGCTTACACAGACTTCTCGGTCCTGAAGTCCGCCTCTGATGATAAGGGTGCCTTCTAGTCTCCTGCTGCAGGGAGGGTACCTTTCAGATGGGAGATTTATTTCCTGCTCTCAGGGGGACAAAGGAGGGTCAGAGTGTCCTTTGTGAACTGCCTATTTCTCAAGTAACTTTAATTTGAAATAATCAATATGCCGAAGTGACATATTTGGGATGGCATATTCTGCTGCCCTTCACTATTATCATAATTTAATAAAGGAAATAATTTATTAACAGAAAAATAGAATAAAGAATAAATGGGAGTGCTTGGATGGCTCAGTCAGTTAAGCATCCAACTCTTAATTTCAGGGCAGGTCATGATCTCAGGGTGGTGAGATGGAGCCCCCCCAGCAAGCTCCATGCTCAGCGGGGAGTCTGCTTCTCTCCCTCTCTCTTCCTCTGCCCCTCCCGCCCACTCCCTCTCTAAAAAAATAAAAATAAAAAAAGAATAAATCAAGAATAAATTATTGTTAAATCATTTCTTAATTAATGAAAGAATAATTATTGAAGAATAATCAAGGAATAAAGGAGTGTCCTTGAAACTAAATACATTCAACTTTATAAGCATCTTATAGGTTTGTCCTTATTATTAGGACCAGGGAAATCTTGACATTGTTATTAGTGACTGATGCTGATCTGCCAGAAGAAAGAACAAAGTAGGGGCGCCTGGGTGCCGCAGTCTGTTAAGTGTCTGCCTTTGGCTCAGGTCACGATCTCAGGGTCCTGAGATCGAGCCCCGAGTTGGACTCCCTGCAGTGGGGAGCCTGTTTCTCCCTTTCCCTCTGCCTTGCAGCTCCCCCTACTTGTGCTTTCTCTCTATCTCAAGTAAATAAATAAGTAAATAAAATCTTTAAAAAGAAAGAAAGAACAAAGTAATTGTAACATGGTGCTCTAACTAAAATTTGGTATTTTCAAAACCTTAATCACACTGATAGAAACCTCGAAGGAAATGAAAGTCTGAATATATCCTGAGGCCTCTATTCTAGGGGAAGCCATCAGAAGGGATTATTTAGCTCTCTGTTTATTAAGCAGATACCTTAAACCAGAAAAGAACTCCCAAAGATGCAGAAAGGTCTGTGTAGGGAGGCCTGGGTGACTCAGTCAATTAAGCGTCTGCCTTCAGCTCAGGTTATGATTCAGGGTTCGGGGATCAGCCCCGCATTGGGCTCTTTGCTCAGTGGGGAGCCTGCTTCTCCCTCTACCTATTCCTACTCCTGCTTGTGCTCTCTCTTTCTCTGACAAATAAGTAGATAAAATCTTGTAAAAAAAAAAAAAAAAGAAGAAAGGTTTGTGTAATATAACCAAAGGGAGAGAAGGGACGAGGGGTCAGAATTAAGGCCGGGTAGCACCTGTAGGAGTGTATCCTGTTTCTCTGTTTGAATTTAACTGCACATGCCTATGATTTGCTATTCATTTTTAGGGACATGTGTGCGTCTTGTTGCTTCTGTCATTTGAGAAATTGTTCATAAGTGATCAAGAGCTGAGACTTGATGTTGGTGGAAACCCGGGAAAGCCCCATCTTCATCTCACACAAAGAGGGAAGTAGACAGTCCAGATGGAATTCAGCCCAGACTATGCTGTCGAACCATTGCTTGGAGAGCTGTTTAAACAGAATCATCCTATTTGGAGAAATGCTCTAATGTTGTACTCATGTGTTCTGACGTAATTCCCTACAGGGGCCCTATGACAAGCCTAAGCACTGTAGGCAAGGGATATTCTCCCATTAATTATCCCAGGAAGAAGCATTTCCCCTTTTCTAAAGGAGGAAGTTAAAACTGATAATTCAGTGTCAGATTGGCTCAGAATCTAAACCAATCTAGAGGAAGACTCAGGGGGGAAGTGGATGGAGTCTGGTTCTGCCGTGTGGGTGTTCTGCTGGTAAGATGGGACACTGATGTCAGGAGACAAGCCCAAGGGTGCTCTAGTGGAGGATAAGATACTCTATCTTCATACACGTTGGGACAAGCCATCTGGTAAGGGGGACTCTCCACTGATAGCTAAAATGAAACAGCTTGTCTTTTGCACTGAAATGACTTTCTGTAACCCCTGAACCTTGAATAAAGTCTATTTAAAGGCTGTGACCTGTTTTAATTGTGCTGTGAGGGGGGCCTGGGTGCTCAGTCGGTTAAACGTCTGCCTTTGGCTTGGGTCAGGACCTCAGGTCTTGGGATTGAGCCCTGCATCGGGCTCCCTGCTCAGCGGGGAGTCTGCTTCTCCCTCTCCTTCTGCCCCCGCCCCCCGGCTCGCGCTGTGTCTCTCTCAAATAAATAAATAAGATGAAATAAAAATTGTGCTGTGAGCATATAGAGTTGGTTCTGTACTTGCCCCACATGTGAAGGATTCGCAATCTTTAGACAAGACAATATACTGATCCTGATGTTATTTAAAACTCCCTATGTTTTGTTCATCATGGATTTGTTCGCATCCGTTAAAAAAATGCATCAAAAAATTGTTTACGTCGATTACCGGCTGTTTCTGGTGCTTCTGTAAAGTTTGCATCTCAGTATCAGTTCCAATTATTTCAAGTCTTGAAATTCCAGCGTCTGTTTTGCAAGGGGGCAGAGAGGTTTAAGTTTCCAAGCTCACAGAAAATAAAACAGGAGATGTAACAATAAGGTTTTCCATCACAGTAGGAAAAAGCTTAACAAAACACATAAAAGGATTTCATGACTCTAAGAGCTGTCAGCATATACACCAAAACTTCCTCAGTAAATGATACTCGACACTGGACGTAGCAGAAAGAAGAGAGAGGAAAGAAAAAAACACTACAGCATTTGGGGTGGTGATGGCAGTCTAAATGTGACCGTCACATCGACAAATCACTGGCACCATGAAATACGTGGCCTAAAACTGCGCATTCTGATATGATGTGTTTATGCCTAGTTTTGGATACGGTACTAGAGCGAATTGAAAATATTTCTGCCTACACTTGGGAATAAATCATTAGAGTGGGAATATTATGTCACCTTCACAGCATCTTCTTCTTGGGTTTAGCATATAAAAACTAAAATTAAATATCCAGAGACCTCCTGGCTTCCGTTCCAACATGTAAAGAGCTTGGAAGTTGCCAGTCCTGTGCTCAAAAGAAGAAAACAGCGGAACAAATGGAAAACCTATGACTTGGATCCATCAGAGTTAAAGTTACGGGGCGAACCGCCACACTAAACGTGGCGAGGCAATTGAGTCCCGAGTCCCAGTCCATACCTGCTCAAGTCAAACAGAAGTGGGTGGAGCTGTGTACACTGGCGGGGAGAGCGAACTGGCAAGATCCCCTCTGACTCTGGGGTGGAGAGAAAGCATAGCCGTTGTAAAACAGACCCGAGCATCCTCTGTCACAGAGGAGAGCTCCTCAATGGAATAGACTTCCCCAGAGTGTCATCTCAACTGGGGAAGGGCATCTCTGCCGCTCCAACCACCTCCAGACTTCTCACTTAAGGAGGGCAAGATAAGAAACATTTGTGAAGGTCAGAGCTCAGAGATCCACAGAAATACTGGGATTTCATCAAAAGATTAAAGAATGCTTCTCTCCCCACCCACAGCTTATCTCTACACCAACAGCGCTCCAGTGTCATCAGAATAGACTGCTGTCACGCTGTCTTTGATTCCTAGCATTTCCTTTTGATTCCTTTCTTAGAAAATAAAAAACTGCAAGATGCGGACTACAGAGTAGTTCTTAAGGAGTCCCAGAGTCAACAGGGGAGACAAAAGCAAGGACACATGAGACACCTGGGTAGTTCAGTTGATTATTAAGCGTTGACTCTTGATTTTGGCTCAGATTATGATCTCAAGGTCGTGAGATCCAGCCCAGCTCCTGGAGAGTCTGCTTGAGATTTTCTCCGTCTCCCTCTGCCCACCCCCAGTCACCTGCACGTGCTCGCTCTCTCTCTCAAATAAATAAATAGATCGTAAACAAAACAAAACAAAACAAAACAAAACAAGGACACTAGAGGAATCTGAAGGCATCAACACCTATAGTTACAGTAAACTTTAAACAAAGCCCAATCTCTAGTCAAATTAACATAAAAACATACTGTAAAGCCTTAAAACTTAGGTCTTATTACCTGACACATGTCTGACCTTCAACAGAAAAATTTCCAGATGTGCTGAAAGGCAAAAGGCAAAAGACAAAACAAAAAAAGAAGCAAAGCCCAAAAGACAACACAAGCATCAGAACAAGACCCAGATATGACACAAGGTTTGAAATGATCAGACAGAATTTAAAATGACTATGATTGCTATGGCAAGAGCTGTAACAGGAAAGGTAGGCAATTTGCAATAGCAGATGGGAACTGTAAGCAGAAAGACTCTGAGAAAGAATTAAACTCAAATGCTAAATTCAAAGCCCTATAACAGAAATGCAGAATGCTTTGGATGAGTTTATTAGTAGACTGGATATAGCAAAGAAAAGAATCAGTGAGTTTGATTTTTCAATAGAAACTTTCCAAACTGAAATGCAAAAAGAAAAAAGAATGAATAAAATGGAACAGAACATCCAACACGTGTGGAATAATTTCAAAAAGCATAATCTGCACATAACTAGAATACCAGAATTCTAGAGAATAAAGAGAAAGAAGGAGGAGAAATATTTGAAGTAATTAGAGCTAAGACTTTTCCAAAATTAATGAGACATAAAACTACAGATCTAGGAAGCTCAGATAACACCAGCTAGATAACTACCAAAAAATCTATACATAGGCATATCACATTCAAACTGCAGAAAACCAAAAACAAAGTCTTGAAATAAGTTCGAATGAAAAAAAAAAACCTTACATATAGAAGAACAAAGATAAGAATTACAGTAGAAATCTCATCAGAAAACACCCAAGCAAGAAGAAAGTAAAGTGAAATATTTAAAGCATAGAGAGGAGGGGTGTTTGTGTGGCTCTGTCAGTTAAGCGTCTGCTTTCGGCCCAGGTCATGATCTCAGAGTCCTGAGATCAAGCCCCGCATAGGGCTCCATAGGGCTCCCTGAGCTGCCAGGAGTCTGCTTTTCCCTCTCCCTCTGCCTCTCCCCTCAGCTTGTGTTCTCTCTCTCAGATAAATAAATAAAATCTTAAAAAAAAAAAAAAAAAGCACAGAGAGGAAAAAACCCCACCAAACTAGAATTCTAAATTCCACAAATTATCCTTTAAAAATGAAAGGGAAATAAAGACTTTCTCAGACAAACAAAAATTGAGGGCATCTATTGCCAGCAGACATGTCCTACAAGAAATATATAAGAAGTTCTTCAAGGAGAAGAAAGCTGATTCAGATGTAAAAACTCAGGTCTGTATGAAGAAAGGAAGATTGTAGGAGAAGAAATAAGTGAAAATAGAATAAATTCTTTTATAAAAAGGAGTATCTTGGATACACTGTCACAAAGTATCTGCACTATGTGTGATATAATGTTTTCTGAGGGTTGACTCAGATTGCTTAAAAATGTATATTGCAAACTCTAGAACAATTACTAAAAATTAGAAGCATAGCTGATATGTTAAGAAAGGAGGTAAAATGGAATCATATTAAATACCCAATTAAAGACAAAGGAGGCAGAAAAAGAGGGGAAGAAGAAAGAACAAAGGCAACAAGTAGAAAACAGTTACACACGTGGTAGATATTAATCAAATATATCACTAGTTATTTTAAATGAGAATGGTTTAAATATATGAATTAAAAGACAAAGACTGTCAAAATGGATTAAAATCCAAACTCAATTATATGTTGTCTACATGAAACCCACTTTAAATAGAAAGACTCCGATTAAAAGTAAAGGGATAGAGAAAGGTATATCATGCTACCCTTAATTTTTAAGAAGACGGAATAGCTATATAAATTTCAGACAAAATAGACTCTTCAGGGTAAGGAAAAATTTCAGGGATAAAGAAGGACATTACGTAAAAATAATGGTCCTCTCCAAGAAGACAAAATAATCTTTAACATTTATGCACCTTGCCACAGTGTCAAAATACAAAAATGAATAGAACTTTAAGGAGAAATAGATAAATCCACTATTCTAGTTGGAGACTTCAACTCTCCTCTCTTTGAGTAACTGGCAGAAGATCAGTAAGGTCGGAGTTTACTGGAATAGCATCATCAATCAACCGGATCTAATTGACAGTTACAGAATTCTTCATCCAAAACAGCAAAATACACATTCTTCTCAAGCTTTCATGAAACATATACCGAGACAGCCCACGGAACACACCTGAATACATTTTTTAAAAAACAGACATCAGGGGCCCCTGGGTGGCTCAGTCAGTTAGGCGTCCAACTCTTGATTTCAGCTCTGGTCACGATCTCAGGATCCTACACTGGGATCAAGCCCTGTGTAGGGCTCTGTCCTCAGAGGAGAAGTCTCTCTCTGCCTCTCCCTCTTCCCTATGCCTCTCCTCTCTCTCTCTCTCTCTCCAGAATAAATAAATAAATCTTTAAAAAAAATCAGACAAAGAATGTTCTCAGATCATGATGGACTTAAACTAGAAGCAGACACCAGAAAGATAGCTAGAAAACCCCTCATGTTTGAAAATCAAGCAACACATTCTTAAATAACTCATGGGTCCAAGATGAAGTCTCAAGAGGTACTAAAAATGTTTTGCACTAAATGGAAATGGTAATACAACTTAGTGAAATTTGGGGGATGTAGTGACAGCAGAGCTTCGAGGGAAATTTATAGTATTAAGTGTGTATGTTAGAAGGGAAGAAAGATCTAATGTCAATAATCCAAGCTCCCACTTTAGGAATCTAGAGAAAGAGAGACATTTAAGATGAAAGCAAGTGGGAAAAAATAAAAAATTGAGAGCCGTAACCATTGAAATTGAAAACTGGAAATCAATATGGAAAATGAATGAAGCCATTTGAATGAAATGAATGATAAGCTGGGCTTTAGTAAGTAATATTGTATCACTACTGGTTCAATAGTTGTGACAAATTATACTATACTAATGTAAGATGCTAATAAGGGGAAACTCAGCATAGAACGTGTATACTCTCTGAATTCTCTCCATTATTTGTTTCAGTTTTTCCATAAGTCCAAAATTATCATAAAAATAAAGTGTATTTTTAAAAAGTTAATTCTGTGGCTTGAGAAGGTGACCCATTACTAAGCAAACTGGCAGAGCCTACCTTAAAAAAAAAAAAAACTGTGAGAATAACACTAACATCCATATATTTGGGATGGCTCAGGTCAGACCTCGCCAGGGCTCAGGCAAGGCATATTTTGGGTTCCTTGAGTATGAAATTGTCTAAGATCTCTAAGCAGTAACCTGCCATCCGTTTCCTAATGGGGTAGATATAAATAAGTTTATAGCTTTTAAAAGATCATGTGTAAAAGGGATACAAAAGCAAGGACAAGGAGAAAAGACAGAAAGGTTATCTCTGGAAATAGCATTTAAAAAGTGAAAGTTCAGCATGACCGGAGACTTGCAAAAACTGCTTAGGTTAACAAGAGCTGGCTATTTTTTTTTTCTTAAGTAGTTTTGAAAGAAAGGGGAAAAGGATGATGGGTCACATAAAATCAGCTTTAGAAAAGATGAGGTATTATATTGCCGTATCTCCTAGTGTGGGCTTCTAGGAACAGCGACATGCCAATGAAGAGGTTTTAACAAGATAAAAAGGGTATTTTATCTTCATATCTAATTTGGGGGCAGATGGACCAGGGCTTGGTTTCTCATCTATAAAATCAGGCCAACAGTATCTGATTCATGATGGGTTGTTGTTGTGATTATTTTTTTTAAAGATTTTATTTATTTATTTGAGAGAGAGAGAGACATCCAGCGAGAGAGGGAACACAAGCAAGGGGAGTGGGAGAGGAAGAAGCAGGCTCCCAGCGGAGGAGCCTGATGTGGGGCTCGATCCCAGGACTTGGGATCACGCCCTGAGCCAAAGGCAGACACTTAACGACTGAGTCACCCAGGCGCCCCTATCCTCACCATTTTATACCTATCCTCACTACCACTCGGGCTTTGAGTGAGGAATGTGTTGGGCAAAAACGTGCGGGACAAATGCAAGTCTCATTATGGGGACTGTGTTTATAGCCCTGTGTTTTGTCCTGGGATACTGGTAAGGGTTGAGAGCAAGATAGTTTGGGCGTTGATTCTGGAAGGCACCACAAGTGTCCCCTGGGTTGGGACAGAGGGCAGACCATGACTAATTTTCCTATTTCATCTTCATCTTTCTTACAATTTGGGGTTATCTTTGAGATTCAGGAGCTGGTCGTATGTCAGTGTTGGTTGCCGCGTGCTATGAGTTTTTTATCATTGGCAATGTTTGCACACACGTTCCACACAGTTTAGCAGTGACTTCAGCAGGAGTTCCTCTCCTGCTGCCACTTTCAATGTGAAGTTCATTTCTAAAGCTCCTACAAGGGGTAGGGCTCCTAACACTCTAAAATGTGTAGACCTGCTATGTTTCTTAATCTTCTAACAAATGTTGGGATGCGTGTCCTGCCCCTGATGCCAAGTGAAGAGAAAACATGTGAAGAGAGAACTAATACCCTGGAGGAGTTTTAGTAGGTCACACGTAGGGGGTCTGGAGAAGTGAGGAACAATGAAAGAGTCCAGGACACATAATTTCATGACCAGTATCCACCATCTAAAGCTAAGTTACCTCAGATAGGACTGCTTTTCTTAGACAGGAGCTCACAACCCGTGTATCTTTAGACATCCCATTTACTTTGCATGCCACGTGTTTGAAACATATTTTCATATTCAGAATCCTCATATTTTCTTATTCTAATAGCATCCCTGTCCTAGTTTCTGGATACATCATCGGTCAAAGAGTGTTGACATCACACAAGCGTTCAGGCCAGAGATCATCTTTTCCTTATAGGTGGGGAGAGTCACGGAAAGAAGCTCACAAGTCCCCAAGGTTAAATTTACACAGTGAATCGGTGGCCAAGGAGGGTCCAGTCCGGTTCCCCTGGTTCCAGAGTCAGTGTTTTCTTTCTCCCAACATACTTCCTTCCCAAAATGTTACTTTTGTTTGGTTTTCGGTATGAGACGCTTATGGGTTTTACCCTTCCTGTTCATGGTGAGAAACTTTGTAGCATTCTTCGCACAATTAGCAATTCTAGAGCTAAAAACAGATGTTAAAAGAAATCTATAAAGGCTGACCTAAGAGGGTGTGCCTGAGGGGCTCAGTTAATTAAGCGTCTGCCTTGGGCTCAGGCCCTGATCCCAGGGTCCTGGGATTGAGCCCCACATTCAGCTCCCTGCTCAGTAGGGAGTCTGCTTCTCTCTCTCCCTCTGCTCCTACCCCCAGCTCCTGCTCCCTCTCTCTCAAAAAAATTAATTAATTAATTTTAAAAAGCCTGTCCTGAGAGAATGGAGTTTAAAGTGTTCACTTACAGAGCTCTCTCGGCCAATAGACATGTTGTGTATGTAAATGTTTGTGTGTATACTCAGAATCACACGCGTGCACACAACATCCACAAAACTCCCTTTGAAAAAAGTACCAATATTCTTTCTAATGGGCAACATATAGAAACATAGAGCTTATTGCTTACGAAAGAAATAAAAACTCTTAAACCCATTATAGGAAAATAAAAGAGATGATACCTCTTGATCATTGGAACCGATAGTCATGCAATATTCATCACTTCATGTCTCCTGTTATTTGTAGAATAACTTGTTCAGTATAGTTCTATTAAACACACACCATCGCCAGCACTGATACGCTAATAAGCCAGGAATCAATATGATGAACTCCAACCTAGACATTCCTCAAATACAAGGCTTTGAGTTATGCACAAGCCATTTCTATTGTATTCATGCTTTAAAATTTAGACCCTAGGGTCGCCTGGGTGGCTCTATCGGTTAAGCATCTGCCTTCGGTTCAGGTCATGAATCCAGGGTCCTGGGACTGAGCCCTGCGTTGGGCTCCCTGCTCAGTGGGGAGCTTGTTTCTCCCTCTCCCACTGCAGCTCCCTCTGCTTGTGCTCTCTCTCTTTCTCTGTCAAATAAATAAATAGAATCTTTAAAAAAAATAAAATTTAGACTCTTAACATCCTATTAATTTAATGTATGAAATGCATCCTTCAAGAAGAGTTTCCATTCTGGCATGAATTTTGTTGAAAAAAATGTCAGGGGCATCATACCCAGAGAGAATTAAAAACAGCGTGAAACTAAAATTAAAAATACGTTTTTAGAAAAAAGAAATTATTCCCTGTGGCATAGATTTTTTTCTCCCCATAACCAATTGCTATTCGGAAATTAGGTTTTCTTCCATTCTCCTAGCAACCCCTGAGGAGTAAGATCCTCTTTCCATCAGGGAGCGGGACTAGGAAAGATAAAGTCACTCCGTGTTCCGATATTCTAGTTTTCTTCTGCTTTCTGCACCTGCCATTACTAGTTCGGCAACATTTTTTGCCCTTTGAGGTTTTAGTTTTCTTCATTGATTGCTGCAATTCTCAAGAAAGTTAAAAGACCATGAGTCTGGACATAAATTTGGGAAAAGTCCGTTTTCAAAAAGAAAAGAAATCACAAGACAACAATACATGCTTAGTGTGCTGTTGTCATATAGTCTTTAAAAATACTACCTATTGGCAACGAAGGCAGCGTCGTGACAAGCTCTTGTTTATCAGTGCACATAGTTACTATGCCTTGTTAGACTTTTGAGAAGCTACGATAAAATATTCTCACTATTAAAACCATATTTTTCCTTTTAAGTCCTTTGAGCCTGAATTAATACAGAATCTCCATTCTAGCGAGCGTTAACTTCACTCTTCGGGACATTCCTTCTGTTCCAAGCACAGCAGTGGTGGACAAAGTAGAAGACGGAACAATAAAAAGACGTAGTTATATTCAAAACCAAAATGAAGATTAATGTAGACTAGGAACCAGCAAGAAGAGAGTGAGTACAAGGCCGGAACCGTGCTTCTGGAACGGGGCAGACAGCCCTGGGAGGCTGGCTCGGTCGGGTAAATTGCTCCACCGAAGACTGAGGCCCGAGTTAGCTCACTACGGAAGCAGAGCCAGGTGTGGATCCTCTGCCTCTGAAATAGAATTCAGAATTTCTGCTGGGGACATTGCTTGGCAGTAGGGTTTCCGTGACACTGCTGACCTGAAGAGGAAGGGCAAAAAGCCACGAGCGAGAGCTGCAGGAAGCAGGCCGCCTAGCGGCTCAGTGAGTGAACTGCAACAGCTCCCGTGCTACCTCCCTGCGACGGATGGTTCCGGGGTCCCGGTGAGTGGGTGCGAGCAAATGCTCACCTACCCAACAGTGTGTGAGGTGAACACACCAGGAGAGTCAAAACAAAACCAGAAACAACATCCAAAGAGACCTACAAAGCAAATATTCATAATGCATATAGAATTATAATCCCAAGAAAGAGAACTGGCAAAATCATGAAATAAATACAATTCTGAAGAATTAAAAATAATAGGAATATCTGAAAAGAGTTTAAAACAAATATTTTAAGATATGTAAAGAGAAAATACAGGGAAACATCTTCCTAAAAAAAAAGGAAATGGGAGAGAAAATATTATGAAACAAAATCGGCATAGATGAACCAAGATGGATGGATATGAAATATAATAAATTATAAATATTAGAAATGAAAAAAATGTGGTCATAAATATACCTTAAGAAATAGAATAAACTATTGCACCTAATGGAAGGGAAAAATTAGTTAATGGAAATATTCACACAGAAATAGTGATTACATTGAAAGGCTTCCCTGTGTCCCTGTTGGAAGGCACAGAGAAAGAAAATGAGGGGATGGTGGACAAATTATATTTAAAGAGACTAGTAAAAGTTTTTCAAGAATTGGGTCCAAACATAAGCTTTTAAATGAAAAAGGGTAGTTAGTCAAAATACCGAGGAAGACAAATCAAAATAAATCCAAACAAGACATATTATAGCAAAACTCTCTTAGAAAATTTAAAAGTTATCAGGCAGAAAGAAGATTCCCACATTTTAATGACTGTGGAAGTATCATCAGCAAAGAGAGATGCATAAAGATGTATTTCAAATGTCCTAAAGGCAAATAATTATCCACTTAGACTTTTATACTCAGAGAATGACAGATATACTAAGACCAGAATTTACCACACACATCTTCTCAATTAAAAAGAAAAAACAAAACTATTAAAGAATGTACTTCAGTGGGGAGAAAATTGAACCCAGAGAAAAGGAATTGGGTTACAAAAAATAACTGAAATATGGAAATAGATATAATATTCTAGTGAGAGTAGTACTGACTATAAACATAAACTCACATCTTAAACAACAAGAAAATCAAAGGTCAGGGGACGCCTGGGTGGCTCAGTCAGTTAAGCGTCTGCCTTTAGCTCAGATCATGATCCTTGGGTCCTGGGATCGAGTCCTGCATCACTCTTCCTGCTCAGCGGAGAGTCTGCTTCTCCCTCTGCCTGCAGCTCCTCCTGCTTGTGTTCTCTCTCTCTCTGTGGCAAATAAAAAAATAAGATCTTTTTAAAAAGTCAAAAGTCAGAAGAGATAAGAAAACCAATAAAAAGGAGGATGAGCAGAAAAAGAAAAAACAAAGAAAGAAAATAAGAAAGTAGAAACAATTCCAGCTATTTCAGTAACAGCTCTAAAGGTAAACAGATTAAAATCACCTTTTAAAAATGACTGAAATTATAATTGCACCAAAAATAATAAAATGCCTAAGAATAAACTTAACCAAGGAAGTAAAAGACCTTACTCTAAAAACTATAAAACACTGATGAAAGAAATTAACAATAACACAAACAAATGGGAAGATATTCCATGCTCATGGACTGAGAGAACAAATATTGTTAAAATATCCATACCACCCAGAACAATCCACAGACTTAATGCAATCCTTATCAAAACACAACAGCATTTTTCACAGAACTAGAACAAACAATCCTAAAATGTGTATGGAACCATAAAGACCCCAAATAGCCAAAGCAATCTTGAAAAAGAAAAAAACAGAACTAGAGATGTCATAATTCCAGATTTCAAGATATATTACAAAGCTGTAGTAAGTATGGTACTGGCACAAAAATAGACACTTAGATCAGTGAAACAGAGTAGAAAGCCCAGAAATGGACCCATAATTATATGGCCAATGAATCTTAGACAAAGGAGACATGAATATACAATGAGAAAAAGACAGTCTCTTCAACGAATGGTGTTGGGAAACCTGGATAGCTACATGCAAAAGAATGAAACTGGACCACTTTCTCATACCATACACAAAAATAAACTCAAAATGGGTTAAAGACCTAAATGTGAGACCTAAAACCATAAAAAATCCTAGAAGAAGGCACAAGCAGTAACCTTTTTGACATCAGCTGCAACAGCTTCTTACTAGATACGTCCCCTGAGGCAAGGCAAACAAAAGCAAAAATAAACTATTGAGACTACATCAAAATAAAAGCTTCTGCACAGCAAAGGAAACAATCAACGAAACTAAAAGGCAAACTGTGGAATGGGATGTTTGCAAATGACAGATCCAATAAAAAGTTAGTATCCAAAACACATAGAGAACTGGTACAAGTCCACACCAAAAACAAGTAATCCAATTAAAAAGGGCAGAAGACATGAACAGACATTTCACCAAAGGAAACATACAGATGGATGGCCACAGACTCATGATAAGATGCTCACCATCACTCATCATCAGGGAAATGCAAAACAAAACCACAGTGAGGTATCACCCCACACCTGTCAGAACGGCTAAAATCAAAAACACAAGAAGTAAGTGTTGGCGAGGATGTGGAGAAAAAGGAACCCTTGTGCACTGTTGGTGGGAATGCAATTTTGTGCAGCCATTGTGGAAAACGGTATCGAGGTTCCTCAAAAAATTAAAAATAGAATTACCATATGATCCAGTAATTGCCCTACTGGGTAATTTACCCAAAGAATATGAAAACACCAATTCAAAAGGACATATATAGCCCTATGTTTATTGCAGTATTTACAATAGCCAAACTAGGGAATCAGCCCAAGGGTCCATCAATAGATGAATGGATAAAGATGTGTTATAAAGGCCATAAAACCATAAAAACCATAAAAAAGAAGGAAATCTTGCTATTTGCAATGACATGGATGGAACTAGAGAGTAAAATGCTACACAAAATAAGTCAGAGAAAGACAAATACCGTATGATTTGACTCATATGTGAAATTTAAGAAACAAAGCAAATAATAGAGAAAAGAGACAAACCAAAACACAGACTTAACGACAGAGCACAAACTGATGGTCATCAAAGGGGAGATGGGCAGGGGAATGGGTGAAAGAGACAAAGGGGATTAAGAGTACACTTATCTTGATGAGCACTGAGTAATGTATAGAATTCTTGAATCGTGATATTGTACATCTGAAACGAATATAACACTATATATTAACTATACTGGAATTAAAATTTTAAAAATAATACAAATGACTGAAATGATCAAATTTGATAAGGAAACAAAATCTAGCTGTATTTTCCTTGCAAGAAGCATACTGTAGACATTGAAATTAAAGGGATGTATAATTCTTCAAGATGTGAACATTGAGGGAAGTTGAAGAGTGCACAAAACTCCCTGTACACTTTTTTTGTCTTGTTGTAAATTTCTTGCATATGTAATTATTTCAAAGTAAAGAACTGTATTTAAAAAGAGGGATGGAGAAAAGATTCAAATAACCTTTTATACACCTTGTACCTGATTCAGAATATTCCTCTTTGCTTCTCATTGCCATTTCCAAACTATGTCTCCAAATTCAAATAACCAAAAGAAAGGGGTGAAGGGTGCCTGGCTGGCTCAGTAGGTAGAGCATGTGATTCTTGATCTCAGGGTTGTGAGTTCGAGCCCCACATTGGGCATAGAGATAGCTTAAAAAAAAAAAGGGTTATAGTAATATTATTACTATACAAAATCAAATATAACACAAAAAATTAATAGTGATAAAAAAGGATTAATCCCTAACAGTTGAAGAAAAAAATCACTGAGAAAATGTATTATCTGTGAGCTTGACTATACCTATAACAAAACCTATAATTGCATAAAAGAAAGTGATAAAATTATCACAAGAGGTGGACAAAACCACAACCATAGTGGTACACTTTGCTACATCTCAATCAGAATCCAATAAATTAGACCACAAATTAGTAAGGATCCGAAGATTTACAACATAAATTAACTTTATCTAATAGATATTTAGAACTCTGCTTCCCACAAATAGACATTATACGTTGTTGGAGCACATTCACAGAAAGTATACAGGACATTTCAAAAATTAACCACACTCTGGATCCCTAAGAAATTTCAGCAACTGTCAAAGAGTCAATATGATAGAGACCATGTGCTTTCACCATAATCCAATTAAATGAGAAGTCAAGAATAAAATCACTTTTAAAAATACCATATGGCTTCAATCCTAAAATCTTACTATAAAAGATTTCATGAAAGAGGATTATAAAATACTTAAAACTGGATACTGAAGTATGGTCTATCAAAACTTGTGGAATTCAAATATGCATATTTAGAAGTAACTTTATTACCTTAAATGCCTTCTTTTTTCTTTTAAAAGCAAGAAATATTGAAAAGAAATGAATTAAGAAGTTTTCTCAAGAGCTAGATAAATAAGGTAAGTAAAGGGACAGAAAGAAGGCAGGAATAGAAATCAACGAGATATAAAACAAGAATTAGTAAAGTCAAAAAACTAGAGCTGGATCAAATTACAAGAGAGAAAACAAATAAAAATATAAGGAATTTAGAAATCATGAATGGGCATTCTGAGCAGTTTTATACCAATAAGTTTTGGAAAATTATGCAACATTTGTACTTATCCAGAAAATATGCATTTAAAGTAGCTCAAAAATAGAAAGACTTAACAATTAATAAGCATTTTAAATTCACTGATATTATCAAAACCCCCAAAGATAGGTATTTGAATGGTGTCAAATCCGAGCCTCAAAATCAAAGGTCACAATGCCAGATGCTGTGATCGTAGGTAGTTATCGGGGACTGAGACATGTGGTGCCTGGATGATTCTCTGTAGTTTGTTCCCCAGGAAAGAGGTAAAGCTATTTCATTTAAAGATGGTTAATTATTTTCTAATTTATCTCGGGGACTCCAGCTTGTTGTAATAATACTGGAACAACATTTTTTCATAAATAATCTTTGCAGTATTGATTACTTTCTTAGGGAGATATACTCAGCTGCAGAATTTCTGGGTCAAAGTTTACCATTCTTCACCCCCAGTGAACTTACTGATGGAGAAAAAGACCATCCTCGACACTGGCTGCCCGCACTGCAGCGGGGGTGGTCACTCCAGAGTTACCTAGAACAGGTTGGCTCTCGGGACCGATCCCACCATGCTGCATATCCTTGTTCACTCAGCCGCTGCTTGGAGAACAAACTTCTTCAATCAAGCTTTACGTCTACGGAGACCACATCATTTATTGTCTGAACCCGGATATGTACTAAATTGCATGTCAGGATGACAGGTAAAAACTAGGACCATCTTGGGAAAACTGGGGATGCATTGTCACCCTAATCATGACCCACACTGTCCAGAACATCTCCCCCATAAACCTAACTTGATTCTCTACCCCTCTCATCCTCACCCATATCCAAATTTTTCACTGTGCCTTCCACGTCAGCAATCAGGTGACCCTCATACATTTATTCTCTTTGAAGAATGTTTTTTTCACCTCCCGAATTCACCTGAAACCTGGTTCTCCCTGTGACTACTCTTCCTTCAAATTGCTCAAGCAGTGGCTATTTTTAAAGATACTTTTTTTTTCTTTTATACACCTTGTACCTGACTCAAAATATTCCTTTTTGCTTCTCATTGCCATTTCCAAACCATGTCTCCACATTTCTTGGAGGTGGGGGTGAGGAGTGTTGGGATTTCACCCATACCTTTGAGGTTGAGGCTACCTGACTTGAACACTACCCCCTCTTTATCATCTGGTGACCTCTGTCACTCCTCACCATGCCTTGGGCGTCAACTCCTGGCTGTCAACCTTTGCATTTTCATCAATTCCTGTCACAATAACCGGCAACTTCAACCATCAACATGATTGTTCAATATTTCATGATATTATGTAGTTATTGTCAGTTGTTCTAAATGTGATCAAGTAGTGTGGATATTTTTTTTTTTAAGAATCCTTGTGTTTTACAGAGGCTTTCTAATATATTTACAAATATAAAGATGTGGTATATGGATTTGCTTCGAAAGATAAAAGAATGACAGTGAATTTCAATCAACCTAGAAACAATATCTAGGCTAGCACTTCTCAAACTGAAATTTACGTATAAATCATCTGGAGGTCTCATTAAAATGAGTGGCAAAGCAACTCCAGGGTGGAAGAAAATATTTGCAAAGCGTGTATCTGCTAAGAGGTTAATATCCAGAATATATAAAGAACTCCTTCAACGCAGCAACAACAAAGAAAACCTAATTAAAAAGTAGGCAAAAATACCTTCAACCAAAATAAAGAATAAAAATTAAAAAATAAAAATTTAAAAAATTAAAAATAGGCAAAGGTCTCGAATAGGTATTTGTCCCGAGAAGATACACAAATGACTAAAGAGCACATACAAAGATGCTCAACATCATTAATCATTAGGAGAAAATACACATTAGACTACAATCAAGTCTTTACCCAGGAAGAAAACCATCAAAAAAAAAAAAAAACCCAGAAAATAACAAGTGTGGATGAAGATGTGGAGAGATTGAAACTTTTGTGCACTGCCAGTAGGATTGAACAATGGTACAGTCACCGTGGAGAACACTATGGAAGTTCCTCAAAAAATTAGAGATATTTATTTTACTATGTGATCAGGCAATTCCATTTCTGAGTATATAGTCAAAAGAACTGAAATCAAGATCTTGAAGAGATATTTGTGCATCCATGTTCTGAGCAGTATTATTTCTAATAGCCAAAAAAGTAAAAGCGACTCATGTGTTCATCAACAGACACATAGGTAAACAAAAATGTGGTCTCTACATACAATAGAATATTATTCAGCCTTAAAAACAAAAGGCACATGGATGAACCTTGAGGACTTTATGCTAAGTGAAATAACCTGGTCACAAAAAGACAAAAACTCCATGATTCTGTTGATATGAAGTGCCTAGAGTAGTCAAACTCATAGAGACAGAAAGCGGAAAGGTGGTTGCCAGGAGCTGATGGGTAGGGAGGAGGGGGGTGGGATTGTTTAATGGATAAAAAGTTTCAGTTTTGGAGTGTCTGGGTGGCTCAGGTGGTTAAGTGTCTGCCTTTGGCTCAGGTCATAATCCCAGGGTCCTGGGATTGAGCTCCACGTCAGACTCTCAGCTCGTTGGAGAGTCTGCTTCTCTTTTTCATTCTCCCTCTGTGCGCTCTCTCTCAAATAAATAAATAAAATCTTTTTTTTTTTTTTTTAAGTTTCAGTTTTGCTCAGTGGGAAGAGTTCTGGAGATTAGTTGCACAACAATGTGAGTGTACTAACATTACTGAGCGGATACTTAAAATGGTTAATATGGTTAGTTGTGTGTGCATCTCACCATAATTAAAAGTAAGGGGAAAAAATGAAAAATAGCATGGTATAAACACTTTAGAAAACAATTGGCACTTTCCTATAAAGTGGAACATATGCTTTAAAGTGGACCCAGCAATTCCGCTGGTACAGTTTGACCCATGAGAAATGAAAACATGTCCTCAAACTGACTTGTACATGAATGTTCACAGCAGCTTCGCTAATAGCCCCAAACTGGAAAAGGCCCAGGTATCCACCAACTAAATGGATCAAGAGATTGTGATATTCACGCAATGGAATACTTTTGAGCAATGTAAAGGGGCAAACTATTGATATGCAACAAGGATGAATTTTTAAAACATTATGTTGGGTGAAAGAAGCCAGAACAAAAGAGTACTTATTATATTCCATTTTTATGAATTTCTAGACCAGGCAAAACTAATCTAATGGTGGAAGCAGATCAGGCCACAAGAGGGGACAGGAAATGGTCTGCAGAGGGACATGGGGAAACTGCTTAGGGTGATGGAAATGTTTCATATCTTCATTGTGTTGGTGGCCATATCTGCAATTAGTAGGGGAGGAAGCAAAGGATACTCTTTCTTTATCAAGTTGAATGAAAGCAGTTTCCCAGATTCTGATAAAGGCCATGAGAGACGTTTTCTTCCATTTTCTTTTTCTAAATGCTAGGTTTTCTGTAAGAATATCAATTTGTTCCCTGACATTTTCAGTTAGGTGATTTGAAGAACTCCCACTGACTCGATTCACAAATGCTTAACTACAGAGTTTATTCCTGGGGACTGTTGACTGACATTGACCCTGCATCATGTTGTGATGGTCCAACGTGATCCTTGAGTCTTTTTGTTTTTTTCCCTTGACTTCCCATCAGCCCCTATCCTAGGATCCCTGCCTCTGTCTTCCATCCAACTTCTGAGTCTAGACTAACATTGCTCACCACCAAACCCAAGTCTGTTGAAATTCTCATTGGCTGGTTTAAAGGTGATCTTTCTGCATCTCAGAACAAATGTTAAGTCATCTCTTCTGGCTCCGTCTTCCACCCAACTTCTGAGTCTAGACTAACATCGTTCACCACTAAACCCAAGTCTGTTGAAATTCTCATTGGCTGGTTTAAAGGTGATGTTAAATCATCCCTTCTGGCTCCGCACCATGATCCATAGGGTGATTATGCCTGATATCCTCTCTCTCCCGCTTCCCACGACTCATCTTTCTGCCAGTGACTTTGATGGAAAGATGAGGCACCAAATGTGAGTTCCACAGTCACACATGTTTAATCCTTTACTTCTTTGTGCTTTTGTGGTCACAGCTTTGCCAGCAAGCTAGCACCGAGGACAGACCCCTTTGTCTATGTTCACTCCCGGTGCCATAGTTGCCAGTGGGGGCCATTCCACGTAGAGGCTATTCATTGTCTTCAAGGTTTTCATCCCTTTGTAAAAATATATCTTATTCCATACGAAGCTGTTTCAGAACTTTTACACAAGTCACTGCTTCACTTGCCATTTGTATGCATTATAACAACTGCATCCATTTGGCTGTCCCCTCATCCCTATGGAAAGGGAGTTTCACTGCACCCAAGACTACTCTATTCATTCAGGCTACTAGCATAGAATACCATAGACAGAGTGGCTTATAAACAACAAATTTATTTCTCACAGTCTGGAGGCTGGAAGTTGAAGATCAGAAATTTTATTTCTCACACTTCTAGAGGCAGGAAGCTCAAGAGCAGCCCAGCCCTCAAGTGAGAGCCCTTTCCTGGGTTTCAGACTGCTGATTTCTCATCCACTGAGAGAGCTCTCTGGGGATCCCTTTTATAAGGGTACTAATATCTTTGTGAGAAATCCACAGTCGTGGTCTGTTTACCTCTCAAAAGCCCCATCTTCTAATACCATCACACTAGCAAAGATTTCAACATACGAATTTTGGGTGGACACACACAGCCAGTCCATTGCAAACATGCAGGAAGGAAGTGAAGTATAGTGGCTAATAGCATGGCGGCGGGGGGCAGGGGGGCACCTGGATGGCTCAGGTCATGATTTTGGCTCACGTCATGATCTCAGGGTCCTGGGATTGAGCCCATGTTGGGATCCCTGCTCAATGGGGAGTCTGCTTGAGGATTCTCTCTCCTCCTGCCCCTCCCCCAGCTCCCATGAGCATGCATGCACCGTCTCTCTATCTAAAATAAATAAATGAATAAATATTAAAAAACAAAAGAACATGGATGCGGAGCCAGATTATGGAGTAAAGCCACACGAACTTGATTAAATTACTTATATTTCTGTGTTCAGTTTCCTTGTCTATAACATGGGAATAATAATAGTACCTATTAATGGTGAGTTGATGCAAGGGTTAGTGACTGGCAGATGTGACCCAGAACAGTGCTATATAATAGTGCTCAGTACGGGCTCCATACACATTAACTCTGAGCCTGTCGAGAGCTGAAAACGGCTTCTATTGTGAATGCCTTTGTGGATTAATAATGTTGAATATTCATATGTTTTGGGTCATTTTTTTTTCTTTTGGGAAATGCTTGTTCAAGCCCCTTGCCAGATTTCAATGGCCCGTTAATATTTTCTCATTGATAGTAGAGCTCTTTATGAACTAAGGCTATTAACTATTTCTATTATAGTTTGTTTTATTATTTGAAAACATCTTTTTAGTCTAGTATTTGTCTTTAATTTGTTTCTAGCATCTTATATATATTTTTCTTTTACACCTAGAAAATTCTTCCCCATTATTATATCAGTTAATGTTTCTATTTTCTGTATTTCTTCTTCCCTCCCACCCCCAATCTGAAATCTATTTTGACAACTAATATAAAGTGTTTTGGGCTCTTTGGAGGAGAGCACCTGTCACAGGAGTGCTCCTTATTCATTTTGGGGGCTGCTGCATTAGTTACAATCGTGTTTCTAAAAGGATAAGTTGAAATATACCTGTAAGCCAAAGGATTTGTCATCCAATCTCCTTAAAGAGAGAGAATACTACTAGAGAAACACCGCGATTATCTGAAAAGTGTACATTTGAAAAGACGCTGTATACAGTGAATGTTAAAAAAGAAGCTTATTTCTTACAATTGAATAGAGTTTTATGTAGGCTTCTTTCAGGAAATCAACTTCCAGGAACTGTTGCTATTGGTACCTTCGCTTCTCTGGCTGTTTGTACAGCTAGGTTGAGGGAAGCAGCTTGTGCCGTCTCTAATCTCTCTTTCAAACAGAAGCTTCCTCATTATTTCTTTCCCTATTGCAGACTAGAGCCTGGAGATGGCCATGTGGCACACCATTTCCTTTAGAATCCTTCTGTAGGTTGTCTCTAGGGTATAATGAAGATCCAGAATGTTCTCATGGGCAGAACTCAGACCTGCAGCCCCCTGCCTTGAGCCCTCAGCAGCTGTCAGTGGAGTAAAGCCATTACGCAAGAAGTCTGGAAGGCGTTCATCTCTACTCAGGATCATTTGACCTGGGGAAGATAGACTGGAGTGAACCAAGATGGTCTTATCTGAAAATCACTGCTGTCCTAGAATTCTGCTTTCTGAAGGCTCTAATAATAGCAAAAACTAATGAATTATGTTTTTGTTGTGCTCTACTTTCTTTTAATTGGCTAAAGAGTATTTTTGGCTCCACACGAGCCTAGATCTTCGCAACTGTATTCTTTCGTGCTGCTTCATCTTGGTGTTTTCAGTATTCTTTTGATAGGGAATCCTAATTTTTTAAAGGTTCTTTTTTTAATCTGAGAAAGGGGGGGAGAGAGAGAGAGAGAGAGAGAGAGAGAGAACAAGCGGGGGAGGGGTAGAGAGAGATGCGGTCTCCCTGCTGAGCATGTAGTTGGACACCAGGCTCGATCCCAGGACCCTGAGATGATGACCTGAGCCGAAGGCAGACGCTACATGTACTGAGCCACCCAGGCGCCCCTAGGGAATCTCATTGTTAAGCTGCTTTATCCTGACAGGCGCTCATTTTGCCCCAGACTTCTTAGTTTAGGTGAATCTCAGGCAGAAACTCTGGTCTCTTCAAAGACAAATGTTAGAGTAGAATAAGAATGAGAAACGCTATCTTGCCTGACCCTTTCTGTCATACAAGAATGCCTTTGTGTTAATATGCACTGTCTGGTGACCTTGAGAGTGACCGAGTGCAATTAGATCACTCAGAGGTTACCTTGGTTTTCAAATTAATGATTAGTTTGTTAAAGAAACACTTCCAAAGGTCTTGTTCTTAGTAATTTTGGAACTAAAAATCTTATTTTTCTACTTATGAGTCGAGCAAATTATAATGATCACCCCTAAGAGGGTGTAGGGGGCAGAACAGTGTTCCCCCCAGATTCACGTCCACCCAGGACCTCAGAATGTGACTTGACTTGGAAATAGGATCTTTGCAGATGAGATTTAGGTAAGGACAAAGATGAGAGCGCACTGACTTAAGAAAGGCCTTAAATACAACGGAAGGGTCCACATAGGCCAAAAAGGGGACACAGAGAAGCTCAGGTGAAGGTGGAGGAGGAGGTTACAGTTAAGCTGCCACAAGCCAAGGAGAGCTGAGAGCCACCAGAAGAGCCACGCAAAGAAGGATTCCGTCCTAGAAACTTCAGAGGGAACGTGGCCCTGCTGTCCCCTTTATTTCAGGCTCCTACCCTCCGGAACTGGGAGACGATACCTTTCTGTTGATTTCAGCCCCTAGTTCACGGTGACTTGTTACAGCAGCTTAGACTTTGGTGTGCGGGTTTGATCCTTGGTTTCATTGATGAACATAAACTCCCTTAAGCAATTTAAACTGCATTTTAAATAATTAATTACCTTTTTAAAACGTCAATGAACTGACAGATAATCTTTCCAAAGAACCTAAATTATTTTAGCTCTGATAAATTAAATGTATTAATACAGCATATCCTAAATCCTCTTACAACTTCAATGTCATAAGCTCAGTAAGAATTTTTCTCATTCTTGGGGGCACCTGGGGGGCTCAGTTGGTTGGGTATCTGCCTTCGGCTCAGGTCATGATCTCAGGGTCCTGGGATTGAGCCCTACCTCTGCCTCTCTGCTCAGCAGGGAGTCTGCTTCTCCCTCTCCCTCTGCCTGCTGCTCCCCCTGCTTGTGCTCTCTCTCTGTCGAATAAATAAATAAAATCTTAAAAAAAAAAGAATCCTTCTCATTCTTTTCCACTAAAATAATGAGTTCAGATCAATTAAGATGTACATGTTTTAAGCGGCACCTGGGTGGCTCAGTCAGTTGGGCGCCTGCCTTCAGCTTAGGTCATGATCCTGGGGTCTTGGGATCGAGCCCCACATCGGGCTCCCTGCTCAGCGGGGAGACTGCTTTCTCTCTGTCTCTCTGTTAAATAAATAAATAAAATCTTAAAAAAAAAGGTGTACACATTTTAAGTTGGAATCACACGACTGAACTGTTTCTGTGATAGGCCATATTCTTTCAAGTGTGGCAAGTGTGTAAGTGTCGAGTGCTATAGGTATTTCTCTTTAGCACAATACCAAAAAATATTTATACTGTGGGCTTGATTCTCTGAAATAATTCTGGACTTAATTCTAAAATTTTCCAGAAAACAACCAGTTGAGATGGCATAACAAGCAGAAATATTGGCCAAGATGTTGACTGGATTAGTTTTTTTTTCAATCCCAACTGTTAAGCCAAGACTTCCAGTCACTGTATCATCATGGTTTCCACATTTAGAGAAGCCGGTTGTCACTTTCTTTGTGTATTAGTCAGGGTTCTCCAGAGAAGCAGAATATATATATATATTCAGGAGATATATATATATATATATACATATATATATATATATATATATATATATATATATATATATATATATATATATATATACACTCACATGATTATGGAGGCTGAAAAGTTTCCCAATTCACCATCTGCAAGCTGGAGACCCAGGAAAGTCAGTGCTGCAATTCAGTTCAAGTCTGAAGGCCTGAAGAGCAGGGGAACTGATGGTGTAAGTCCCAGCCCGAGGGCGGAGGAGATCTATGTCTCAGCTCAAACAGGAAGACAGAAAACGGGTGAATTCTCCCTTCCTCTGCATTTTTGCTATTCAGGCCCTGGATGGATTGGCTAATGCCCACCCACACTGGGGAGGGCCATCTGCTTTACTGAGTCCACCCATTCAAATGCTAATCTTGTCTGGAAAAACCTCACAGATAGACCCAGAAATAATGTTTAACTAAATATCTGGGCACCCCCGCTTCTGTCAGGTTGACACACAAAGTTAACCACCAAATCTGAGTCTGGTGATATCATGACCTCTTTCTTTCATCTACTAATAAAAAACTACAACCTGATACCCAGGACACTACTTCACCTGATAGGATTTTACTGTGTGTGTGACTAATGTATTTAAATATTTTCAGAGATGGGTCTAAACACTTTGAATTTGAGAGCATTCTGAATCCTCTTCATTATTTCCTTATCTTGTGAGCTCACAACTCTTACTAGTACTAAAATGACACCTAATCGGATTTTGGATCTTCCCTCGTGGCCTCGTGGGCTCATGCGGTCTCAACATCCAAGAGCATTCTCGTGTATTTGTAATGGCTGGCATTAGAAAATATTCAGAAGCAACAAAGTTTAAAGGATGCTGCAGAACTGGTCTAAGGTGAAGGACTAGACAGTGGGTTTCCACGTAATAGCTGGCAGTGACAAGGAGAGGTCAAGAAAATCCAGCTTGAGACACCATTGTGATGTGATGGGAACAGCACAGAACTCACGCTACATCTGAAGGCCAATAATAAGATGGAATTCACACAAACCTGAAGATTATGTTTTAGGGATCTGCTGTAACTGCGACGACAAGCCGGACCCACGATAATATAACCAGCTTTTCTCAAAATAGAGTCGGGCGGGTCATGTGATGAACTTGATGCATTGAATGTACGATAGCATGGTCATGTGCCCAGACACTTCCTCTCTGCCTCCACCATCATCTTTGGGTACAGAGGGAGTGACATTATATCAATCCCCCCATTTTCTGTCTTATTCACTCACCTGGCAACTCACTGCCCCACATTCTTCTCACTTACAGCCTCCACCCTTCTCACTCCCTGTTCACCCAATTTCCCCCACCGTGGAAACAGGACCACTCTTTTTTTTTTTTTGGCTCTGACGTCCTCACTGAAGGTGGCTGCCCAGTCCCCGGATGGCATTCACCTCACTCGTCCCCTGATGAAGACATGCCTTTCCTCCAAGAAAGTTCCTTGTGTTTTCTTTTCAGTTATTGCTCTTTTTCTGTATCCATGAGGAAATGAGTATCCTTCTCTGCCCAGGTCAGGGCTCCATGTTATCATCTGTGCTGACTGAAGTGTGGTTTATGTCACACACCTCTTAATCTCTGCGGGAGATCTTTCCCCTAGCAGTGTTCCACAGGGGATCCCACATATTCCTGGAACAGGTAAGGAGAACTACCATCCTGTTGTCTGGTCTCCTTGGGTCTTCTGTTTCTTATCTAAGCAACTCTGCCCCAAATGTCACTGTCACATTGTCACAGACAAGGCCTGTGTACACCCCTCAGTTTGTCTCCGCCAGAGCCACCTAAACTCTGGTGATGGGGATTTAGGAAGTATTTTTAAAATATGTGATTATCCAATGAACACTAAAGTTAGTGGATGAAAGTTTAAAGAGAAACTGGGTATTTGCATAGTCCTAAAGTGTCTTCCTTCAAATATTAATTAATTATAATGAGAAGAATAGTAACTTTATAGTAGAGAGACTGGCAGATGCCACCTTAACTAAGTGATGAAGGTAACATCACCAGCAATAAGATCCATCAGCGTACTATACCATCGAATATGAAGCAGTGAGAAAGGTGTGTCACCAACTGTGGCACTTCCCCAAAATGCATGACCTCAATCTCATCATGAGAAAATATCAGACCAACTCAAGTGGAGGAATATTCTATTAATAACTGACCAGTACTCTTCAAAAATGTCAAGATCATGAAAAACAAGTGAAGACCAAGGAATTGTCACAGATTGAAGGAAACCAAGGAGACATGACGATTAAGTGCAAGGTGGAATCCTGGAATGGATCCCTGGACAGTAAAGGAATGTTGTTGGAAAAACTCTGAAATCCAAATGGGAACTGTAGTTTAGTTAATAGTCTTGCACCAAAATTAATTTCCTGGTTTTGATTCGTGTCCCACTGTTACTGACGGGAGAGTGTGCATTGTGTGACTGGAGGTCAGGGTGCTTGGACTCCCCAGGACAAGATTTGCCGGAGGAGCCCTCTCAAATAAAGACAGCCGGAAGGAAAGTTCGTTAAAACGGAAGTACTCGCTCAAGCTGGGAGAGCGGGCAGATTCCTCCGAGTGGAAACTAGCCCTAGGTTGTTTCAGGATTGGGTATTTGTTGCATCTCTCTGGGCTGGGAGGACCTGCGACTTACAACTTAGGGTCTGGTGATCTCTAAGGGGAGCTGCTTCAGATCCTTTGGGAAACTCCTGCCATAGGTTGGGAGGGGGAGTGTTTGACCTTGTGAAGTTTGAACAAGAAAACGTCAGGGCAGCGTTTCTCCACCGGGCTGCCGCTCTACTGAATGAGTCTAGGGCTTACCCTGGGGCAGAGGAGAGATAGGAGAGCAGCTGCTTTGCACCCATGGCTCTGGAGCTGGTAGGCCTAAGGCCTTGAAAGCCACAAGGTCAGAATGTTGTGCCCCTGGGCTTCTAATGTGTAACCTATTTATCGCAGTCCTTGCCACCCGCTCACACCTCTGTCATTCCGCTTCAAGGACTTGGGACTCTGCCTCGTGGCATTTCTTCCACTGCTCCTGTCTAGTTTCTACCCCGCGCCATCGTTCTGTGAACTGTTAGCAATAGAGAAAGTGAGGTAGAGGGTGTATGAAAGCCTCTGTACCTTTTTTTTTTTTTTTTTGCAATTCTTCTACAGTTCTATAATGATTCAAAAATAAAATGTTAAGAAAACCTGTGATTACAATATCAAACTAGAAATTAAAAGCGATGCATTCTTGCTGCTGTGTTTGAATGTAAGTAGAAATGTATTAGGATTCGTTTTCTTGACTAGCATAGCCGTTCTCAGTAGTGTGCCTCAGAACCACCCCAGGTGTTGGTTAAACACAGATGATTGGGGCTTCACCCAGAGGTTCTGATTCAGTAGCTCTGGGGCGGGACCTGACAAACGTGCATTTTTTAAAAAGATTTTTAATTTATTTGAGAGAGAGAGAAAGAGAGTGAACAAGAGAGCAGGCTCAGGGAGGGGCAAGCTGGGGGAGGGGCAAGCTGGGGGAGGGGCAAGCTGGGGGAGGGGCAGACTCCGAGCTGAGCAAGGAGCCGGATGCGGGGGCTCGATCCCAGGACCCCGGGATCATGACCGGAGCAGAAGGCAGACACTTAACCTACTGAGCCACCCACGCGCCCCTATAATTGTGCATTTCTAATGAGATTGCAGGTGCTGCTGCTCAGTGAACCACAATTTGGGAATCGCTGGAATAGCAGTAACTATCTGCATCAAGTGAATCAACACGGGTGTGACAAAATCTCAACGTTGTGATTCCTTCAGACCCTTCCCAGGCAGCTGAGATGTGGACTGGGTGAGGCAGCGGGGTACCGCCTGTACCCACCCTCTCTAACACAGACAGCCCTGAGCTGCAGGGCTGGACCGGTGCAAGCAGCCTGGGAGAACGGACGCTGACAAAGTCTTAGATCTCTTCAGAGAGCATCCCCGCATTTAAGAGCTGGAGACAAGTACGCATTATTCTAGAACCCGGCTAAGAAAAGGGCCATGTGTGTCTTATTAAGCAAAATCACCATATGATTTTCTGTGCTCTGAAGCTATGCAGACGATCTTTTTTTTTTTTGAGGATTTCTATTTTGATGATGGAGGACGAGCTTACTGTGAGTTTATACCTCTAGTGGAGACACGGCTTGCATTTTGAACCTTGACAAGAGCAGCTAGCAGTAAACCAAGGCATTCGACATTAAAAAAAAATTTTTGTTAAGGTTTTATTTATTAGAGAGAGAGAGAGCGAGCGAGCATGCACAAGCTAGGGGGAAGGAGCAGAGGGAGAGGGAGAAGCAGACTCTCCACTGAGCAGGGAGCCTGTCTCGGAGCTCGATCCCAGGAGCCCGAGACCATGATCTGAGCCAAAAGGCAGACACTTAAATGACTGAGCCACCCAGGTGCCTCGGCCTTTGACATTTTAAAATAGCAAGTAAACATTACATTGTTCCTTTCCATTTAAACAGACAAATCCCCTTACAGAAAGCTAGAAAGGTACAGGAAGTATAATAATTTCTTCACTCTGATGCAATCTTGACTTCTTTCATTCTTCGTGACTTTCTAGTGTTGGGTGCTCCCATACACGGTTCAGCTATAAATATAGTTCATGCAGTTTTAAATTCTATTTTTCCCAGTTAATTCAAATCACTAATTATGTTTCTGTATAGTCTTTATATTATCAGTTTTGTGGTAATATTTCTATGTAGTTTTCTATTATCCTTTTTAACGAATGCATACATTTCAAATGAGTGTGTCCTATTTTAATTAGCCATTTCCGTACTTTGGACCCTTTTCTTGCTTCCATCTTTTGAAATCACAGAAACACAGCAAAGTGATGTTAACTGTAATCTAAGACGGCACATTTCTTTGGAGAGGTAGACTCTGCCATTGCAATTAACAGCACTTGGGTGGGTCCAGTAAGCTTGGCTGATGAGAGCACAGAGCTGAAGATACAAAGGTGTCCGTTAGCTCTAACGAGGAGGAAAGTGTCTCCCCCGTGGCAAGATTAGAACACTTGATTCACTCAACATGTTCCAGTGGATGTCATTGTGTGCCCAGGTAGAGGTGTACCCATCCGTCATTGCTACAGCAGAAAATGCAAATGTATTGGTTGTCCTCTCTGCTAACATGAAATTCATTTTCCTACAGAGAACACTTTTTGCAGAAATATCTGAAAGTGGCTCAAACTTCACTCAGACATCAATCTTGTAGGAGATGTTTTCCCCCAAAACAGGAAGACCAAGACTTGGGACATTTCTTTACAGGGTGATGGTAGAAAGAGATACAGACTGGAGTTCTGACGTTGTAAGGCGGGGAGACAATTCCCCTATTGTTCACTGACGGCTCCTTTTTGAGGGCTAAAGCCACAGGCATAATAACCATCTTTTGGATCCACCCTTCACCACAGAACTGTTCAAAGAATCAGCTACCATCTCAGGGCCCACTGCTTGAAGTGAATCGCTCGTATCACTTTCCTTCGGAGACCTTAGATTGGTTTGAAATCACATAGTCACTAGTGAGATTATGTGATTACCAGTTTAAACTCTCAGCTTCAGTTTTGTCATCTTTAAAATGGAGATAATAGTACCTCCTTAATAGAATTAATTAAATTAGTTAATATAAGAAAATGCTTAGAACAAGGCTGAAACTGGCAAACACCATGTAGATGTTAGCGGTGACTGCTCCTTTAGGGCTGTCGGCAGGGAACATATCTTTTTTTCTGCACCAGTATATCTCCAGTGCCCAACTACAGTGCCTGGCAAATACTGGTGCTCCATACACGTTTGAGAGTAACTTCATAGCAATTGAACGAATGCAGGGAGTGACTGACAACAAGGCTCTCATCTTGCCTTCTTGCCTTGTTTATTTCCTGTTTTCCCTAGACTCTGTAATTTAGGAATTAGGAGCAGCTGGCTGCTTGTGTTCATAACCCAAACACAAAAAGAGCTCAGCACGTCCTAGAGGGAGACAGCAATGTCTTGTAACAACCAAAGCTTAGACGATGGAAGTTTATTTCCACATTAGCTGTCTTCATCTATGAAAAGTGCTTAGAACATTATTTTTGGAGTGTTAGACATTGAAAAGATTGACTGTGAATCCATAATTTTCCCAGTTTTGCTATTCAAAATTTCCTTTATTCTTGCAACCGAAGAATAAAAATAAAACCAGAAATATGTCTATATGTGTACAGGAAGCTCTCTGCCTTTGGGAGTTCTCTAGTCAAGAATTCAATTAATTTGCAACAGTAACTTATGATTCCATTCTCAGTGGTTCTCCTAAATTGCAAGCATCCTTGCAAGGTGAGGAAGGAGCGGTTGGTCGGGTTGAGCTTGTGCCCTAATCAGCAGTTCTAGTTCTGCTGGCTGGGATACATGCACGAGGTTCCAAAAGCCTAGCACTTACAACCTGGTGGTATTACTCGAGGTGTGTTTTTCCAGAGTAGCAATAGTAGGCATTAGGTTCCACCACCAGCCCAAGGAATCCCATTGATCTCACTATCCGTGAAGAATAATTCAATTGGAATAGTACTGGATAATCCAGCCACCACTTGTAAGCATCTTCATGTGGGATATTTTCAGACTCACCACTTGGGGAGCCAGAAAGGCATCTTAAAAGTGAAATGAGGGACCACACTTCTCTCCACCCTCCACTTGCTGTCTTTGAAAGTAATGATGCTTCCAGCCTCCTCCTTAGCAGCAAGTGGCTCCTCTTGAGAATGAAAATGAGACATCAGGGGAAACAAAGAGTCTTGAAGGCAAAAACCATCTGCAGGGTAACCTCTGAATTCACTTGGTTTTTTTGAGGCTCCTGGGGCTTAGCCCATAGCAGGCTATAAACTCTGCTGTTACAATCCTTATTTCCAGTTAGATCGTGAGCTTCTTAGTATGTAATGAGTTCCTAGAAGATTGATTCTTGATAAAGCCTTTATCATGACAGTCTAACTGATGTGGGAAAGAAAGGCAGAAGAAAAATTATTAAATGTCCTTACTATCTACAGGCCATTGACTAGCCTTGAAACTGGCAGAGTGACATTCTTCTCAGGGACTCAGCAGCTGCCTCCATGTTGATACATTGCTAAGGGCAAAAGGCAATCTTAGCCTGACCCCCAGGACCCTGTAAGTCTACTTGAACATAAAAAATTCCTTTGGAAACTTCTTTTATCTCTCACCCGCAAGATACATGTTGGAGATCATCCCCCAAGCATATGACCCACCGATGTACATCTGCGGGGTCTCATGACTGAGTTTTTACTAAACAGTAATAAATGACCTTTCCCCAACAATAGCTAGGCCCCTCAGGATCCTGGAAACCTTGTTTCCAGAATACCTGGGAGACTTACTCTATCCCTAACCCCCTCCCAACTTGAAAGTATATAATGGGCCACTCCTCATGACCTCAGTGCAGGTCTTTCTGCCCACAGGTCCTGTCCCCGTGCTTTAATAAAACCACCTTTTCGCACCAAAGACATCTCAAGAATTCCTTCTTGGCCATTGGCTTCGAACCCTAATGTCTTTGCTACATCAGTTCACCCAGGCTAACACAGTGAAACATGGCCAGCATATCTGCCTATAAGATTTATGGCTTGTTGTCTTTCCTTAGAGGGTCTGGATGGAAATAGATGCCCTATTTTAATTTAACTGTTTGCAATGAAATTCACAGCAAGTGTCAGACATTCTGAGTTCTTACCTGAGTGACAGGAGAGGTAGGGGAGAAACTATCAAAGTATACGGTTCTCCTTGAAACAGATGAGGAATGGTTACAAACTGGAGGGATTTCATTTCAACAATTATATAGCCCCTAGTATGTGACAGACAATGTAGTTATAATGTAGGAGAAATGTCAGGGTTCGAAGCTGGTGGCCAAGAAGGAATTCTTGAGATGTCTTTGGTGCGAAAAGGTGGTTTTATTAAAGCTCGGGGACAGGACCTGTGGGCAGAAAGAGCTGCACTGAGGTCATGAGGAGTGGCCCATTATATACTTTCAAGTTGGGAGGGGGTTAAGGATAGCGTAAGCCTTCCAGGTGTTCTGGAAACAAGGTTTCCAGGATCCTGAGGGGCCTAGCTATTGTTGGGGAAAGGTCATTTATTACCGTGTAATAAAACTTGAGTCATGAGACCCTGCAGATGTGTATCGGTGGGTCATATGTTTGGAGGATGTTTGCCAACATGTGTCTTGGGGGTTAGAGATAAAGGAAGTTTCCAAAGGAATTTTTATATGTTCAAGTAGACTTACAGGGTCCTGGGGGTCAGGCTAAGATTGCCTTTTGCCCTTAGGAAAGTATCAACATGGAGGCAGCTGCTGAGTCCCTGAGAGGAATGTCACTCTGCCAGTTTCAAGGACTTGTCAGTGGATGATAGATAGTGAGGACATTTAATAATTTTTCTTCTGCCTTTCTTTCTCACATCATGAAACTTGACCCCATAAGGGGAGGCCCAACCAAACTAACCGAGAGATGCCCCAGCCTGTGGTTGATTGTACCATAGACCTGCCAGTGAGGTGATTCCCACTGGTGGAAATCTGTTGGGTTTCCAGTTCCTTAACATCAGGCTGTGTACTTTCTCCCTTGATTACCCGACCTTCTGTGTCTTTTCAGTTCCTACCCCAACTCTTATCTCTTTTTTTGAGCTATCTTTACAGGAACTCAGTTTCTTGAGAACAAAACACTTTGACCAAGACAATGGTGCTAGGTCTTTAAGGACCTGAGAAACCTATCTTCTGCTTTTCAAAGGAAAACCCCACAAGCCTTTACAGGAACTGAGGAGGAGAGCCAGGCTCTGAGGTGTGTAGATACATTTATGAAATAAGATACAGTAGGGACTGCTGGGGGAAAGAAGTCCCAATTTGTGTAAATACTTCAACCATGATGACTTAAAACTACTAATAGTTTAACAACCAATTTCTAAAATCCCTGTAAATTTAACAATAGATTCTTGCAAGCAAGTCATTCAACACTTGCTCTACTGAACCACAGACGGAGTAGGGGGTGGGGGAGAAAAAGAACTTCAAGAGTTTGTTTCCCTTCACTCTCTACTCTTCTCATTTTGATCTGAGTGGTGAGTGGGATGTCAGTTGGAGGAGACTGAGTTATCTGAGAAGCAGTGAGAAGGAAAGAGAACAGCAGGTAACTACTGATGGAGAGAAGCAGCGCCCTGTCCATTGAGAAGATGAGTGGAGCGCTCATTCACAAGGAAAGATTAGTGGTGTAAGGAGTAGGTATGGAGATGGCTTTCATTTTATTCTTGGTAGAGTCACTTGAGAAATAAATATGGTGCCCCAGTGGCCCTCTACTTAAGTGTATCTACCCCCCCACCCCCTACATTTTACCCTCTAGAGGCCTCATTGGATTGATAATTTCTATTTGAAATGTGTAAGGAAGCTCGCAGTTAGAATAATTCTAGAGATGCATTGTGTTCTGCACTTCAGGACATGCCACCCCAAGATATGCCACTTTGGTGTATTGATTACTTTGACCTGAAAGTACTCGAAAAACCGCAAATGCAGAGAGAGGCTTTCTCCGAGCACTCTCTAGCTCCTTACAGACAGGTCCTCCAAAAGGAACTCAATTGTCACGAATCTTCTTTCTGGGAATTTCATTAACCAGGGGAGATTGGCTTTTATCACAGGAAAAGACTAGAAGTAGGCATCATACCCAGATAAACTTTTTCACAAAGTATCTTATCTCCCATCTAGTCTTCTAAGAGCTACTCATCTTTCCTGAAAATCTTTCTCTCTCCTTTACGTGGCCTACCCTCCTCCTAGTAAGACAGGATATGTATAAGCTCTAATATATCACCTTTCTCTGGAATATTCACTTTTCCCCCTATGATTCCTTCATGCACATAATACTGACAGTTAATGAATTTGTAAACCTATTATCTCCTGTTAACCTATTTACAGCTAATTTCATAGACCCAACTACTAGATTTAGGAGTATAGAGGGAAAGTCTTTTCTCTCCTCCAGTTCTATAGCAATGATTTTCCTTCACTTACACTTTGTGGGAATAGAATTCCCTGGAAGTGTATAACATGGGAGCCCTGGGGATAAACAATATAGAAGAATTAAACCTATTGGTTATATACACCTTAATGTCATTCATGTGATCAATTTTCTCATCTTGGTGATATTAACCTGTGTGGAATGAAGTTTTTTGTTTTTTAAAAAGATTTTATTTATTTATTTTAGAGAGAGAGAGAAAGAAAGAGAGAGAGAGAGACACTGCAAGTGGGAAGAGGGGCAGAGGGAGAGGGAGAGAGGGAATCTCAAGCAGACTCCCTGCTGAGTGCAGAGCCTGACCCCGGGGGGTGGGGGCTCCATCTCACAACCCTGAGATCATGACCTGAGTGGAAATCAAGAGTCCGATGCTTGACTGACTGAGACACCCACAGGTGCCCTGGAATGAAGTTTTGACCAATGGACTAGGTAGTTGGTTTTTAGAGGGAATGTGTGAAGAACACCAGCATACATCAATTTTCTTTGTCTTGACTCCCATTTAAAAAAAAATTTTTAAATGAGCTTTTAATTTCAGAACAGGCTTAGATTTACAAAAGATAGTACAGACAGTCTCCATATATCTTATACCCATCTTCCACTGTTCACTTGTCACAACTGGTGAACCAATGTTAATATATTATTATTAACTAAAGTCCATACTTTCTTTAGATTTCTTTAGTTTTTCCCTAATGTCTTTTCTGTTCCAAGATCCCATCCAGAAAATCATGTTCAGTCATCATGTCTCCCAAAACTTCTCAAATTTTCCTGGTTTTTGATGACCTTGACAGCGTTGAGGAGTAATCAGGATTTTATAGAATATCCCTCAATTGAGATTTGTCTACTGTTTTTGTCATGATTAGACTGGAGTTATGGATTTCTGAGGTAAAGACCACAGAGGTGAAGTGCCACTTTCAACATATTGTATCCAGGTACATATTATCAACATAATTTATCACTGTTGATGTCAACCTTAATCACCTGGCTTAGGAAGTATCTGTCAGGTTTCTCCACTGTAAAGTTACTCTATATTTTGACCTCCATTTTTTTTCTGGGGAGCTCTGAATGCAAGGGATACCATATGTTTACTGGAACACTCAGTGGTTTAACCTATATATTGAAGCTACTTCTCTGGATATGGTTCTTAAGCCTGGCCAACCATAAAAGTCACATTGATGGTTTAAAATGTAGTTTCCTGCGTCCCAACCCTTGTAGATGCTGATTCGTTTGGACAGGGAGGTCCTGGTAGGAACCTATACTTTTAACAAGCACAGGTTATTCTAATCCAGTGGTCTCTAGTCTATACACACGTTGAAAAACAGACGTAAACTATAAAGGGAAATTAGGAGAAATTCTGGATATACCCAGAAGTTGCCATTGCCATTTACATGATGTTAGAGTAGAGGAAAATTTCTTTCTGAGTTGTCCTTTTGGGCATTATTTCAGGGCATAACATGCAATTAGTATCTAACCCAATGCTTTCCCCCTTTTAAAAGCACTTTCATACCTCTCCCCGGATAGGCAGGGCCACTTTCCAATGTGCTGTGATAGCATTTTGTTAAAACCAACATCGCATGTTAATGCAACTATTTGTGGGCTTACATGACAAAAACAGATGAAGAAGTATATCCTATATTGCAGTGGGAAGGAAAATATTATTATTTTTAAAACCCTCAATTGACTAACCACATTTTTATTCTGTAGGGATAGCAGAATTCATGGAAAATGTTATGCTTTTGTTTAGAAAAACTACTTAGTGAGCCCTTTGGTCACAAAACCGGTCTGGATTAGTGAGGAAGTAACAAAGGGCTCTCAACTGCTCTCCATGGCCAACTAAAATGGTGTCTTCCCTGGGGATGGAGAAAATGACTTAACATGGCAACTGCTATGTGGGTTCCCTTTGACCAGGCTCCAGAAGGAGTTGGTTTCAGATCCCTAGAACTCAGAGAAGACAGAGGGAAATGGGCTGAAGTGACATCATGGAGATGGTTAGAGGAGAGAGTGAGCAAGAGACTCCCTGGGGCAGGGAATGGGGGATCAACTTTAGAAGCAGTGCTGTCTGATTCTGCCGGTTGCAAATTACTCTGTTTTGAACAGCTCAAAGATACTCTGAGGCGTATCAAAAATTTTAAGATTTTTTTTTTGAGCAAAAATCTATTCAAATCGAATAGCATCCAATCTAGCAGATAGAAAAGAGCTCCAAGGAGCTGTTGAAAATGAGAGACTTACAGGCAGATGGGAATAAGAACCAGGAAGTTATTCTAAGCAAAAAAACCCCAAAACACTAGATTGGTTATTTCCAGGTTATTTTCCTTTAGAGGATGACAGGGATCTATCGGGCAGATCCCTGGTTGACTGGTTTAAGATTCCATTTCTGGGAGAGCTGAAACTGAAATTAAGTCAAGTCTCAATTTGGTGATGTGAGCCTTAGCATAAATGACTCTACTGGGGGCCTACTGTCTTGTTTTAGCAACCCTAATCTTCAGACACTATAGCCTTTGTTAGCGGGTCACGTTTCGGGGCTCAGGAGCAAGGCAGATCAGAGAGACCGAAAGCAGCATGAGGATTTAGAGGCCGGGGTGATGGAAGAGCGCATAGGAGCAGGATTTTGAGCTGAGACTCCTCAGAACTATGGGTACGTGTGCTGGGATCCCTTCACTTACACGCACAGGCTCTGCGGTATTTGATCCGAACCTATTTTATAACTCGAAGACTTAGGGACTTTCAGTAATATTAGTAAGAGATTCCCTAAACATTCTCAAGTCTCCCTGCAGATTTGAAAGAGGAATCTTGAAGGAAACTTTGATAATACATGGATATCTCTTAACCATTTTTTTTTCATGATGATGTTTTCCTAGTTTTCTGTCATTCTTATTGTTAGCTCAGTACTGAATTTTCAAATAAACTTGCTTAGGAAGCAGATAGCATTTCGTCATTTGTAACTTTGTTCAACTTTAACTAGTCTGAATACAAACGGAGTTTTCCTCTCTATTGCTGACAACAAAATTCTCTTATGTTGACAAAAGATGTTGAGCAAGCCCGTGGTGGTTTAAGTACACTATAGTTGAAGGGAATGGGTAGAATGACTGCTGTCTTGTATGTGAGAAACTAAGAAAAAATCATAAGACAAAAGAAACCAACCTACAAGCTGGTAGAAAGAAGGTTTAAACATGAAAATTAAAAAAAACAACAACACTTCTTCCCACAAACTTAGTGTTATCTATTTATTTAAAAAAGAGCGAGCAGCAGGAGAGGGAAGTTTGTTTTCAATCCTCTAAGAAATGTTAATGAGGCTTTTCTTGTGTGTGTTGGTGTGTTCACAGGGGGAGGGAATAATGGACAAGAAGGAACATCCCAGTGGAATAACTTCTCACAAACTGGTTGTTCTAGTACTTCCATCTTTGGAAGCTGGCATGGAGGCTGGTGAGAATTTTACGAGGGTAAAAAGTTTTGTGGATAGCAATATTTTAAAAAATCAAAGTTTTCATTTTTGTTTTAATGCTTACTTTTCCGGGTTGCCTACTAGTTTTCTATGGCTGCCGAAACAAATTACTAAGACAAACAGTGTCTTAAAATGACACAAATTTATTTATTTAATTAATTAATTTATTTATTTTTAAAAAGATCTTATTTATTTATTTGACAGAGAGAGAGACATCCAGCGAGAGAGGGAACTCAAGCAGGGGGAGTGGGAGAGGAAGAAGCAGGCTCATAGTGGAGGAGCCTGATGTGGGGCTTGATCCCAGAACGCTGAGATCACGCCCTGAGCCAAAAGCAGACACTTAAGGACTGAGCCACCCAGGCGCCCCTTAAAATGACACAAATTTATTATCCTACAGTTCTGGAGGTTAGAAGTGTGACATGGGTCACCCTGGGCTAAAATCAAGGTGTGAGCAGGGCTGTCTGTCTTCCTTTCTGGAGACTGTCAGGGAGAATCCATTCCCTTGCATTTTTCCAGATTCAAGATGCCACACACATGTTCTGGCCCAATCCTCTTTCCCCCATCTCCAAAGCCATCAATGTTGCGTTATTTGGTCCGTTTCTCTCTGGTTACATGTTGCTCTGATTCCAATGGGGGAATCAGTATGGGGAAGGAATAACGGACAACAAGGAACATCACAGTAGAATAACTATATTAGTTATTCTAATACTATTAGCTATTATATATATAGTATTATATATAATACTATACTATTATAAATAGTATTTATAATAATAAGTTATAATATTACTTATAATAGTAGAATAATAATGTCAATTTCATGGACATCTTTGGGGAGCATTATTCTTCCTACTGCAGTCTGGCTATAGATTTCATGTTCCAAGTCATCCATCTTCTCACCAGAGTCACTGAAGACATTTTTTAATGGGAAGTCGTGGAGAAGCTTGTAGCAAATTAGAATTTCATGATTCCTTGCCTCTAATGAGAAAAAAAAAGTTAAGGATTAAGTAAAGGACTAGATTAAATTGCAATCCTGCTCCCAGTGGTTATTCAAATCAGCTCATTTGATAGCCTTGGGTGTTACTGATGTTGAATTATTTGATTCCTCCCCTTGAATCTTTTCCTTGAATTAATCATTTTTATAATGTATCTTACTTATTTCAGCTTGAAATATATACAGTGGTCACAGTTTGTTTCTTATGAAAAGGATCTGTTACTGTTGTTTTTTAACCCAATACTAGAAAATCCCTTTTTGAACAATCAGACCAACAAAGATGATGGAAGATGTGCTGCTGGTAAGGTCTTCCCAGAGTTAGAAAACCATGACAACCAGCATCCTCAGGAGAGGGAAATGTTGGCTTAGAGGCTGGAAATTAGGGACTTGCCTTAGAGAAAGCAAGGGTCATTCAATAATCTAGAGCAATGCTATCAAATAGAAATATAATATGAACACATATGTAATCAAAATCATCTGGCAGCCACATTAAACAGAATAAAAAATAGGTAAAATCGATGTTTATGATATATCGAAAATATCCCTGCAACATGTGATCAACATATTACTGATGAGACATTTCAAATCCTTTTTTTTTTTGTATTACACATTTGAAATCTGGTGTGTACGTCACATTTAACAGCACACCTGAATTCAGACATTTTAATTACTCGTAGCCACATGTGGCTGTTAGAGTCTACCGCATTGGACAGAGCCAAGTCAAAGCTTCTTTCACTCAAGGAGAATCTTTAAGTTACCTTGTTCGTGGAGTCACTCATAGCATTCTCTACTCCTGCTCAAATAGATTCAAAAGCTTGACCCCTTGGATCATATGGTGGTCCCTACTGTCCATGTCAACACGGGTGCCATGCCCTCCTCCCTCGCCAACATCCACCAGAGAAGCGAGAAAACTAGCGCTCGCTTCAAGTTTGCTTTGCAGCTGGGGGCGGTCATTTGTCACTGTTCTGATCAACGAAAGATTGGAAGAATTATAATTAAGGGTCTCTGGGAGCTAATGCCGTCGTTCATTCTAGGTGCTCTGAATGCGATGCCTGGAACTGCAGCAACTCAGAGAATTTCCAAGGTGCATGCTCTGACACCTTAAGTAATGAACGTATTCTCACAGGCACGCATGCTCCCAGTTCTTTCTATTGAAAAATATCCTTGTTTATCTAAGCCACTGTTAGTGAATTTCTGTTGACTTTCATTTCTTTTCATCCCTAGTGATGCAAACTGCTGTTTGGAGTCTGCTTTGTACAAATTACGCTTCTCCTTTGCCCCCTGGCTTCCTGCTAGTCCTCACAATGGGGGGAGGGGGAGGCAGTAGAGAGATATTGGAAAGTAGGAGGAAGCAGAAAAGACTCCCTTTTTCCTCTTTTGCTCCAATCAGGATCATCCCGAAATACCTGGGGTGATTTCTATCTCCTGACTGGACCTTGATGTATAACCTCCCTGCTGTCCCTTCTCCACATGAGCAGGCAGAATCAGAGTTTTAAAACACATCAGGTCATATCGACAGTGGCTTCTGGTGTCAATAAAAATACAGTCCGAAATTCCGGCTCCAGCCCCAAGGTCCTGTATCATATGCTCTGTGCTGCTTCCCTGGCCTTTCCAGCCGCCTCCTCTGGTTCGCCATGTTCCAGCCATCCCGAACTCCTTAGTCCTCCAAGTCAGACCAACCCGACATGCTCTGCCCTCAGGAACCCTGCCTTCTCCCAGGTACTCCCCCAGCTCCATTCCTCACTTGCTTCAGCAATCTGCTCAGATACCATCTCAACAGTGAGGACTTCCCTCAGCACCGATGTGAAGCACCCCTCTCTATCCTGTCCATCCCTCACCCTCCACTTTTTCTCCAGCACTTCCTCCCCCCTGATGTTTTACATGCCTAGTAGTTTATGAATTATTAATCTCTTCCAACTGGAATAAAACTACACTGGAGTAGGAGCTTTGGCTCTTCTGTTCTTTGCCTTATTCCCATTACCTGGAACAGCTCCCCAACTCAGAATTGCGGGAAAAGGATCAGGTGGGGAGTAGAGGGAGATGATAGCAGTTTAGAAGACGATGATTTCTGAGTTGCCTGTTGGATACTCCTGTGGGCATGCGCAGGTGACAGCTGGGGACACATATGTCTGGAGCAAAAGGAGAGGTGTAGTTCGTTTGAATTACACTTGATTAAAGCCACAGGTTTAAACGAGAACATCCAGGAAGCCTTGACGGAAGGAAAAGAGAGCCAGGATGAAGTTGTACAAAACACAAATATCAAAGAGAGGTAGAAAGCCGGCTTTGCAAGGAAATTACAAATAAGCATCAGAGCAGGGGGAGTAGTGCCTCAGGAGCCAAGGGAGGAGATATTGTCCAGGGAAAGTGATGAAATGCTTCAGCAAGGTCAGAAGAGATCCCAAAACCAAAAGAGGCTTTGTCAGTGCCCACGAGAGCTTTTGTGAAATGATTGGATAAGAGTTTTTGGAAGGCCGGGTTGCCATGTGTTGAGGAGTAGACAAGAGATGGGGGAGTATAGGTTTCTCTTTTAAGAAGAATTTCTTAGAAAGGAGGAGTGAGATTTCCTAAGTTAGGGCCAAAAGAAAATAACCTTTTTTTTTCTTTTTTTTTTTTTAAGATGAGAAGTAATTTGGACATGCCACACAGCGCTGGAAATGAGCAACTGTCCCTGAGGGTAGAGGTCAGAGCCTACTCAGGAGGTCTCTGCTTTCTACACTGGGACCATTTCCAGGCTCAATATTGAGCAAATCTGGGTCCACAGGGGTGTCTTTGCTGAGTCTTTGGCACCAGTGATGACAGGAAAGCCTTTTGAAGAACTGTTCTTGGAGACATTTGTTTAAATAGCCTTCGGCCTCTCCCGCTGTTCTCCTCGGCAGGGCCCCCTTATTGCTGAGTGGAGCTGGTCCCCCTCACCAGTTTTGCAGGTCGGGCAACTAAAAAACTTGCAAAGACTCGTATATATCTCTTTTCATGTCTTCCCGATAGGCTTCAGGCCACATATTCAAATATGCTGGCACAGATAGCTGGTATAAGGCCTAGAGTCCGCCAAGATAAATAAGCAGACAGAGCTCTAACAATTGCCAGACTGGAGGGTAATAAAATTTCAAGGAGTGAACTTTGGTTTTAGATGTTGATTATCATACTCTTATCCAACTTGAGCCTTGGTCACCATCTTTTTATATATATATATATTTTTTTTTTAATTTAACTTTTTAGGTTTTTTTTTTTTTAAGATTTTATTTATTTATTGAGATAGAGACAGCCAGTGAGAGAGGAAACACAAGCAGGGGGAGTGGGAGAGGAAGAAGCAGGCTCCCAGCAGAGGAGCCTGATGTGGGGCTCGATCCCAGAACTCCAGGATCACGCCCTGAGCTGAAGGCAGACACTTAACCACTGTGCCACCCAGGCGCCCCCTTGGTCACCATCTTAACCATTTTTGTGAATATCGATGATACGCATTGATACATGGTACACCGCGAGTGTATAATCATTTCACCAGTCCGTGGTGGTGAGAGGTGTCTCTATTCTATGCATTGTGCCGTGGTGATTTGAGGCAGGAGGGCTTGTGAATGCCGTAAAGATCAGCCTCCACTTTTTTCTTTGGGTTCTAGCAACCACACCCTGTGAGTATTGGCATAAGAACAGAGAGTATGATCGATGATTTTACTCATTTGTCAGCAATTACATAAGACAGCTCTACTTTTCCTGAAGCTAATATCAATAATAATTCCTTCCGAAGACTTTGTTGGAAACGAAAACCAACTTAAAGCAAAAAACAGATCTAATTTTGAAACGATCCCTAGTAGATGTACTAGTTTCCTAGGGTTGTTGTAACATATTACGACAACCTGGGGGGCTTAAAACAGCAGACGTGTATTCTCTTACAGCTGTGGAGGCCAGAAGTCCAAAATCAAGGTGTAAACAAGGTCGGTTCTTCAGGAGGCCCTGAAGGAGAATCGGTTTGTGCCTCTCTCCTGGTTTCTGGTGGTGGCCAATAATCTTTGTCGCTCCTTGGCTTGCAGCTGGATCCTTCCTCTGTCTGCCTCCATCACCTCAGGCTGTCCTCCCTGTGGGTCTCTCTGTCCCTGTGTCCTCACATGGGCTTCTTAGAAGTCATTGGACATAGGGCCCACCCTAATCCAGGATGACCTCATCTTAACTTGATCACACCTGCAAAAATCCATTTTCCAAATTGATTTTCATCCACTTGTACCAAAGGTTAGGACTTCAACATATCTTTTTCTTATTTTTTTAAGGACTTCAACATATCTTCTTTGGGGGACTCAATTCAGCCAATTGTTGGCTATTGAGAAATAGGTATTTAGATAAGCCTAACAGAAGAGTCAATTCTTAGCATGCAAGGAATGAACTTGCTATGCTGATTAACAAATTATGACTTTTGTGTATTCAAGCTTTGATCAAAGCTGGGATCTCTCTGAGAAAATTTAAAATCCCACAGATTTTTTTTATATCATGAAATGTTTGGTAGTGGAAAACAGATTAACCCCCTCAGTCTAGCACCAAGAGCACTTTCCCTCTTTACAAATTGGGCAAATCTGACACAGAAACTGGAAAGCCCAGTGGAAACCATGCTTAGAATTCCACAAACCACTTAAAATTAGTCAAAACGGTAGTCATTTTCAGTACACTATACCTTGGCAGAGTAGCATCTCCTTCATCAGAATGTTCAACTCTCAGAGCACCCTTTTATATTGATTGAGGCTAGAAAGGCATTCTCCTGATGATCCCCCAGGGTACCTGGAACTTATCAAAATTTTTCTAGCTTATTTTAGGGAGCTTGGCAGAGCTTGGCCTTTCGTATTTGAGTGACTTACATGATGAATTGTACTCTTAGTATTAAGGTCTTTCAAAATAAACCAAATATCTCTTGCCTTACAATTAGAATGATTTTTCTCTGTTAGGCAGTACACGAGGTTTCTTTTGGCTTCATTTTGCTTTATAATTTTTAAAGTTCTCCTCTTATTGTACATCAGTGCTGTTATTTTCCTTGGGCTCAAAGATGTCATCGCAGACAGAACTCTTTCCTGCACTGACTTTCTGTCACTAGGGACCTGCATGGTTTGGAGCTGGCCAGGACTAATAATTTTCATTGTACCAGTTGTCACAAATAATTCAGGCTGCTAAATTCCAATACACTGGCAGAACGGGGGAGCAGTCTCTTGAAAGGAGAATTTTCAGCATCAATCTTTCCCCCTTCATAGCAGTGTTTAGAAATTCCAATTAAAATGTTTTGAGAAGCAGGTGTAACTGGCAAGTAATGGAATTAGATAGTGTTTTCCACATTCCTGTTCCATGTTGATCTGCATTTAGATAGGAGTTCGGACCCAGTCCCTATATCCTGAAGGCTTGGTGTGTGCAGAGCAATGCATCGGAGACTGTGGACCTGCCCAAGAATCTAGGCTCGAAGTATCCCTGCCCTCGATCCCCAAGAATAAGCCAATAGCAGGAACAGCAGAATGTTGAGTGTGTTAGTTTCCTTTTGCTGCTGTAACGAAGCACAGCAAATTTAGTGAATTAAAACAAGACACATGTATAGCGTTACAGTTCTGGAGGTGAGAAGTGTGCTGTGGGTCTCACTGGGTTTATATCAGAGTGTTGGCATGGCTGATTCTTTCTGGAGGCTCTCAAGGAGAATCTGTTTTCTTGCTTTTCCAGCTTCTGCCTACATTCCTGCTCATGTCCCCGTCCATCTGCAAAGCCGGCAACGGCTGATCACGTCTCTCGGGTCCATTCCTCTGACATTGACGTCTGCCTTTTCCTTCTACCTTTTAATGGTCCTTGGGATTACATTGGGCCCGCCCAGGAAATCCAAGATAATTTTATTTTAATCCAGCTGACAGGAAAATTAATTCTCCTTGCCACTTAACCTGACATATCCATAGGTTCTGGGGATTAAGACATGGATATCTTGGTGGACCCATTCTTCAGCTTACCACAGGGGCCCAATAGATACCAAGGTTTAGTTACATGTCCTCTTCTGATCAAAAAGGAAGGAGGTTTTGTCTGAAACTGTTCTGCTTGGTAAATACACTTTACTGAGCAATTCTGGCACTGGGTGGAGAGAGAGACAATTCAAATCTCAAATCTCGAACCTCCAGCAATGCCCAGATTTTGCTTTATTATCTCCACCATCCCCCTCTGCCCAGATCAGAGCATGAAATTGTAGTACTCTTTTTCCTTTAGCTGCTCAATATTTGATTTTAAATAGTAAATCTCAAGATTTTAAAAAGGACATCAAGCAGAAATCGGATACATTCTTAGAAATAGTTTAAACCCATTCAGACAGAAAGGGACAATGGAAGAAGAGTTCTTTCAAATGCATTGCAGGAATAACATCTTCTATATATGTAATACTCTTTCATGTATATAATACCTCTCTTCCTCTGTAGAAATGCCTGCCCAGCACACACCCTCCTTATCACTGACACAGCCATGGCCGCACTCCCACTTCATAGCAGACCCTATAATCTCACCCCCTGACTGTGGTAAATACCTATTCAGTGAAGCCCATTTGATTTTCTCATCTAGGAACTTGAAACTGAGACTCAAAAACTCTGTCTATACAACACAAAGAGTGAGCCTTCATGTAAACTTGGACTTTAGTTAAGAAGAACATACTAATGGGGCACCTGGGTGGCTCAGTCAGTTAAGCGTCTGCCTTTGGCTCAGGTTATGATCCTAGGGGCCTGGGTTTGAGCCCCACGTCAGGCTCTCTGCTCAGGGGGGAATCTGCTTCTCCCTCTCCCTCTGCCTGCCGCTCCTCTGCTCCTGCTCTTTCTCTCTGTCAAATAAATAAATAAAATCTCAAAAAAAAGAAGAACATATTAATATTGGTTCATCAATTGTAGCGAATACACCACCCCAATGCAAGATGTTAATATACGGGAAACTGGGTGTGGGAGGAACAGGGGTATGTGGGAACTCTCTGCACTTCCTGTTCAATATCTCTGTAAACCCAAAACTGCTCTAAAAAAATAAAATCCATTCATTAAGAAAAAACCCCCACTATCTAGCCAACTTCTTTAAGACTCCAGGTACGGGGGCCACTTAAATTTGGGGCTATGTAACCTAAGCGGTAGGTATGTGAAGCACGAAGTGTGTAAGCTACGGTAACACATGCGTCATGGGTAGGACCAGATTCTGACTCCAGAAGCATATACACCATAGGGGTCCTCTTGGGGCACATGTACGTACACGTGTACTCAGACCCACACGCACACACATACACATGCACACAGACAAAATAGAGTATGACATAGAATACGTATTTGGAAGAGGCTCTGCAAGTGAGAGATCCTGAAGCTTCGGCTTCATGATCTTGATGATAAGTCTCCCTGGCTTGCATGTCCTGGGACAAAGGAAGCAGGTCTTCAGAGGGAGGACGGAATGGCGGAAACACAGAGAGGCCGAGGTTAGCCACACCCAGAGATGGAGAGAAACGATTTGAGTTCCTTGCTTTCCAGTTCTATGTTTTACTCTTGTGTGAAGCCCAGCTTTGTTATGTGTGAATGTTACCAACAACTTGCCCTCGTTAGTTGGCTTAAGTTGATTTGCTGGAACTGGACAACCAGCAGACATCGTATTCCCTTGTGAGGAGGAAAGAAGGCAGCGGAAGGGGCTCCATTTTGTATGCGGCACAAGGCACAAGGCACAAGGCACAAAGCACGGTGGGGACTTGCTCACGGCACAGCAGAGCATGGTGGCCTCAGACAGAGCCCGTTGCTCTGATTCAGGTCAGGGGTTTCTTCACCCTCTCCTGAGAAGGGTTCGTGCCTCCTGAGAGAGCCAGTGCCTTGGGATCTCGTTACTTATTCCCTGCCCATATTACTCGTTCAGAGATGCCTTGAAATTCAATTCTGTCACCCTTGGAGACTGAGAAATAACGAACTGAGAGTGAGCAGGGGGAGGTGTCATCAGAAGATGACATCTTTGACAGTATGTCCAGAAGCTGCTGTTCATTATAGTTGCTTATTGAGACCCTCTCTTGCCTTCCACTGGAGTGATTTGCAATGAGGGTATTTTTGAAACTTTCCCTCTGGGAAGTTTCCTTCACACTTTGATGTGACAAAGGAAGAGAACAGCCTTAATTTGAGCAGTATTCAACTGTAGGCTCCTGAAGCCCGGAAGTCAGGATACAATTGGACAATGTGGCAAAAGACACGTTAATATACGTCGGAGACTTGTTAGAAAGGACGCACGTGGTGAGTGTTGGCCAATTATTCTGGCGTTGCCCTGGGTGGCACGTTGTTTTATGCCGTGGATCTATCACGAGTGACGGCCACTGTGTATTTGCTGTTCCAGTCCAGAAGGTAGTTTCATCCCTCTTCAGTATGTGTATCTTGGCAGCAGCTAACTATAGACCAAGAACAGAATCTCCAAGGGTAGAGAGAGAAACAAGTTACACGACCATTTTCTGTGTTCTCAATGCACTATACACGATAAAAAATAGTAAGGAATAAAATCCCCCTCCTTTTGTTAAAGCAATTATAATGCTTTCAGGTCAGGGCTGAGAACCTTCTATACACTAGCACAAAAGTCCTGAAAACATGGGGCACTTGGGTGGCTTGGTCAGTTAAGCGTCTGCCTTTGGCTCAGGTCATGATGTCAGGGTCCTGGGATAGAGTCCCGCATCGGGCTCCCTGGTCAGCGTGGAGTCTGCTTCTCCCTCTCCCTCTGCCTGCTGTTCCCCCTGCTCACACACTTTCTGTCTCTTTCTCAAATAAATAAATAAAACCTGAAAAAAAAGTCCTGAAAACAGCCCTGGAAAGGAAGAATGATTCCTTTCCATACTGAGGCAAGGGGAGATTAAAGCAATGTGTGTGCAGTTGGGAGGTTTCCCAGCTAGAACTTGAACCCAGATCTTTCTGATTGCAGGAACCCAATGACTATCCTTTGCTCAACCCTCCATCATGGTATGAACCAAATGCCTTTCCTTGGAGTCCTTGAGCACCTTGACCATGTTATTCAACTTTTTGTCTCTAATATCTATCTCAGTGCCTAACTGCTCAATAAACACTTCTTAAGGGTGCCAGGGTGGCTCCGTTGATTAAGCAGCCAATTCTTGGTTTTAGGTCGGGTCACGATCTCAGAGTCGTGAGATTGAGCCCCAAGTCAGGCTCTGCGCTCAGTAGGGTGTCTGCTTGAGATTTACTTCTTTCTCTCCCTCTGTCCCTCCCCTCCTCAAATAAACAAACAAATCTTTAAAAAAAATGCTTCTTAAATGAATTGAACAAATGAATTTTAACCCCAGCCTTGACTGAGTTGCTCAGAGTGGCATAAAATGTGGTCATGTGGGCATTTCAGTGTCCTTTCACGTGCTGGAGGTGCTTCTGGAAAGTTAATGTGTCTCAGCACAGGGCCGCAAGTAGCTTTGCGGATCGGATCCCCCTTGGCAAGGACGATCTGTAGAGTCAGTATTTGGCCGATTGAGGGGACAAACTCATGTGACATCACTGCTTCTTTTTGAGGGACAGGCGTTGCCTCCTTGTCAAGAGTGAATAACTTGCTTTTCAGCTTCCCTGCTTCGGTACAGAGGGATTAGGGTTTGTGGGTGACGGATCCAGCACTTGGTTAATCAACCATTCTACATGACATCAATGTTTCTGAATTTCTGAAATAATTTTTGTGGATTCCTCTCTGCTTCTCCCCCATTTAGCACCTCCTACACCTTGGTAGCTCCGTCTCCTGGCACTTGTTCTTCTTCAGTTTCTCCTCCACATTCCCCTTCTGCCGCCCGATAAATCTCTGGGGGAAATCTGCCTCTCAAGATTTCTCTGTCAAATGTTCTCTGGTAATGAGAATGGCACTGCATTTCCAGGTCGTTGCTATGGAGAAAGTGTGTCTTCTCCTTGCTCTAGTCTATTTGGGCGTGTTGCTAGGCTCAACTCTGAGGGTGACACTAAATTTATACCCCCTTTAGGTCTGTTGTCTCTCAGTTATATAAGAAAGCTTCAGTATGCTTTTTTTTTTTTTTTTGGTTTTTTTTTTCTTTTAATTAGTTTTCATGTTCCCTTGTTGCCGTCCAGTGTCACAGGTGGCCTCATACCATAAGCCGTTGAGGTAGAAGACTGAATTTTTCTCTTGCATCCATATTACTTGTGTTTTGCTGCTTTTTATGTGGAAGATAACAGTCAAATTTTATATTTATTCACATAAGTAACACAGAAATGACTAATGTTATGAAGATCCCTAGCTCCCTCCATACTCCTCACATCTAGAGGTTGTCCTTTGCTTCTAACTGGGCTTTATTTCACAGCATTAACTGCTTGGGCATTGATGGATTCTAGGGCTTGACATCTCCCTCTCTCTCCCAGAGTGCTCTCTCCAGTGGAAATGGTATAGAAATCTATTTGAAAAAGCAAATAACTGAGGAGGGGAAAAAAGGTGCAGAGCATTCAACTGTCCCTCAGGGACACCCAGACAACCTCTTGGGCTTGCAGAATTTAGTGGGAAACCCACTCTGTGAGTCGCTACAAAGATGGACAGACATAGCCCCTTCCCTTTGGGAGCTCACAGTTGAGTGGGGAAAATGTCACCTGCTTAATACACAACTGTCACACAGCTGTCACACAACACAATAGTTGCTTTAATGGTAGTAAAGTAGATTATGGGGCAGCAGCACAATATGGTGAATGAGACAGTGGGCATTGGAGATAAGGTTACAATCCTGGTTCTTCAACTCTCCCTGTGACCTTGGGCAAAGGAATGCATCTCTCTAAATATCAATCTCTGAACTGCAAAATGAAAATAATATTACCTACTTATTTTTTCTAGGGTTCTTGAAAGGATTTTCGATAGAATAAGGTGTAACGTCTATAAAGTATCTAACTTAGTCACTGCCTTGTTGGAAATGAGAGTATTGATGAAGGTAGTCCTCTGAAAAATGATAATTAATGTTGAGTGATTTCTAGGTAGTAGTCACAGTGCTACACAGAACTGGTTTTATGAGCCATTTCAGTATCTTCATTAAACTTGTTTGTAATATATCTTACAGGTAAAGAAACTCAAAAACTCACTTAATGTCTTATTCATATGTATACTCACTCATTCAACAAATAGTTTTTGAGTTCCTCTTCAATGCCAGGCCCTGGCTTAGTTTTGGGGGATACCACAGTGCTCTCTGCTCTCATTCTGACAGAGAAAACAGATCATAAACATTCGTTGGATGGTGGGCCAAACAGAAGCAAATCTCTGAGATGTTGATCAAGTTTCAATCTTGATGGCTCTCCCTGGTGTCAGGGTCTGGCTTGGCTCAAGGGATCACTCTTCCTTTCTCCCCTGAGTGCTGAGAAAATCATGTTTTTCTGAAATCTAGGACTATGGCTCATAGGGCAGGTTCAGTCAGTCCGTCTAAACCCTTGTCAAGTGTTTTCTTCTCTGGGAAACTGCCCTAGTTCCTTCAGGTCTCCCCCGCACCCAGTACCTCCATCACAGCAATCAACCTTTGATACTGCAATTACATTTGTTTCTAGAACTCTCTCCTCCATTGTTCTCTGTCTTCCTTGAGGGCAAGGACCATCTTTTATTTATTCATCCCCAGAATCTAGTGCACAGAGCACCGAGTTACAATAAGTTAACAATGAAGAAAAACACCAATAGAAGATCTATAGATGTATGTGTACAGATACAATGCCCCTACTAGGGGGAAATTACAGCCGAAGCTTCCCATATGTTTTATTTCTTACCGTTCGTTTTGTCACCTGCTGTCTAGATGCTGATGGGTGGGCAGCTGACACTCCTGGCTCTCTGTGGCTGGGGATGATGGTGGTCAAATTGGAATTACGAAATGGGTCTTTGTTTGCATGTATCTCTTTATATAATCTGATTATCACATGCTATTAAGAAATATGCTTATAATATTATCATCTCAAAATTCTTGCTCTGGAGTGTAAGCATCTTTATTTCAATATAGAGGATGACAGGCAATGAAACCTGCCTTAAACTAATCAGGTTAATCGGTCTCAGTTCTCCAAGAGAATTATTTTTCAGTGCTGTACCTTTTTGGTTTTTTTCTTTCTTTTTCTTTCTTTCTCTTTTTTTTTTTTTAGAGAGGAAGAGAGAGTGGGCCATGAAGGGCAGAGGGAGAGAGAGAATCGCAAGCAGACTCCCTGTCATGGGGCTCGATCTCACAGCCCTGAGATCATGACCTGAGCCAAAATCAAGAGTCCGGTGCTCAACCAAGTAAATGACTTGCGCCCCTCAGCGGTATACTTACATCTCCTTTCTTCAGGTTAGCGTAGGATCCCTCTGATGAGATTAGTCATGACAGCACTGCGATTTAGATCGACCAGCCGAATGTCCCTAAGTAAGTGGATCAGGGATTATTTACTTGCTCCCTGAGCTACTCAGTTTTGGAGAACACTGGACTGTTCACTGTGAGAATCTGTTTGTGAGCGAGGTGGACAGAATGTAAAAAGTTAGCAGTGGCTATGCCTCTGTGATGTTATGCATGTTTCCTCCAAGACTCATTTTACATTTTCTTTCTTTTCTTCTTTCTTTCTTTCTTTCTTTCTTTCTTTCTTTCTTTCTTCTTTCTTTCTTCTTTCTTTCTTTCTTTCTTTCTTTTCTTTCTTTTTTCATTTTACATTTTCTAAATGCAGTGCACAGATGATCTCTTTCAGACTGCAAAGGGCCTGGAAAGAGCTAAACTCCAGAGAGTTCGGGGCTCAGCATTTGGAGTAGTCCTTAATGGACTTGAAAATGCCATTTGACTAAGAAAACAAGCTGCCACAAGTCAGAGCAGGATGGAGATGTGGGTACTAAGGCAGAATAATAAATCTGGTACACTTTCAAGCAAACCTTCTTTTTTTCCCCTTTTTTTCAAAAATAAAGATTTCATTTATTTATTTGAGCGAGAGAGAGAGCATGAGCAGGGGAGAGAGGGACACTGACTCAGGTCTCTTGATCCAGGAAACCTGGGATCATGACGTGAGGCAAAGGCAGACGCTTAACCGACTGAGCCACCCAGGCACCCCCAAGCAAAAATTCTTTCAAAAATTTCCAGTATGGGTAAAGAGAAGAGACCAAGTGCGCGTTGGGGAAAGAAAAGAAGGGACATAGGGACCTATGCTCAGTTTCTTTGTTATTGCTCTAAGCTTGTGAAACCCACACTGCTAAGCACACAGTCAGGTGAACGCTTCCACCATCCTTAGAAGACTGTTCCTGGATCTTGTTTCAACCCTCAGCACATTGACAGCAGCTCCTCAAACCATTCTATCCCAAACTTAGTAGATTAAAACAAGAACCCATTTATTCAACTCAAGATTCTCTATACTGACAACCTTGGCTGGACTTAGCTGAGAAGTTCTTCAATTTTTGGCCAGGCTCAGCTGATTTCTTGGCCATGCTTTCTTATGCATCTGTGGTCAGCAGTTGGTGTGCTTAGAGATGGCTGGTTGGTAATGGTCTCAACTGGGATGGCTGGGACTACTGGGTGACTGAGGTCTCTCTCCATGTGTTCTCTCCTCCAGAAACAGGAGCTTGGGCTTGTTTATGTGCAATTTGAAGAATTCCAAAAGCAACAAAAGAAGAAGCATTTAAGGCTCTTGAGGTGTAGGCTTGAGACCCATCTGCACATCACTTCTGCCATTCTCTATGGATCAAAGCAAGTCATAACACTAGCTCAGATCTAAGGAGTGTGAAAATAAATTCCATCTCTTGCTGGAAGGAGATGCAAAGTATTGAGACCAAGTTTGCTGTATACTATAAGGAGTTTCAGTTCACTGCCTCTGTTCTCTCTTTAATACTTTCTGGTTTCCCTTTCCTCCTTACCCAATTTAGATACTTGAATTCATCATTATAATCCTTCCTTTGAATCTACACCCAAATGACTTATCCCTCTCTGCATCCAGTACAGCTAATTTAGAAAATCAACAGCCCTAGAAAACCATCCCCTTTTTCCTTGACTGCATACATGCTGGTGAATATTACTAGGAAAAAAATCATGTAGCTGGGCTAATTTGCGGATGGAGTTTTGAATTGTTTTAATATTCCCTCTTCTTATTTTCTTAAATAATGCATGGCCCAGAGAGCCTTGACCTTTTGTTTTCTCTCTCTCCCTGTTCTTCTCTTCGGTAATAAAAAAACTTGGGCAGCATGAAAGGGAGCCGAACTCTTTTGTTCTATACCACTTCTACACTGCCACCCGAGTTTCTCCAGAGGCTGTGTGTCATTATGTTTGACTGGTTGATAAGTTCTGAAAGGCGAAATAAATTTTACAGCTGTCTGGATAAGCTTTAAAAAAATCTTCAAAGTTTGATTTGTGTGAGGTCTGTCTCGGATCCATGACTTTCCTTGGAGTTACCCCAATGATCGATGACCCTCATGGTGTAGGCAAGTTCACCACAATCAACAAGCAAATCATTCTTCTGTGTCCTGTGCCTTCAGTCTGATATTTCTTTCTACTAGAGAGCAAGAACATCTAGTCCCAAAGCCTATAGAAGTTGGAGGTTGCCTAGCAACACCATTCCCTGTATAAGTTTGTGGCTTTCGCAGGGGGGGCGGGGAGGGACTTCTTTTCACTCTCAGCTTCCTGTAAGCCTCTTGTATTCTCTTATTATGTCAATCTTTGGCTGATTGAAAGCATATAAAATGACATCCATAAAAACTCTTCCAGACAGCCAAGTGTGAACACAAGATGGGATTATTACCTCTCATTAAAACCCATTCTAATCCCTGCTCCTTACTGTAGTATCTTTGCAGCCAGGAGATGAATCACTGGTCTCCAATTTCTGGTATATTCTTCTGCTGCAGAAGACAGAACTGCAAATGTCAGCCCCCAAATTCTTTCGTTCTTTCTTCTGGAGATGAGTGGCATCTGTGGTGTAGCCTGTTCTTGGCCCCCTGTTCCTCACTTCCCAACGCACCACAAAGCTGGTTTGCTGGAGTCTGTACGTGTGGTTGCCCCTCCACTTCCCAGCGAGTTTGATCTAGCTAGTTGGTTTGTGTTAGCTGTTACCACACGTTCTACTTGTCTAACCACCTCAACTTTTTCTCCTTACGTTTTATGCTTTTGAAACTTTGGCGGCATACACTTGCCCAGCCAGCGCCTAGAGTTCTATACAGTGACTGAAAACTGTAAAAACATTTGACTGTTGAGAGATGCACCTTCACAGGTCTCACATGTGTACATGTCTTGTGATCAGAACTGCCTTTTCTCCAGGCTATCTTTTTAAGACTATTTATCCCGGAAGCTAGGGATAGTGTCTCCCTCCAGAACAAAGGGAAGGCTTGCTAAGCCTGGGAAGATTAAACTAGTATCTCCCTCTGCAGCAAAGGAGCAAGTTTGCTTAATGCTCATTGCAAAAAAATGGGGTCCTTTTGTGTGGGGTTCTTCTCCCTTAACACACTCCGTTGCTTATATAGGCATTTTCTGTCTCTCTTCACCTTGTCCTGGGGGAATTGGGCCTCAGGAAACCCGCACGAATGCTGACTCTCTGGCTATTGCTATTGCTATTGCTATAAGTAGACTCGGAGCCTTGTGGCTTCTGCCCACATCTATGAAATTGTGGTAGGATAACACGTTGGCTGGAAAGTCAGATAAAATATCAGACACTTCACAGTACTAATCTGGTTCTTAGCAGCCTGGTACTCACTAGCTCAGTAGATACGTGTTGAAACATCTTCAAAATTGGATACATTTCTTTTAGGGAACAGGTTTTAGAGACCTGAGTTACCACATGTTATAATTACTATAAAATAATTGCTATAAAATACTCAGGAAAGGGTCTGGCACATGATAGATGTTCTATAACGTTAGAGTAACACCAGCCTATTTGTTTCCATCAAATGCCATGTGAGTTTTCAACTCTTTGTCTTACTCTACTCTGCTTTCCTTTGCTTAGCATGTCCTCTCCTTCTTCACCTACGGCACAGCAGTTGAGAAAATTGGCCTTGGGGTGAGATTGAACTGGTTTGGACTCAGGACACTTTCATGTATTAACCGTGTGGCATTGTAAAGAGCTTAGTGTGGCGCTTGAAAAATTATTATTATCCCACTTGTCCTTCAATATCTAACTCAGGAGAAATCACCTATTTGCCAGTTATTGGTCTATTACTTTTTAGCTCCAAACTCACCCTTGTGGGTTTTTTAAAAAATATTTTATTTATTTATTATTTTAGAGGGAGAGATTCTCTGGTGGACATGCTGCTAAGTGTGGAGCCTGAAGTTTCGATCCCACGACCCCAAATCATGACCTGAGCCGAAATCAGGAGTCGGATGTTTAGCCCACTGAGTCACCCAGGTGCCCCCTGAACTCACCCTTCTATAGTTGGCTTTGCGATGCTGGGGTCAGGACTCAACGACCTGCATTTCTACTTTGCTGCGAGGCTCCTTCTTAGACTTCACCTAGAGGCGGTGATAGAGGGAGATGGCAGTACTGGGGAAGGAAGAAGGGACTGCTCCTTCTGTTTTCTGCGTGCTGCCTTCTGGCTGTCTGCTCCGATGAGCCAGCAGCACCTCTTCACTGTGGCTGTGATTCCTAGGATTCTCCTTTTACCTTTTCACGGGGTAGGGACTCAGGTGAGGTCAGTGAGGCATCTGCCTTTGGTACAAAATTCAAGGGATCACCAAAATACTCAGGAATCCAGATAAATCATATGCTAATGCAATATTTTTAAAAATAAAAATTAAATGCAAGCAACCATGATGAAGAAAATATCAAAGTTCTATAGGCCAGTGCTATAATGTGGTACATTACAGCCTGAGGCAAAAAGAAAAATGTGTTCCACTGGCTTTAATAGAAACAAACTCATCAGTAGTATTTTCAAAATTTACCTCTTTTCTTATTTCATTTTCAACTGTAATAATTACCACATTTGGCCATTCCGTCTGTCCGAGGGATGATCTTGAATAATTCTGAATTAGCTTAAGCTAATGGAAAATTATAGAAACTAGCTTTTGGTATAATTAAATATTTAAAATAACATTATGAATTTTAATACATCTACCTTGGATTTTTCAATGTATTTTCAACTACTTTAATGTTCTGGAAGAATTTGGTATTTAAAGAATACATAAAAGAGGATACAGGGGTACACAATTTTTCCCTTTGCCTCACTTGTCAGTATGGCTCAGCACAGCACTGCCTTCCCACTTACCTAGTGCAGAATTTTATATTAGTCACTATTCTTTACATCAACTTCTTTCTGTTAAGTAGCTGTTGTGATTTCTCATTCCTGAACGGACGCTGAATGATACAACCTCTAAGTATGAAATGGATTTCTTCCTGTTCTCTTTCCCACTCCTGAGCGCTTTTCCACAGTTGTACTGAGCTCATTTTCCTTGTCACATGAAATACAGTCCTCCCTCCCCTACATACACATTCCTGTCTTCCTGTGCAAATTCAATACATTCTTCAAGATCTATTTCATAGGCCATGAAGTCATTCTTCATCCCCCACGAAATGAGTGTTTTCTCATTCTACCAGACCATAGAGCCATTTGGACATTCATGCCACCATATTCTGCCTTTTGTTGTTATTTGTGACCATTTCTTGTTTCTCTCCCACTCCACATATGGGTTCTCAATCTTTGAGGGTCAAGGACTGGTCTCCTTCTGGTCCTACGCATCTTTGAGCTTTGGGGCAATATGCACCAGGAGAGTTGGAGGCACAGAGGGTCATAAAGCTCTGGGCTTCTGCACAGAGGTGGAAGGCAACGTCATTAGATGTTTAAATTCTTTTTCTTTGCATACTCAATGCTCTGAAGCTTTCTTCTTCTTCTTCTTCTTCTTCTTCTTCTTCTTCTTCTTCTTCTTCTTCCATCTCTGACTTGGTGCTCAATTTTGATCCTTAAAAGTGGTGATTAACTCCTCGTCCTTGTTTAGCCTGCTGAGCACAGGGTGCCATTTAAAACAGTCAAGAGCAATCTCTTCCCTGAGTTAGAAAGAGAGTGATTTCCAGGAAACAGAAGATCCCTGTGGTACATCTATCCATGGGAGCCAAGTAGTCCTGCTGTGAACGGCTTTGTGAACAAGCCATTTTCCCCACTGAAGAGACAGGGTACTGGCAGGATCCATTAATGAAGGGGCCACGGTAATTGGGATCAGCGGGGATATTCTGCTTACTTCTATAGCAGTAAAAACACCTTCCACAAAATTGAAACATTAAGAACTGTCCATCCCCAGCCTCTTACAGGCCCCAACGTTGTTCTTTTAGAAAAGTCAGAGCCTACAGAGACTGGGGTATTTTGTCAAAAGTTTGTGTATTTATATAATAGAAAGGCGGTATCTTCAAACTGGAAACCAACTGATTTCAGACTACAAAGAGAATTTTCCAAAAACAAACGAACAAGGTCAAGTTTCAGCGTCACAGAAGGGGTAATTTAGGCAAACTCAGCTAGCCACAACAGAAGATGGCATATTAAATTACTGCTGTAGAAAAGGAATTTGCATTCATAGACCTCAGGCAGCCCTGGAGCCTCAAGTGTAGCTTGAGCTGAGAGCTTTCCCTGAGAAGCTTGCATCTTTATTAGACCAACTGCTGACCCACTTTAAGCTTCTTGTCCCCAAAAGCGTAGAAGGAAGGAACAGAGTAACACAGGTCATAGAAGAGGGTCTCACACATGGGTGTATTTATGTGCCTATGGTGTGCATTGCTTCCCCAGATCAGGGCCATGGCTGATTTAATTCTCAACCTACCAGCATTATTTATTGCAGAATGGATAAGAGACCCAAAGTATCACAGTGGGCTTCTGGTCCTTCCCTTTGAAAGCTCAGTGGGATTTCTTGTAGAGTCAGACACATTGAATCTCCCTTCCTCATCACTAAGATGCTCTTTGCAATACCCTAACATAGGTAAAGGAGACCCAGTATATACCTAGAGACAACCAACGAAAATACATGCATATCTCCCTAGCTCAATGTCTTTCTTATTTTACTTTTCCATCCATCCACCCATCCATCCATCCATCCATCCATCCATCCATCCATCCATCCATCCATCCGTGTAGTACTTATTGAGAGCTTACGAGGTGCTAACTCTAAACCAGGAGCTGATAGGTAGCATAAGTAGGAAATACATAATCTCTGCCCCCAAAGAACAGCCTTGCTTCTTGGAATATTCCAGCCTCAGGTAATTACCATACTCCCAGATGTTTGGAAGGCTCTCTTAAAGTGATAGCTCTCAAATGAGAAGCTTTAGATGTCCTTCATGAACTCAGCCATGGATTTATTTTTTTGAGAGAGAGAGAGAGAGAAAGAGAGTGAGCACGAGTGGAGGGAAGAGCAGAGGGAGAAAATCGCAGGCGGCCTCCGTGCTGAGCACGGAGCCCCACGTGGGGCTTCATCTCAAGACCCTGAAATCATGACCTGAGCCCAAACCAAAAGTCAACACTTACCACACTATGCCGCCTAAGCGCCCGAAACCCTGTTTTTAACCAATACAGCCATGACGACTCGTTGTTTTCCTATTTTAAATAAGATGGATAACTCTATTTTGAAAAACAATACTATCCTCGCTGAGTTCATAATTTACATTTCACATGAACAATAAGTCATCATTAGAATTACATTTACCTTGATGATAGAACTTTATCTTTTCAACAGCCTTTCATTCATCACATCGGATGCCGGAAAGAATGTTCTGGAGCCTCAGGATTCTGCCTGACTCTAGCTCGCCAGTAGGCAACCCCTTTTGATCGTCAACTTCCTGTCACTAATGGCCTCAGCAGAGGTTCTGTGCTTCTGCCCATTCACCTCTCTGCCTCCTTCTCGGAAAAGTCCTGGGAGTTTACTTTCCCTACTTGACAGACAGAATCTGGAGCCAAAAAGTAAGGCTTAAGCAAGGTCACTGAGCAGGGCTTGTGCGTGGGCCTTCGGCCTCTCCCGAACTGGCTCATTATTCACGAGTCCCTTTGGGGGAAATGTACGATATAAACCAGGAAAGACCATCACCTATGGTCCACCTTAGTGTGTGGAGGTTAAGTCAGTCAAGCAGGTGATTTAAACTTGCTTATTTCCTTTAAAACCGCTGTGGAAGATGAAGAAAGCTTTCAGCTAGGACGACAAGAAGGAAAGCAATATTTTTAAAACTCTGTTGTATTTTTTGCCAAGTATGAAAATATTATTTATTTAAAAGTCTGTGTGCTCGGGTCAGCATGGGTCAAGAATACAGTTTGGTGAAGTCATTAACTCCTCATAATTTGATCAAACAAAAGAGTTTGACCTTGCATCTATGAGGAATCCTAAACGTCGAATGATCGATCCAAGTCAAAGAAACTGGGCCGCAAAAATAAGGGCCAAGATGTCCAATGAGGAATGTATCAGATCAACCGTTAGGAAGTTTCTAAAAAATGACATGCAAGGACTTGGTTTTGGTTATAGGGATCATAAATGAAAGTGACAATTTTTATAAAAGTAATGGAATTCCCAGCTTAGTTGGGCCAGTCACTTGTTTTCTTCATTCAAGAAGGAAGAACTTATAACTACAGTATACGCAGATCAAGAAGCATCCTCCCTCCTTTTTCTCCTCCTTATTTACCTTCCTTTATTCTGAGTTCTCGTCTTTTCTTTCTTTTTGTGACCAGCACTGTTCAGACACTACTTGGTGTCAAAGACACACGAAGAGTCGTCAACATTGCCTGACCTACTCTGTTCAAAACCTGATCCAGGTAATGGGAGCTTTTCTGGTAGTGATCCCACAGAGAAATGGGGACTGAGGTGGTTAACTCTTTTCCAGTGCCATTTTGTGTTGAGCACAACAAAATATTTGCTTGCAATGACTGTGGTACAAAGTGATTTGGACATTAGTTTAAAATTCAATAACTTAGTCTTTGGTGATCTTCACTCTCTCCACTTCCTCTCCCCACCTTTCCTTGGCCTCTAGGACTGACATATTCTCGTCAGGGGAACCTGATTCAGGATTAAGTTACATAGTCTATGGAAAGATCACCAGGTTTTTTTTTTTTTTTTTAATATCACTTTAAAATGCAAATGAGTTTTTAGTGTTGAATAAATTTGATTTAGTGTTAAATAAATTTTTCTTTCCTGGGTTATGATAAACTGAGGGCCTAATTTCATGACAAAACAACTCAGCAACTAAGGGTGTTGCCTAATTATCCTTTCATCTGAATGTTGTCTGCCCTAATTTTTTATGCTAAAAAAAGGATATATTTAGTAACCTAAAGATATGCCTTCTAACCATGGCTCCCCTAAAAGCTAAATAACTTAATGATGCATTTTCTTGTTTTGGCTGAAGCCAGTGCTCTCTCGGTGCAATTCATAATTGCTTTCTGTTAAAAAGCATGACTTCGTGTATTAGAACAGAATTTAACCCAGTTTAATAATTTTTTTAATTTACCTATTTATTTGACAGAGCGAGCAAGCACAAGCAGGGTGAACAGCAGAGGCAGAGGGAGAAGCAGGCTCTCCGCTGAGCAGGGAGCCCGATGTGCAGCTCGATTCCAGGACCTTGGGATCATGACTTGAGACAAAGACAGACGCTTAATTGACTAAGCCGCCCAGGCACCCCCCTCCCTCTGCCCAGTTTAATAATTTAACAATTTAACCCAAGGCACGGACAATCAACAGGATATGCCCAATGATCAACTATACGACTGAAAGGAAACAAAGGCCAGGGGGTTTCTGTCAAATATCATATATAAACATTATCATTCCAGAAGAAAGCTTAGTGGTTCTTTAAAATAATCTGGAATTACAGAGCTCTTGGGTAGCTCATTCGGTTAGGTGTCCAACTCTTGGTTTCTGCTCAGGTCATGATCTCGGGGTCCTGGGATTAAGCCCTGCATTAGGCCCTGCGCTCAGCGGGAGTCCGCTCAAGGATTCTCCTCTCCCTCTGCCCCACCACCCCTTGCTCTCTCTCTGTCTCTGTCTCTAAAATAAATAGATAAATCTTTAAAAAAATTTTTTAAAATTAAAATAATCTGGAATTAGCTAATATAGACCAATTTTATTATTTTTTTTGTTTAAATAAATCTATGAATTATAGGTTAGGGCTCAAAAACCAGAGCAGAAGCTATGAAGTCATGTGGCAACAATAGTCACAGCTGATATTGACTTGGTATAGACGTAGACCAAGTTATATGTATATGTTCCTAAATTTTTCTATTAATTACAGGGAGAAGACCCACAGTTCCAACACATTCTCAGTGGTCCATGAACTAAAAACAATAAAGAGCCACCTCTCTGAACATCTGTGTGATAGGTGACATTTACCGTACTGACACTAGAATATAATCTCCACAAGGGCACGAATTGTGTCTATTTTGTTAACTGCTCTATCCTCAGTACCTGGAACACGGTGAGTATGCAGTAAATATTTGTGACATGAAAAAATGAATCACACAAAAGCATTGTAAGGTCTCAATGTTCTATTAAATAGCTACACAAAGACTAAATATTACTCAATAAAAACTAAATGTTGTTGACCTTTTTTTTTAAACTGGTAATCCAAATCTGATTAACGTTAATTAAGCAGAATATTCAAGGGGCTAAAAACCCTAATTTTGCAAATATTTGGCTGAGAGGCAGTTTCTCCACTTTTAATTTCATCCATTGGCTCATGTTGTCCCATAAGATCTGTGGTTTTTGCTTTATCTTGTAATTAAATGCTTGTCTGTCAATTGTTTGCAAGTCTGGACAAGACCAAGGGGTTCAGTCTGCCCTTCCTCTTCCAGGTGCCTTCAGGATGCCTCCTGGTGGCAAACCTTTTGAAATTTCATTCATTTATGCCCTTAACTCATTTGCTTCCTATGTATGTTTCAACAGCAATGTAATGATCCTTTTGCTGTTCAAGGGTTCAAGGACATTTTTCTTTTTTTCTCTATCTTCTGCATTCACCTCTTTTCTTATCCCCAGGTGACTTTTGGTGCCACAATTCTGGGCAGTAGAACATGTATTTTTTTTTTTAAGATTTATTTATTTTATAGAAAGAGCACGAGCACAAGTGAGGGGAGGAACAGAGGGATAGGGAGAGAGAGAGAGTCTTAAACAGACTCTGGGCTCAACATGGAGCCTGACAAGGGGCTCAGTCTCATGACCCTGAGATCATGACTGAGTGAAAACCAAGAATCAGACACTTACCCGACTGCCCCACCCACGTGCCCCAACATGTACTTTTAATAATTAGAAGATTGGGAATGCCATGGGACATAGTGTGTCTATATAAGAAAATTTTAAAATGTATTCATTTTCTTAACAAATACAATTCTTGATTTTATTATTTTAAAAATCAAATGGTAAAGGATATAATTGTATAGATGATAAAAGAGTAATAGTACAGAAAATTAAAAAGTAACTGTTAAAGTACTCCATGCAAATTGTTTACCATTATTGCCGTGTCGTAGAGATGGTGACCACTAACAAAAGTTCAGAATCAGTGTACTGAAGGGGAAATAGGGGGTGGTTAGAAGTAAGTGAACTGGTCAGAAGCAAATTACAAAGACCATTTGAAAAGTATAGGGACCCAAAGATATCCATTCCTTCCATTTGGGGCAAAATTTATTTCCCCCTACATGCTAACAAAATATTGGTCTTTCACAGTCTCTGGGGTATCTGGTGAATTTCATGGTTCTCCACGAACTGGTTCTACCTTAGTTTATGTTTCGTGTCATTTCAATTTAAATTGATTCAAATTGGAACACCCTGAGGTTTTCATTATCAAGGGCTATTGAGTCCGCATGAAAGTATTTAACTTTTTGTAAGTCATGGCAATGGCCACAAGGATTAACTTGATAATCATCCAAAAAAGAGACAGTCACATAGACCCTGGGCTTTTATACTCTGCTAACTTCTCTTCATAGCCTTGTACCACATAATACTGTTTTAACCTTTTACTTTGAAATAATTTTAGACTTACAAAAAGCCTCAAAAATAGTACAGAGCACTCCATATACCCTTCACCCAGCTTCCCCTAATGTTGACATCTTACATGTAATCATTGCACAGTTATCAAAATCATGACTATAGGACTGTTTCAAGTTTAAAACAACGTGTCTTGGGTGATGGTACCATTGCTATACTTTCCTTTCCCATCTCATTGGATCTCTACTTGTCCACTCCAGGAAAGGTAAAACTACATTCTGGAAAGGGATCCATTCATAACAGGTAGCCCCGGGGAATAGATTCATTCTCCAGCCCTGTGCTTTTTAAGCTGGATTCTTCTTTCTTAATAGCACTGGGCTCTGCAATGCCAAATGTCAATATTTTAGCCCTGGATTCAGAACAGTGACTTACTGCTTCTGTACTAAGAACTTTCAGAATATTCTTATCAGGGGATTGTAGTAATGACCCAAATCTCCACCTCATGCCCGTGCATACTACCTAGTTCATAAAAGGTCCATCTCCTTTTCAGTTAATACCATTCCTTTATAACAATAAACTAAATATATATCTTGGAGATAATAATGCTCAGCCTAGACATTTATTTCAAGGTGATTCCAAATTCTAGCCTCCGGTTTTAGTGATTTTCATAATGCTTCGATATGGTGACTATTTCAAACTGAAGGCCCAGGGGAAATAAAAATATTTCTTTATAACAGTTTTTAAAAACCAAGAAGGTTCCTTTGAAGGGTCACATTTCTAGCTCACGGGTGTGCTTCCCCGGCCTGGTTTTGCTGTGCGCGTGTGTGTCCTGGGAATGTGCGCGACACAGGGAGCTGCGGGTTTGGGGGTCGGTGTCATCCCTCCCTGCTGTTTCCCAAATCAAGAGCAAACCCAAGAGTGGCTTTGTATTCTCCACGACAATAGACAAATCCCTCCTGGGATAGTCTTCATTGGAAAGTTCAAGAAAAATCCGTTAGAAGTTTCACGTTGACCTGTCTTACTTACAGAAGTTTGTTGGCAGGAAGTGTCTTGTTTTCCTTTCCTTTTCTTTTTTGAAATATACTTGACACACGCTATATTCCTTTCAGGTGTACAACGCAGTGATCCAGCCATTTTTTATGTGCTTGATTGAAGAGATGAAGGAAAAAGCCACACATGAAAAGTTCAAGGATCAATTTGCTATTCAGATTGGAAAAGATTTATTTGCAAGAGTCGTTGGTGGCATCTCTAAGATCTCTCTACTTACCTTACCATAGTACTCCCTCCTCACTCAAAAAAAGGGGGGGGGAGAAACCCTTTGCGGTCTGTTGTCTGGGTTGTTTAAACATCCATTGGAGCCTTGCTGCCAGTGAAATGATTAGAAATCACTGGGTTGTGTCTGGAAGGGGCACCATGTGCCTCTGGCCCATCTGAATTTAATCTAACAGGGCTCCACACTGGTAGTTGAGAACAGATAATCATTGCATTAAGTTTTGGAACGTCCGCGGCACTCGTGTTGCTTTCTGAAAGAAAAGACAGGATCTAACGAGGCCATTTGTGCCTGCCAAGCTTCAAGACAGGAAAAATTATACTGGTGGTGGGTAAGAGCCAGTATTTTATCAGGCTCAGATAGAGAGACTCCCCCGCTGGGCAGCCAGAGTAAATACTCTCAAAACCTTGGCTGGTCTACAAGCCCAGAACCTTCACTCCATCCCCCTCAAAACTTCGCCACCTTTCATCAACATTTTTTTTTTATTATTTTCTTTCTCTTAAGTTCATCCATTTTTACATTTGAAAATCGAACAGATTTATGAGTAGTGAGCCGTATACATTTGCCAGACTTATCTGTAACTTTAGGAAATTTTAAGGAAAAATCTGGAGATGGTATAGGGCAAAATAAGAGGGAGGAGACATAGGATTGTTTGGGAAAAGTCTCTGTGGTGGTTGTCAGGATGGTGAAACCAGCAACGGCAACATACATTAAAACAGAACATCCCGTAGTTCTGTGTCTGAAAACACAAGCAGCCAGGGTGCTTTTTCATCCGTTACCATCATCGGAATATTTTCATCTTTTAGCCTCTGGGCATTAAAATGCAACTAATCCATTATCCACAAAATCCATTAGCATAAACAATAAAAAAAAGAATGCTCAGACAACACGGGGCTGGCTTTGCAATCAGTTTAGTAAAACGTAGATACAATGAGACTGCGGGTGTCAAAGCCCTTTGCATCATAATAGACGGAACCGTTTTTGGACATTCATTCTAAGGTTCCTTTCTATCTGGCTATTGTGCTTTCTCCTCTCTTTAAGTAAAACATCTGTGTTCTGCTACTTTTTTGTCTTTTTTTTTTTTTTTCCTTTTTCTCTTTTCCTCAAAGTTTCCCGACGTTCGGATTCTGCCTACTGTCTAGGACAGGAAAAAGAGAAATTTCCCTCCAGCTGTCCTTTGAGTGAGAAAATTCTAATTGTTTCTTCTCTACAGAAGCCCTTGCTGCCGTGGAGATGATTATTCGGCAGCTGGGGTGGGCAGCCTGGCGCTGGGTTTCGCCTGCCTCCCGCTCGGTAACCGCTGAGAAGCGCCCCCTGCTGGTCTCGACAGCCAAGAGGCAAACCCGAGAAGGGCGGGGACCGACGAGGGGTCCTGCCCCCAGCACCGGAACCCACGGTGCACCTGCGCCTTTATTTGAACTAAGACATCACAATTCTCCCTTTAACCTTCTAATGGAAAGAAAAGGAGAGGAACCCCACCAGTTTGTATTTTCCTCCTCACCTATTTGCTCCTGAGGTTTTGCCTGCTAGAGAATAAAATCATTAGCACCAGAGAACTTTTTACATTTTTTTCTGGTAAATTTTCTGTCCTAACCTGGCCTCCTTGGTCCCTTCACCAATCTCATGCTCTACTATTCACCACCATAAAAACTGGAGACATCACGCATTCCCTTGACCCAACAAAATCATAGTTACAAAGTGAACGCTGTTGGCGATGGGGTGGGGACTTTCGAAACATGAAGGTGTTGTAGGGTGATCATCGAATCCCGTATCTGTGTGGCCTATTAGAGAGGTGACTTTCTATTTTACCTTATTAGCACCTTGAAGTTAGTCTTTTTCTAACATAATTTGAAAACAATACATAATGCATTTATACAACCTGGCTGTGGCATTTAAGCTGAATTTGGTCTTGGCAGGCCAACATTTGCCATTGTGGAAAATGGCGCATACCGTATCCCATGTGGGAAAACTGGAAGGAAGACCAAGTGATACTTTTTGACACTCTCTCCCACATGGGTCATCTCTCCTGGTGAGATTGCCCTAAATGCTGTTGGGAAAATTCCCTGAATTCACTGGCGGGGGGGGGGGGGGAGCCCTCTGCACTATACTACTGAGTGGGGGTGGGGAAGCAACAGCTGGGAAGGATGTTTGGGAAACAAGATAGAGGTTTGGGGGAGCCAAGACTTTGTTTTAAGAGAGGGCATTACAAGCCCTAATATGGAGTCTTAAGGGGAAAACAACAACAACAACAACCCAAAAAACAGGTCTCAGGGAGAGCAGGAAGTAAGAGGAACAGACTAGGGTCCTGCTCCTACCCACCAGAGCTGTGGGTAAGTCACCACACAACACTGGGCTTAGTTTACTCCTCAGTAAAATAAGGGGCCTATCTAAATAATCTTAATGCCCCTTCACCTTTAATATGTCTTTGATCTCAAACATTTGAGCAAAATTTTGGTAACTAGAATGAGAGGTAGCTTGGGGACCTGAGGACTACTTCATTTATTTTTTAACAACAGTCATAAAAATCAAGTGTAATACACTCCTATTCTGTTGGAGATAAAGATACGAAATCTTGGGGACCCTGAGTGGTTCAGTGGGTTAAGGTTAAGCGTCTACCTTCCGCTCAGGTCATGATCTCAAGGGTCCTGGGAGGGAGCCCTGCTTCAGGCTTCCTGCTCAGCAGGGATCTGCTTCTCCTTCTCCCTCTGCCCCTCCCCACTGTTCATTTGGGATCATCTTTTGGTTTGAAGAAGAATCTTCTTCCATATATGCAGAGCTTTCACGAGTAACCAAAATTTAAAATGAGCCAAGAGAGACCAGACATGTGATTATAGATATACACTGAAATTGGTAAGGTGTAGCTTCCAGAAACTCATCTCTCTTAGGCACATTTCCTCGCAGACAATTTTCTTCCTCAATTCCTGAAGCTCATTGGAGATTCTATACTGTACATGCCTTCGGTTGAACGCTTCTGAGGTGTTTATTTCTCTGAGTTTGTCATTTTTCTCTGTCCTATTAAGTATCTGTATTTCCTGGTGCAATTTGCCAAAGCTTTTATCATAATTTCTAAGCTGAAGTACAATTCTTCAGTAATAGGTGTAATTTTCATCAAATGATCGCTTTCCTTTTCTTATTGTTGGAGCTCTGTCCCTCGATGTGAAAGGGTTGCTGGCCATAGATAAAACCCTCTGGTTTGGAAGGATGAATAAAAACGATGCAGGCAATTTAGAGGTTGATTTTTGCCACGTAAACTGATCAGAAGTCTATTTCCCCTGCCAGGCCATTCTTCCACACCCACATGGAGAAAACTACCAAAGGAAACTGATGTAAACGAAGCCCCAGCCTACATATTTAAAACTTTTCAGTCTGTGAGTGGATCTCGAGAAAGCAAAACAAGATATACAGCTCTGTTGGTTCTCTCCAGTGTTTATATGACACTTGGGTAAGTCATTCCCCTTCCTCCCATTTTACACCCTCCTCAATCCTTTCTCTGTGCTAGTTGTCAAAGTGTGACGACCCAAATTTATGCACTTTTTCAAACAAGTACTCACTGAGCAATCGTCATGTGTGAGGCACTGTTCTAGGCACTAAGGATTCGTAGTCAACAAGACAGAAACAAAATCTTGCCTTTATGGAATTTATATTGTCACGAAAGGAGGGTAGTAAGCAAATAAAAGTAAGAGGGTGCCAAGGAGAAAAATGATGGGGGGCAGGGGTGTAGGAAATGCTGGGGTCAGGAAGGGAGTTCAGTTTTAACCAGATTGGTCAGGAACAATATCATCAGAACGATGACATTCAGTCAAAGACATAAAGGAGATAAGGGACAAGGCGAATAGATAGGCAGCGGGATGTTGTTTCTGGCCTAAGCAACTAGGAGAGCAGAGTTGTCATTTCATGAGAAAAGAAGGGCAATAGGAGGAGCAAGACATCTGGAGTTTGATGTTGAACACATTAAGTATGAGATGTCTGTTAAATATTCAAATGAAGAGATCAGCAGGTGACAGGGAATCTGAAGTTCAGGGGACAGGTCTAGAATGGAAAATATAAAAATAAATTGTCCTACCCAAGGGGATTGAGCTACACCCTCATGTGCCCCGAGCAGTCTTTCATTACCAGTTCATTATGCTAGGCAGATCAAGAAAGAGGAATGGCTGGCATCGCGACTTATTCTAGTGAGGAGTGTATGTATATATATATATATATTTTAATGTAGTGGTTTTTAAACATGTCCACAATTTTCTGACATGGTTTTCATCAAGAGATAACGTCTATGTGCCCTGTCTTTGATCTGAGGCAGGTCTTGTGACTCCCTCCATGAATTGGGTGTAACAGAGGTGATGTCATGGAAATTCTGAGACCAGGGCATAAAAGGGCATAAAAATATAGTTTCTGCCCTCTTTTTTGGGACATTCACCCTTGGAACTCTGCCACCATGCTATGAGAAGGTCCAGGCCACGTAAAGAGGTACACGTGGAGAGGAACTGAGGCTTCTGGCCAAACTCCCAAGCTGACAGCCCACACCAACTTGCCAGCTATGTGCGTGCGCCATCTTGGAAACAGATCCTCCAGGCTTTAGTCCAGCTGTCCCAGTTCATACTGCGTGGACACGAGCCTTGTCCATTGAGCCCTATTCAAATCACAGACTTGTGGCAAAATAAAAATTGTTAGTGTGCAATCACTCTTTGGGTCGTCATGGTACCTTGGAGACTTGTAAGGTCTTGAGAGTGGAACCACGTGTTTGTTTTTTAACCATTGCATGCCCCGTCCCTGGCACTGCCTGGGTGTATACAGCAGACATTCAATGACAGTGTGACGTGAATGAATGAACCAAGATGAAGCAGCTGTGGCCACCTCACAAACCGAAGAAGGAAACTTTGAGGTCCCTAAGAAGGATCCCGAGTTTGGAGAAACAGAGTTTAGCTTAAGAAAAGCTAAATTGAGGGCAGTTAAAAATTGTAGTATGCTCTCAGGTGTGCCCAACAGGCTATCCAAGAATACTTCATTATCCAAGACAACTTACTGACAATTAAAATGATTTACTCTGGAAATCACTCTAAAACCTTTTCAAACAGAGAGCAATGTTAGAAATGAGCCATTGCCTGCGGGTTAGCCTCAGGGCGTGTCGATTGTCAGAAGTGGTAGAAGACAGCTTTTGTTGCTTTAATAGTCCCAAAGGATCTTCATATTTTGATTTGATCTGCAAATATATTCCACATGTAAATATGTATAACCAGGGGCTCCTGGGGGGGCTCAGTTGCTGAGGCATCTGCTTTCGGCTCAGGTCATGGTCCCAGGGTCCTGGGATTGAGCCCCGAGTTGTGTTGGGCTCCCTGCCCAGTCTACTTCTCCCTCTCCCTCTGCCACTCCCCCAGCTTGTGGATGCACTCTTTCTCTCTTTGTCAGATAAATGAATAAAATCTTAATATATATATATATGTATATATATACATATATATTTTTTTTACATAGTGATTTGTGCTCTGGGAATTGCATAGTGATTTGTGCTCTGAAAATCACATCACTGTAGGGCCCTTCTATCTGTACATAGAGAAGAAGGAAGAGAAGAGAATGGTCTCAGGGACCTTTCAAGAATCTTCTACAAAAGAATTATCTCTGAACAACCAGCCTCATAGGAAAATGGAACGTACAGTGAGGCCAAAATTAGTCTCTCTTTTTTCATTTCAACTTGGCAATATGCAACATTATCCAAGTCCCCCTCAGTCTGTTGTACTTTGAAACGACACTCACATACACTGCTGATGAGGGTGGGATGTACTTTTTTGAAAATCAATTTGATATTATGGATAATGAGATAAAAATTAAAAATACCCTTCTACTTCTCAGACACTCCCCCGTGTAGCTAACACTTACATACCATTTACTCCATGTCAGACAATGTTCTGAACACGTCATATATATTAACAGATTTAATCCTCATGACCACAGTATGAAGAACTATTATCTTATTTTACAAATCAGGAGACTGAGGCCAAGTCTGACTCGTGTGCATTCTTGAAGCAGATGTTAAATTATCTTTTATTAAAAAGCAAAAACCAAAGAACACATTGATTTGTGGTCAAAGATATTGGCTTAAACATTGTAATAGTAAAAAATGTCCCAAGAAAGTAGATTAAATATCCTTATTTGGTCTTTAAAAATAGTTAAGAAATTTTTAGGTGACATGAGAATATGCACATATTAAAGCAAGTGGAAAAGCAGGAAATAGGTTCCAGGATATGAAAAAATGGCAAGTGAGGTAAATCCATGTGACTTCAAAATACTGAAAGTATGTATCAAAAGTATTAGCAATACTTCTGTCTGGATGAGGGGGGATTATGGGTGAATCCTTTTCCTTCCTATTTTCTGTATTATCTACGATTAACATGCATAGCATTTGTATTCACAATGTATATTATTAAAACAAAAATAGGAATCTGGGCCTGAAACTCAGGGAAAAGATCTAAGTTAAAGCTTTGCACATGAGTTATAAGGAATATTTTCCATGTGGCTGAGGTAACTTAGGGACAGTGTATAGAAGAGAAACTTGAGGGCAGAGCCTTGGGGGCCACCAACATCTAAAGCCACAATTCTTATGACCTTCCGTGGCTTATATAATCACGGAGAATGTGCTTATTCAAAATGAGGAGTCCTGGGTCTCCAGAGATTATCTAAGTAGATCCAAGATGGGATGCAGGAAATTGCCTTTTTTTTTCTTTTGGCAAGGCTTCCAGGTCATTCTGATACAGGAGGTAGAGCTTTTGAGAAACACAGCTCTGGAGACCAGCACTCCATGGAGGACTCAGCTAGAAAGAAAACCAGACAGTTATGGCCAGGAGACCAAAGGATTTTTGAGGCGATATATGTAAAATAAATTAAAAGAACATTGTGAGGGGCGCCTGGGTGGCTCAGTTGGTTAAGTGTCTGCCTTCAGCTCAGGTCATGATCTGGCTCCCTGCTCAGCGGGGAGTGTGCTTCTCCCTCTCCCTCTGCCTTCCCCCTGTTCATGCTCATGCTATGTCTATCTCTCTCTCAAATAAATAAATAAAATCTTAAAAAAAAAACCCACAACAAAGCACCTCGTGACAGAACAAGTGGTTCTCCACCTGTTATTATACATAGGAATCACCTGGGGGAGATTTCAAACATACTAGTGTGGACTTCCCCGTCATGGTGGTTCAAGCTCCCTCTTCAGCATTTCTAAGAGGAAGAGAAACTGCAACCTTCAAATTATCTGTAAGTAGAGGAAACAAACAAATCAAAACAAATTCCAACAGTATGCCCCCTGCTGGCTTGCGACCCCCACCACAAACCAATGGGTGGGTGCAGCAACGGGGGGAAGAAGTCTGAAAACCCTGAGGAAAGACCTGAGAGGAGCCAGGGACTTTGGGGGGGGGGGGAGATAAAACCACCCTCAAAAAAGAAAATGAAAGAATATGTTCAAAAATAATGAACACACAGGGGGACATGGTAGCATATATCCCTGGCTACAGAGAGGGGTCTGCAAGTGGGCGGGACCGGAGGGGGTGACTTGGAGAAGCCCAAGGTTCTGTGGGAGAGTGCAAGCTATGGAGAAGAGGGGGTGTTCCTGGGAGGCAGGCAGTGAAGGGAAAGAAGGAAATGAGCAAAAATGAAGAATCCTACAGAGAACAGGAAAAAGACACACTTGGTCCTGCCGTCCCAGTGCCGCCTATGAAAGAACAGAACACAGAAGAGAGCAGAACAGACAGAAGAAGATGCTTTTAACCAGGCACCTGCCCACGACAGGAATACAAACAGAAAATAGCAGACCGTTTCTAGAGAGAACGACTGGAAAGTCAGAAGTTGTGACTAAAAGCTCCTGTGCTGGGGAAGTCTCCCCCACAAAACAACCATAAAGTTGACAAAAACTGCAACACAACACTGAATTGAATAGTCTCCAACGTGCATCTGGGGATGCGGAAAATGCCCTGAATCAGAAATACAAAAGCTAAGTAGAGAAATCAAGAAGAAATCAGGAAGAAATGCGACAAGAGCTGATTGAATTTAGGAAAGACAGAGGAGACAATCACAGGACTGTATCAGTAATAAAGAGCAGGCTACAAGGTGCCCACAGGAGAATGGGTTCAAATAAAAACTTAATAAAGGGAACTGAGTAGGAGAAGGAAAACAACCAAGAGAATGAAAATGAGAAAATAAATTTAAAAAAAGGATCAGAATGAGGTTGAAATGGAAACCAGCAAAAGGAGGACAAAAGCGTGTACTCTTGGTGTCTCCGAAGAAGAAAATAAAATAACGGAACAGAGTATTTAAGACCGTAATCCAAGAAAAAGTTCCAGAAATAAAGAACCGAATTGACACATTGAAAGGGCCCCGGGGGGTTACCTAGGAAAGCTGCATGAATAATCAACTTGGAATTATTAGACTTTAAAGAAAAAGAAAAAAAATTCTCAGAGCCTCTAGGCAAAAAATGAAAACACTTAACAAAGGAAAGAGAGGTAGATTGGCTTCGGCTTTCTCAACAAGAACATATGAAGCAAGGAAACGGTGGTGCAGCATTTTCTAGACAAGGAAAAAGAAGCTGCCCTTCAAGGTTCAAGGTCATAGAAAATCAGTTTTGAATGTGTTAGAACTTTAGGAATACTGTCCACACGTGCTCTTTAATTTTTTTTTAACTTAAAAAAATTTTTTTTTTGGTAATCTCTATACCCGACATGGGCTCGAACTCACGACCCTGAGATCAACAGTCCCATACTCCTCCTACTGACCCTGCCAGGCGCACCCCACACGTGCTCTTGCTGAGGAAGTCTAACAGTTTCTAACTGGAGGGTGAGTTTCATCCAACCAAAAGATGTCTGGGGATAAAAGACCGTTGGAGAGCGTTTCACATATTGCACTTACAGAGTTGAGACTAAAATCGGGTGGGACCAGGGGTTGAAGAAAAATATATAAACATTTATGTCTGAATAAATAGAACAAATACAACTGAAGAAATGGGAGAAGGGAGAGAAAAGGGGAAAAGCAGGGTAAGACCATTCAGTGTGGTGTAGGAGGTAGGAAGGGGTCAAAGCAGATCATTTGGTAAAGACACCTCGTAAAAGTTGAGAAAAAAGAGAGAGACTACAAAAATCATTAGTAAAAATGTAACCACTAGAATGAAAGTACGAAGCTTCCTATAAACCATAAACACGCACACACGCATGTATGCACGCACGCACGCACGTACACGTTCGCCAGGAGCCCTCCTTCCAGAGACACAGTAAATATAATACAGTCAGTAATTACAGCAGATGACAGAACTGAGAGCAAACATAGCAGTCATGTCATAAAACTGAGCGGGGCTAGCTTGCCTCTTAAGTCAAAAGACTTCCAAATGAGCTCATAGAGCAAAACCCCAACTCCGTGCTGCATGCAAGTCACGCACTTTAAACACAGCAATTGAAAAAGCTACAAATAAAGGGGGAGGGCAAAGATTTATCGGGCAAATGGAAACAGTAAGGCAGCAAGGTTTGCAATCCTGATGGCAAAATAGATTTCAAGCCCAAAACAAAAGACAGAAATAGAAAATTCAGAAATACAAATGGCCCTTGAAAAGATCAAAGACTATCGAACTTTATTCATAGTAAGAGAAATGCAAATGAAAACTATGTTGAGATGCCATTTGTCACCCATCAGGTTGACTACGCCAAACTCCCCCCAGATCTCATTGATCTCTGGGCTGGACAAATTGCTGATTGATTAATCCCCAGGCCATCTAGAGAATCCTTTCAATGTATCTCCGTTTGAAAACCAAGAGGAGGAAGTGTTATCATTTCTTTTCATATATTCTACCCATGTATCCATAAAATCTATTTATATAGGTTTTAAATTTTTTCTCATTAGCTCTGAAATGATTAAAGTTCAAACTTGCCATTACTGGGATTGAAGCCTGCCTGGGAGTCACATAATATACTTTTGAGCAAGTTCAGTTTCAATTCACCAGTGTCGTGAGCAATGTGTGTCCTACTAGGACTAACTTTCCCCCGTTGGCTACCTTCTGGCTAGCAAAACAGAACCCCAGCTTTTACCCAAACCGGCACCTTTTTTTTTTTTTTTAAAGATTTTATTTATTTATTTGACAGAGATAGAGACAGCCAGCAAGAGAGGGAACACAAGCAGGGGGAGTGGGAAAGAAGCAGGCTCTTAGTGGAGGAGCCTGATGTGGGGCTCAAACCCAGAACGCTGAGATCATGCCCTGAGCCGAAGGCAGATGCTTAACCACTGCGCTACCCAGGCGCCCCCCAAACTGGCACCTTACACATCTTCATATAATAGTCATGTCTAAGCTCCCTTAGCAGAAGGGAGAGGGCAGTTTTGTTCTCGTGAAAGCAGAACACACTCCGACGAGTCTTAATGGAGTCTGTTCATCGAGCGTAGTGTGTGATGCAACAACCTGGATGCATTTTCTGTGCTCAGTGTTTTAGTTTAAAAGGTGGAATCTAAAGCTAAAATGGGAAGGCCGCTGTGCGTGTTCCCCTGATTCCAGGCGCAATACAGCAAAACCCCCGGGTCCCTGTGTTCCTACAACTCCAGGAGAGCGACTGGATAGACTTCTCCCAATTAAAAATCATGCACATAGACACTGTTTTAAAATAGCTAGAGAGCCATGGTTCCCATGGGGGGGCAATTTAGCAACCCCCCCCCCCCCCCAAGGGTCATGTGGCCATGTCTGGAGACATTTTTGATGATCACAGCTGGGAGTGCTCCTGGCATCTCGAGAGTAGAGGCCAGAAATGCTGCTAGACGTCCTTCCACACTCAGGGCAGCATCCCTGAACAAGGAATGGTTCACTCCAGAGTAACAGTTGTGCCACAGTTCAGAAAATCTGCTTCAGAGAGAGCTACCCGCTCGTCTTCGCTTGGAACTCCCCCCGAAGTTTTCTCTTCATCTTTTGAGACGGCGATGGTCTGTCTGAATGTCATGTCCCCTCACAATTCTTGTGTTGAAATTGTCATGCCCAAGGTGATGGTATGAGGAGGTGGGGGGGCCTTTCGGAGGTGACTCAGGCCACGAGGATTCTTCAGATGGGGTCAGTGCCCTTATACGGTGTGAAATCTGCGACCGGGAAGGGCCTCATATAACCAGGCTGGCACCGTGACCATGGACCGGGAAAAGGAAATTTCTGTCGTTTATAAGCTGCCCGGTCTGTGGTATTTTGTGACGGCAGTCCGAACAGACAAGGACAGGAACAAACGTGACGACTGAGATACGGCCGCAAAATACTCTGGACCAAATTAAACGGAATTAGGTTAATGAAGTATTTTACTAGCACCGGAAGATAGATGCACGTTGGCCCTGATTTCCTACTCGGACTTGCAGTTAAGATACTGAGGGGTGGGTGTGCAGGGCTGGATTACGTTAGAAGATTTCTCACTATTCTTCGGGGGACTACGTGCTCAGCAGGTGGTTACCACGGAATCATTCACACCAGCACAATGGCGCTCCTCCAAGAATGTATTTATTTACATGAAAACACCGTTTTATACAAATTGAAGACAAATCTTAAAGGGTTGGTCCAGGCAGGCCTTCCCCTTTCACTTTCTTTCACTGTCATAAATAAAATGTTTTAGACTGGTTAAAAGAAACTGAATCTGCCTCTCCTTCCCCACTCCAAATGTTTAATGTCTCCAGTTACCCTTTAAAGAAAACTCTTGCCCAGGGTGATTTTATTTAATTTATTTATGTAATACAGTGTAGAAAGCTATCATGGTCATAAGCAATGATTCTGTACAATCATCCTGCGGAAAATTTTTTGGGAGAATTCTTGGTAATTTGAGACCAGCAGAGCACCCCCTCCCCCCAACCCCCTTCCCGTAAAAGTGCTTACAATGAACAGGGATTCTTTTCTTTATCAAAGATCCAAAGATACATGGACAAAAAAGTTTCAATTCTCAATGCCTAATGTGTGCACATAAAACAGGCACAAAGAAATGTGTATCCTCATAATTCCTATATCACAAATCTAGCAGAAGCAGCAATCTGTACAGTAAAATGCAATCATGGAAAAAATTCTCTAGATCATTTGGAATACTTAGAAATGCTTAACTTTAAAATGCATAGTGATCAGGAAAAGAAGACTTTAGGCAAGAGAAGCAGCTACACTCCCACGTTCACACGAAGCATCCCCCATCGATTCTTAAAGCATATTTCAAGTAGGACTTAATTGGGTCACAAACCACAAGAATAATATACAACTGGCTAAGGGGCTACGTGATAAATAATCAGGAGAGAATCTATTCATGCACTAGTTTGATACAGCTAAGTTCTTTACAGTACACAAAACCATTAATAATGTAGAGACCAAAATGTAAAGAGAGAGAATACATTGCTGATTTGTATATTAATTCAAGTTCAGGCATCTACGTGTGTTACAGCACAGCTGTCGAAAGGCGATAATGAGTAAATAATAAAACAGGAGGGCTTGTTTCTTCCACATTATTCTATAAATGAACACCGATGGGTAGTGAAGCAATGGTTTTGCTGTCCGACTTCAGAGGCTGCTGTGGTGGGGGTCTAGTTCTGCATCTGCTCGAAGAACTTGTAAGTGGGATTTTCATAGCCATTCTGCTGCATCTTGGAGAGGTGGCGCTCCTCTGGAGTCACAGCAGCGTCAACCTGAAATGCAAGGGCGAGAAAAAATGAGTTTAAAAAAAATCGATCTTTTACGAGTGCACACGTTGAACCGTAAAGGATAAGGAGCACGGTGCGCTTCCTTCCTTCCCAGTGACACCTCCGAGCAGGACACCTGCGCCCACCAGTTACGCAGATGCTCCATCTGACCACCAGGTGGCGCCTAAAACCTTGCCGAGCTGGCTCTTCTCGCAAAGCGCTCCTTGGTTGCTCCCCCAGCTTAACAGTAACTGGATGCATGCAGCTCAATAAATATTTTTTTTCTTCCCTGTTGGCTCGCTAAGGGACCAAAAGGCCACAATGGAAAACTGTTTTACTTGAAAGTGTGGTGGTAAGCTGGAAAAAAAAAAAATCCAAGAGCATCATGGAGAGTCAGCAAAGTATATTGGCAGACGCTTAAATAAATCCAGACTGCTGATTATCTTTCCACACTCATTTTAATTTGTCCCTGCTTTCACTAAATTTAATATGACAAGAGGTCTGAGAATCTTTTAATTAAAATGATGATCTACATGTATCAAAGGGGCCATGTGGCAAGGAAAAAAGGAAAAATAGTCAAAGAATATACTGTTTTAGACTATATATCTATAATTTTTTTTTAACTGACTACTAAGACTACAGAAGTATGTCCAGCTAAAGATTTACAAACAGCTCCTCTGTGTTGCTGTGCTCTAGGTCTGGGATCAGGCCAGCAGCTGGAAACCTGGCCGTCCCCCCCACCCCGCCCCGGGTCGCTGTGAGGACAGAGCTGGGAAGGGTATTTGCTCTCTGCACGGCCGGCAACGTGTGCTTAGCCCTGTCACGTGGGGAGTGGCTGTTCACGTACGGAGTATATTTGCTGTACCATTCACGCCGCACAGCAGAGAGAGGTACTGAACTCTTTGCTTAATGAGTGAAAGCGGAGTTTCGTTATTCCGCCTCGGGAGCAGGGGCTGCAGTACCCCCTTCTCGCCAAGCCCGGGCAGCCGGGATGGGAAGCAGTGCAGCGCCCAGGCCGCCCACGACGTGCACGCTTCTCGGGCCCCAGCCACACGACGTTCCCGTTCCGCGGCCTGGTCAGAGATGCCTGCGTTCGGCGCCAAGACCTCATGCTGCTCCAAGGACAGGCCGGGGCGTCTCCCCCGAGAACAGAGCCTCCAACAAGCTCCCGCCACGTCCCCCCCCGGAGGACACTGCGCAAATGCCCGCTCCGCGCCACCGTCCTTGGGGGCATCACCACAGATGTTTTTCCTTTCCCTCTTCTTCCTCCGACCCGCTGTGTTGTCAACAAATGAGGTCACTGTGCTTTTTAATTGGCAATGGTGTCATTAGGCGCGGACTCATCAGTTCCAACGCCGTCGTGGACGAGGAGCACCGATAACGAGATTCCACCCACTCTCCGAGTGCGCGCGCCAGGAAACAGCCACAGGAACCCGGGCATCTTTTTGTTTCTGTGCCACCTTTTAACTGGTATTTCAAATAGTGCAAGATCCAGCGCAAAGCTGCCGTGTTTCCGAGTATAGAAAAAGTGCTGCGTGACCGTTAAAATATCCTGCTTGTCCGTCCTCCAGAAACACGTCAACCCTCGCGCTGGCTGTCCACGGTCATCTGCATTCGTCAAGGTCAGGGGAACACCTGGCAACTTCATCGTTTATCTCCTCTTCAAAGGCCAAAGCCAAACGCGTAGAACAGCCCTGCCAGAAATGGGAGGCGGAGGCTGGGGTGGAATGCGGGCGACCGACTTTCCTGCCTTCTTGGCCCTTTTCCACCTGCTAATCCTCATTATCTTCTGCTGCCAGGAGGGCAGTCAAGCCTCGCCAGTCCTGCAGTGGGGAGGCTGAGCCCGCAGGCCTCAGAGGGCTCGGGAGCTTCGGGAGGGGGGATCATTTTTACAAAATGGTGCCACGGAGCTTGGGTTGTATCTCTTTATCCCGAGCCCCTTGAAAGCTCAAGGTGAAACACTGAGTACTCACATCCATGGATAAACCTACCACGAAAGGAAGAGCATCAGGTAAAGGGGCAGGCTTCCTCCCTGGCGGGGCTCAGCGATAGGTCCTTCAAGGCTAAGCGGCTGCCCTGGTGTGGGCGCCATGCGAGGGCCAGGCCAGTACGGTGCAGGCAGGGCCCTGGCATAAACACCCCAGTATTAAGGGAAGCTGGAGCCAGTGATGCCTATTCTGGAAGGAATGAGGGAACAATGAAGTTGGGGACAGACTCCCCATCTGCCCACCAGGCAGGAACACCTACCACTTGCTAAGATGGAAACCCACATGCACACACCTGTGCACACGCCCCCCTCCTGAATTGCTGGATTCGACGCATCAATAACTGGTCCTAAGTCTTCATCTGCTCTAGGTACTGGGCGCTGTATCTTCATGGGAGACCCGGGCCCCTCTGTACTGCACTCGGGCTTGGCTTCAACCTTTAGCCCTTCACTACATCCACAGGAATTTACAGCTCAACTGTCAGGACGGCAGAGATGAAATTCTATCTGGGTCTCCTTAGTTTCTAGTTCCTCCGTATCATATGGTCTCTAGTGTGGGTGTGGTAAGCCAGTCAACTCCACATTTTAATTTTATTATGTAGAATACCCAGCAAGATGTGTGTTACTGGGTGTCCCTTTCATGCACGACACTGAGCTAGGCTGAATCAGAGTCCTGACCCCTAAGATATTCCATTTCAGGTCATCTGGGCGGAAAAGGAAAGAAGATAAACCACAGTGACTTAATACATAATCACAACGGAGGGTAAGACTATCCAAGGAGCTTGTGCAACGGGAAGGAAAACAAAGCAAACTAACCAGGTTTTCAAGCTAGTCATTTACCCCACCTCTAACTGCCCCCCCCCCCAGTGTTGGGTTTTGTGTTCAGTCGTGTCCATGTTCATTTTCTTAAGTGTAATTCCATCTCCTTCTAACTGGTTCACTTATGTTTGCTGCCTACGTTAAGTGATTGTTCAGGCAGGCAACGGATTCCTTTGCTATGCCTTCATCATCATTGATCCCTGATGCTTTTCTTGAACCTTCCAGTATCTCTTCCTGCTGTGTGCTTCCAGCCACAAGAGATTCTGGGTTCAGCCACACTTTCCTGTGCCTCTGCTTCCCATTTAACCTGACCGTTCCGCCCAACTGCTCCACAGTACCCATGTCAGTGGTGGCTAGGTACGTCCATCCTGGTGGGTCAGCTTCTCGCCAGGAAGAAAGGACCCCCCAGGACATGCTTTTATCATGTTATCAGTATGATGGCACATTCATCAGGGAAAGTCATATGCTGTAACTCCATAAAAAGCTAACTAGCAACTCTCTTTTTATTTAGATCATTAACCAGATGGCTGGGGGTGTGTGTGAAGGACTGGAGATTTCCGATGGTCCAGTTATTAGACCCGTGAGTGGAAAATATTTTTATACCCTATAATAGAGAGAATTTGTGCCACCCCCCCTAATTTTTGTTACGGAGATATATTTGGCATTAACGTTATGTAAATTAGGATGTACAACCTGTTAACTTGGTACATTTATACATTGTAATATGCTTGTCACTGTAGTGATAATTAGCACCTCTATCAGGTCAGAGAATTATCTGTTCTTATCCTTTCTTATTAGTGTTTGGAATAATTAAGTTCTAGCTTCTTAGCTAGTTTGATGATTACAATACAGTATTGGGGTCTATACGCATTATACTGGGCATTAGATCTCCAGGCCTCATTGACTATTTGCTGCCAGTTTGTACCCTTAAACCTCTGTCCGCTCCCCTCCAACCCCTTTGTTAAAGGTGAAGTCTCCATTTAGGAGGAGTGGTGGAAAGAGTGACAACATGCATTTTGGAATATCCAGTGTCCATCCACTTCTGTGTAGAAGAGTGCCATCTGGGGTCAGTGGACAGTGTAGGAGCTTGTTAAAGCAGGAGCAACTGGGATCAGTCAGCTGGCACTGGGACCCTCAGCCACCAGAGACGGTGGGGACCTGGGGGACATGGGAACAAAGGGCTGTCATATCACTGCCTGACACATCAACAAAACACAGTCATCTCCTTGGGGAGCGTGGCCGGCTAATGGCTTACGGCATGAACCTCTGGCCTTATGGCTAAGCAAACCATTACATCACTGTTTACTGCTTACTTTTAAAAAACAAACTGGCAACTGCTAACGTCCAACTGGTAATAGCTCTATGAATAAAAATATTAGGCTTGCTTTCATCGCCATGTCTCTGCCCTCTCCTGCAGAACCCTTCCGCTCTGAGAAGGGAGGTCCCGGACACCGAGGCTTTCATCGTGTCTTCACGCACTGAGGGTGTGAAGCAGGACGGTATTCTGTCCTGACAGACGCAGG